>NC_074727.1:19083091-19421841 GCF_947242115.1 Biomphalaria glabrata
AAAAAAAGGGGGGGGGGAGGGGGCAACACGACAGGATGTGGATGTGTTTCTATTGATCTGTCAGTGTCAGTGTCTAGAACACCAGTGTGTCAGTGACAGCTGTGATGGCTGACTGCTTCAGGAACAATGTTTTCGGCCTCAGAGAGAGAGAGAGAGAGACAGAGAGCTCTAATGCTAAAGAACCCGGGGCAATCAAAGAATTTTTTTTTATATCCACATGCACATATGATGCAATTAAAAACAGAGGCCTATACCGAACTTCCAGTGTAACTTAATGAGCTTTCTAAATTATGGCTGCAGTATGGAGAGTGATAAATATAAAATTGGTCAATGTTACATTTGATTTTTTTTGTTTAATTTTGATCTATCTTCTGTGTATATAATTATGGACTTTTAATGCCTTTGTTTGTTAGTAAAGGCCGTTCAAAGTGGGAAGAGAGAGAGAATTCCAGATAGGGAGATAGGTCTTGTTAAAGAATCTATCATCAAGTCCGCTCAGAGTGATGTTTCAAGGAAGCTTCTAGTATTGCATTATTAATATTCAGAGAGCTAAAGAGAAAGGGGGAAGTATCAAGAGAGAGAGAGAGAGAGAGAGAGAGAGTGAGAGAAAGAGAGAGAGAGTAAAATCTAGTAAAATCAGCTTCTGAACTCATGGAGACGTTCCGAGACTGTTGGAGAGAGTCAATACGTTGGTTGTTGTGTTGTTGGTTGTTGTGCTGGACACATGACACCCTTAGTTGACGTCTTAGTTTGAGACTATAAATAGACTAATAAGTACTGAGTGGGCTTCGACATTGTGTACAATCCTATATGCCTTGTAATGTGTCAGTAAGAGTCACATCCAGAGAGATGTTTGATAATGTAAAATAGAGCTCCACGAGACAGGTTGTACAACAAAGGGAACTAGCGACTCCTACAGGGAAATAGATTTGATTGAGAAAAATACGTAGGAATGTTAGTCTTGTATATGTAGCCAAGTCCAAATAGTTCAATTGTTATCATCATCAACACCCCATTTTCGTTTTATTGACATAATACTTGATCTACTACTACTAATAATAAAAGTTTGATTTTTCTGAGCGCTGTTAACAAACATGATGTCGGCTCAAGGCGCTGTGATAACATTGTCGTGAATATAAAATCATCCTTATATCAGCACATCGTTCTCTAAATTACAACATTATCATTTTTATATTTCAAAAGATTAACATAATTTTATCATTATCATCTTGATCACATCATTTTCATTATTAAATCATTATCATCACAAGATAATTACATAATTACACAAATGTATTACTATGCAAGCACATCATTGTCATAATTACATCAATATCACCATCACGTCACCATCATCATTAAAGTATAATACATCATTATTATCACTAAATCATGCTCGTAATTACAACATTATAATCATTATCATCACATCGACAGACGTTCTAATCTTAATTGTATCAGCACCAAGTCCAGTCAACACACTATTAACAGCAGACATTGTTACAATAGGGGTAGTTATGAATATTTATAAAGAGGCTGTTGCCTTGGTTCATGACTAGTAAACTAGTTCTAAAATAGACATAAATAACTTAATCAAGAAAATATAAAAACATATAACAAATAATCAAATGTGTTGATAAAGTAAAAGAAAAGAAAAAAATTGAACGATAATTAATGATTAACTGCTGATAATGGCATACATTTCAAGACAGTTTCAGATACATAATCGATCAATCACTCTATAAGGAATACTTTTTCCTTTGTAACTAGGAACAATAACCTCGGCATTGATGTCAGTTTTCGTTCTGAAAAAAATGAATTCCCGTTCTATAATTAGAAAACGTGAAACAACAGCTTCAAAGACGAAACAGTTTGTATACAAGTCAACAGCGATGTTTGTTGGCGCATTGCCTTGACAGAATTTCCTTGTTACCGTTTGTTAGAGACAGGCGCCTTAAGTCGGTCTTTGTCTAGCGATCTGTCTGTTTTTGGTACAACGGGAATATTTTTAGTGCCGGATTGAGGTACTTAGATACCCAGGTCCAGAATGTAGACAATATATATTGAGTATTATAATTTGTAAAGAAATTGCAAAGCTTATATCAACTTTCTCTGTTTGTCTGTCTGGTAAAAAGTGTGTACACGTTATATCTCCCACACCATTCTCGGATCAAGCTGAAATTTGCACAATTATTCATTGCCATAGACAAGACATGAATCAATAAAAAAATGGAACCAATTAGACAATTTAGTACTAGTAATATATTATTTTGCTCAATAGCAACAAGAGAAACTTATACATCAGTATTTACGGATACGCTTAAATTTGTTGGGTTTAGTCCCCTTAAATAATTGCTAACGTTATTTCTCCCTCACGCATTCTCCGATCAAGTTGATACTTTAAACAATTATTTACTGTACCTAACAAAACATGAATCAATAAACAAAAATACTCAGTTAGTCAATTAATTATTACTAATTAATTATTTTGTTTGATATCGAATAAAGGAAATAAATTGAACATTATCGGTATATATAGTTTTAAGTACGGAATTTTCCAGTTTACATAAGCTTTGTTTTTTGTTTTTTTATATTTTGTTTCTATTTTGCTTGTTTAAAGTGTAAATAATGTACTGTGAATAATTTTAAAAACAAAAAAACAGACATTACAGAAAGAAAGTAAATTTAGATATTTAATCAAAGAAAAAGAAACCATTCCGTCGGACATTTAATTTTTAAATTAATAGATAACCCACTAGAACCATTGTTATTAGAGGACCCCCCCACCTTTTTTAAGTCAGTACTTCATGGAGGGTGGATGGCTGAAGGACGCTGATCTCAAAAACGGCCACAGCGATTTTCCTAAAAATGAAACAGCTGTATATCGCTGACAACACGGGGGAAAATCTAGTAAGAGTGAAAAATAAATTTAAATTTGGCTAGAGTATTAGACCTAGATCTAGATCCTATATCGGTTTTGAAAGGACTATTGCGTTCTTGAAATAAATGTCCTAATGTAAAACATTATTGATAAAACAGTTTAATAAATTAATTCAGAAAAATGTGCACATTGTCTTCTTAGTCTAGATCTTAAGGCATATTCTTAGAATATTATAAAGTGTAGTAGATCTCAAAGTGTAGTAGATATCAAAGTGTAGTAGATCTCAAAGTGTAGTAGATCTCAAAGTGTAGTAGATCTCAAAGTGTAGTAGATCTCAAGTGTAGTAGATCTCAAAGTGTACTAGATCTGTAGGGTAACAAATGTTCCATTGTTTTTAAATCTAAAATTCATCTTTAAGATAAACACAAGTGCTCTGTAAGTTGTATAAAGGATAAATTGTCTTTTTCAAAAAAATGTTTTGTTTCCTTGTACATTCTTCAAAGCACAAAATTTTTTCAGAACATGGGGACTTTTAATACTCTCTGTGCTCAATCTCAGCTCACTCTCAACTCACTCTCAACTCCAATCTACTTGCTGTCGCCATATAAACTCCATATCTCCCCATCTACATCAGACATCACTTCCTGTACATACATCAGCCATCACTTCCTGTACATACATCAGCCATCACTTCCTGTACATACATCAGACATCACTTCCTGTACATACATCAGCCATCACTTCCTGTACATACATCAGCCATCACTTCCTGTACGTACATCAGCCATCACTTCCTGTACATAATCAGCCAACACTTCCTGTGCATACATCAGCCATCACTTCCTGTACATACATCAGCCATCACTTCCTGTACGTACATCAGCCATCACTTCCTGTACATAATCAGCCAACACTTCCTGTACGTACATCAGCCATCACTTCCTGTACATAATCAGCCATCACTTCCTGTACATACATCAGCTATCACTTCCTGTACGTACATCAGCCATCACTTCCTGTACATACATCAGCCATCACTTCCTGTACATACATCAGCCATCACTTCCTGTGCATACATCAGCCATCACTTCCTGTACGTACATCAGCCATCACTTCCTGTACGTACATCAGCCATCACTTCCTGTACGTACATCAGCCATCACTTCCTGTACGTACATCAGCCATCACTTCCTGTACGTACATCAGCCATCACTTCCTGTACATAATCAGCCAACACTTCCTGTACGTACATCAGCCAACACTTCCTGTACATAATCAGCCATCACTTCCTGTACATACATCAGCTATCACTTCCTGTACGTACATCAGCCATCACTTCGTGTACATACATCAGCCATCACTTCCTGTACATACATCAGCAATCACTTCCTGTGCATACATCAGCCATCACTTCCTGTACGTACATCAGCCATCACTTCCTGTACGTAATCAGCCATCACTTCCTGCACATACATCAGACATCACTTCCTGTACATACATCAGCCATCACTTCCTGTGCATACATCAGCCATCACTTCCTGTACGTACATCAGCCATCACTTCCTGTACGTACATCAGCCATCACTTCCTGTACATACATTAGCCATCACTTCCTGTACATACATTAGCCATCATTTCCTGTACATACATCAGCCATCACTTCCTGTACATACATCAGCCATCACTTCCTGTACGTACATGAGCCATCACTTCCTGTACATACATCAGCCATCACTTCCTGTACATACATCAGCCATCACTTCCTGAACATACATCAGCCATCACTTCCTGTACATACATCGCACGTGCATTTATAAAAATAAACTGTATGAAATTCCCCCAGTATCTAACACTTGCAGCTTAGACCATAGTAGATCTACATGTATTATAACAGAACATACACACTCCCTAACTCAAAAAGTCAAACATTATTTAGTTTGTTTTAGTTTCTTTTATTGCCTTCCAAGTTTTAATGGGCAGATGATTGAAAATACATCTGTTGTTGTTGTTTTGTTTTTTTTTAAATAAAGAAACCGTCACAAGCGTGTATGTGTTTAATATGTACATCCACTTTTTTCCTACTATTAGTGAGTAGTGCTATGTACTAAAAACATTAACATCACGGAAAAACAAAATACCATTTATATCAGGAGCCTTCTGTCAACTAAACATTCTAGTTGGCTATGTAATCATTTTGTTTGTAAGTGAACCATTCAAGGAAATATTTCTCACAGCTTCCCAAACTAACAATGACAAATATACAATGATTGAAATCAATCACTTTTATCCACTTTTATTGTTATAGATTTAGATAGCGTCCAAGTACTCTATCAAACTGACGTCACAATTCGGGCAACTCTATTAAATTCGAAGCCGTCCATCGATAGAACTGTGCTGTTCTGCTCGTATTGATTTGAGAACCATTTGAAATTAAAATGTATCGATCAGTTCGTCTGGAAGTCGGACAGATAGAATTATGAGTTGGACTAGTCCAGCTATTTTGTCAGTAAGTTTCCAGAAGACGGGAGCAGCCGACGAGTTTGTTAAGACAATAGTCTGTTGTTGACGAGCTCTACGGAGAGGGTTGCCTAGAGACTGTATTGATACCGGAACCAGGGAAAAGACACACACAGTGCAGCTTTCTTTGGAGGGATTGGGAAGACTAGAACCTCTATTGGAGTAGTTTACTCTTTTTACTAGTTGTTTCTATCTATCTATCTATCTATCTATCTATCTATCTATCTATCTATCTATCTACTATCTATCTATCTATCTATCTATCTATCTATCTATCTATCTATCTATCTATCTATCTGTCTGTCTGTCTGTCTATCTATCTATCTATCTATCTATCTATCTATCTATCTATCTATCTATCTATCTATCTATCTATCTATCTATCTATCTAATCTGTCTGTCTGTCTGTCTATCTATCTAATCTGTCTGTCTGTCTATCTATCTAATCTGTTTGTCTGTCTATCTATCTAATCTGTCTGTCTGTCTGTCTATCTATCTAATCTGTCTGTCTGTCTGTCTATCTATCTATCAACCTATCTGTCTGTCGGTCTTTCTGTCAATCTCTATATATATCAATGAATATAACTCTTCAGCACTTTCTGGCATGGCCAGGCTCTGTTTCCATTCTCTGTCTCTCTCTCTCTCTCTCTCTCTCTCTCTCTCTCTATCTCTATCCATAACTCTTTTACTTCTTCTTAATCTCTCTCTCTCTCTCTCTCTCTCTCTTTCTATCACCCACCCATCGACTGTGAGTCAATTATTTTTCTTACTGACTCTCATTCTGTCTCCCCCATTCTGTCTCCCCCATTCTGTCTCCCCCATTTTGTCTGACCCCGTTCCAGTCTACCTTCCTAAACACGGGTAATAACTAGTACGAAGTAAATATGTATGTAGCGGGAGATAATCTAATATAGAAAATACATAAAATGACGAACAACAAGAGTTATGGTTTCCGCGGTCACAAGCCTCCTCTCATTTGTAGCCCCTAGAGTTATGACACCACAACTCACACACAGTCACACGCACACAGACGAACAGAACCAATATCATTAGTAGGCCTACCGTAAAATGAATGTGTCTGATGCACAAAGTCGCGCGCTAATCCATACATCCTGACCTTGTCATCTACCGTCTGCTTTCTTTGACTTGTTACGCAATCAGCTTAGTGCGCGAATTTTTTCATTAGATTTTTTTGTTTTAGATTGTTGCCAACTTTAAAACCCTACATTGTCCATAGAGGGTATTTAATGATGCACAGGTCTACACATTATGCAAAAACTAAGTTGCGATTCGGCGGGAAAGAAGACTACATTCGCATTTAATGCAGGGCCGGATTCACGACTTTGTCACCTCGCAGCGTTTCAAGCTTATATGTGTATAATATATAGATTGTCTCCATTGTCTTCTGAAATACAAGGAGCCACACACACACACACATATATATATAAAGAATCACCCTTTGGGTCAGGATTTTGTGATTTTACCATCACAAAAGAGATACAAGACACCGATAGCAAAGAAAAACAGACACAAACACTCTTTTGTTCCCCTGGCAATCAAATCATTAAATAAGAACAATCTATATCTATAAACTTTGTCACATGTAAATTATGAGTGAGTCTGGTGTGAATGTAAATTTTGGTTTCTTATAGTTATAATGTTTTTTGTTTGGTGTAATGCACAAATTCTTGAAATTGTAAGACAAATTTCCATATGGACAATAAAGATTATTATTATATATATAGGATATATACAGGGCTTTTTTTGTGACGGTGCGCAACGGTACGGCGTACAGGCACCTTTTTTATATTTCTAAATCACTTTTCTTGTATTTTAACGTATATTATTAATTTTTAGTAATTAAACGTTAGGCAATCAGCTTCTGAGTACCGGCACCTATTCACTGAGTACCGGCACCTATTCACTGAGTACCGGCACGTATTCACTGAGTACCGGCACCTATTCACTGAGTACCGACACTTATATTTTTTTTTTACAAAAAAGCACTGTATATATATATATATATAATTAGATCATTGCAACAACGTTTGGTATACAACATGCATAGGAAGCAAGTCAAACCCCATAGTATCTGTGGGTTAAATATAAGTTACGTTAATCTTGCAACAGACATACACTAAATATGCTTGCCATTTAAGTTCAACAACTTTAAATGCCAGCGACAATATTTATGACTGATAGTGATATGCTTAATGTAAATTTTGGGCCCCTGCAAGGCGCGGGGCTCAATTGGAGCAATCTGTCAAATCAGCCTAAGGCCGGCGCTGGCTAATATAGAGGTAGCCTCTTTCGAAAAGTAGCCTAGAGTTAGGGCTTTGTTTATTTAAAAAAAAATGTACAAATCATTTGTCAATAGGCTCCGTCCGAGTACACAATTTTATATGTTGGTTTTTCCATTCTCGAATCTAAGTTAAACTTTACACAATTAATTATTGTCCCTAAAAAAATTAATCAACACAAATTATAATAAATTAATTTTTGTTTAATAATTAATTTATTTAGAAAAGGAAAATAAATATAACAGTATTGAGACACATGGTATAAATGTGCAGTTCTCTCTCCTATCTAACTTTGTTTTCTAAGTAAATTTTAGATAATAGTTTGTCATTTTTTATTACTATTTTTCAGCAGTGTCTCAATTCAAAAGGTGCATTGGATTTACAATGGACCGGCTTTAAATCGTTAATTCATTTCTAGCCATGGATGTAACGGATTAACGGGTGCTGGTCTTCTCGTCTGCTGGAGATCAAGGAAACTGCTTCCTGGCGGAGAGATCTGCCAAACATCCTGTTAGCCCCTACAACCATTGAGTTCCAGAAGATCAAATTTGGAGTTTTAATATTGTTTCATAAAAAGTGATAAAATATTGTGTCTTTGTGTGACCTGTGTGTTATTTTTATAAAGTTACTTACTTGACCTAGTTAGTCACACAAGATCGTCTGCTGTTGATTGTATTATTTCTGGATTTACCCGATCTTCAGATAGGTGAGTACAACATTTGGAAAAAAATTCTTGAATATATTTTATTTCAAACTTTTTCTAGAACTTGTAAAAAAAAATATTATATGTGATCTTTAGTTTCCTCGAGATACACGTCCTCGTGGAGGTTTGGTGTCAGAAGTAAAAGTCGTCATTTCCGGTTGAACGTCCGATACAAGAAGGCATCAGAAAGAGGCATATGACTACCAATAACCTACTACACACACCTACACAAACTCACTGTGGCTATAATGCCTAGCGCATTGATGAATATATAGACTCAAAACACGGCCCACCAAACTACAAACACACACACACACAGTTTGGAACATTCACCCAGCTAAAACAACGAACAGTGCTAGGCTCAAAATAAATTCTTAATTAAAAGATAGGTCTTTCCAACGTTCTGCCTCTCTCTCTCTCTTTCTCTCTCTCTTTCTCTCTCTCTCTGTATCTCTTTTTTTCTCTCTCTCTGTATCTCTCCTCGTGTTTCTCCGTGTCTCACTCGTCTCCAAGAGGCAGTCTCTTGTTAGGAATATTGATTTGTTTTATAACCTAGACGGCTAACCACTTCTCCTTCCCCCCCCACCCAACTCTTACATTGCTCTCTCTCTCTCTCTCTCTCTCTCTCTCTCTCTCTCTCTCTCTTTTGATCCCAGCAGATTGTGTGATTGATGAAATCTAGAGTATCAATATCGATCAAATCAACATGTAATCGATTCCTCGTTTTCCCTTCAGTACGACACACAGAAACAAATCTACACTCCTCGTGTCCACTCTCTCTCCCTCTCTCTCTCTCTCCTCCCTTAGCCCTGCCCTCCCTCCAATCAACTCTCTTGCGTCCTTATTTTATCTTCCGAGTCTGGAGAGAAGCGGATGGTGAAGAATGGGGGGTGGGGAGAAGTGACAGAATTAAGAGATTATGTCTTCACTCGAGTTGTGTCATGACATCCTTTTTACAACGACAATCAGCTGACATTGCAAGTGACCGCTATCTGCCTGGACATTACGCAAGCACAACGGCAATCAGCTGACATTGCAAGTGATTAGGCAAAGGCGTACATTCGTGGAGATCAGAGACAGGAGTTGAAAACAGTTAGACACCTCTTTATATAGCTACTGCCTTCCAGACATTGTTTTATAGACGTAACCACTATCTCACAGACACCTCCTTATATAGCTACTGCCTTCCAAACATTGTTTTATAGACGTAACCACTATCTCACAGACACCTCCTTATATAGCTACTGCCTTCCAGACATCGTTTCATAGACGTAATCACTATCTCACAGACACCTCTTTATATAGCTACTGCCTTCCAGACATTGTTTTATAGACGTAACCACTATCTCACAGACACCTCTTTATATAGCTACTGCCGTCCAAACATCTTTTTATAGACGTAACCACTATCTCACAGACACCTCTTTATATAGCTACTGCCTTCCAGACATCGTTTTATAGACGTAATCACTATCTCACAGACACCTCTTTATATAGCTACTGCCGTCCAAACATCTTTTTATAGACGTAACCACTATCTCACAGACACCTCTTTATATAGCTACTGCCTTCCAGACATCGTTTTATAGACGTAACCACTATCTCACAGACACCTCCTTATATAGCTACTGCCTTCCAGACATTGTTTTATAGACGTAACCTCTATCTCACAGACACCTCTTTATATAGCTACTGCGTCCAGACACCTTTTTATAGACGTAACCTCTATCTCACAGACACCTCTTTATTATGTAACATTACGTTTGATACTTTTTCTGATTATGAATTTTCTGACAGTAGAAAAAAAATGACTTCACTATTTCACGAGTGACAAACTCAAAATTCTATCTCTCATTTCGTAACAGTATGTTACTAGCCCAACATTTTAGTATACGATATCATGGGACACGATAGGATGATAAAGAGGTCACAGCCGGGTCTACGTTTCCACGTGAACTGCCGCACTTCAGCATAACTTTTAGAACACTGAACAATCTTTGCATCTGAATTGATTTGATAATGATAAACAATATGAAATTATCAAATATAATGTTTAAAATACGTCGGAGTGGTATTCATAAATAACTGACCAAATTTTCTTCATACTTATTACATATTAAAGTGTCTGCCCCAAATTTGAGACAGGAAGTGTAGCTCAAACAGGGTAGACCTAAAAAAGAGCTTACAATATTTAAGCCTTAAGTCCTCATTAAACCATTACAGAGTCGAAGCTCTCGAAAATATGTGTGTCGAAGGAGCTAGTCAGTTACAACTAAGAAGAAAAATGGTTCAATAGACCGACGTTCCTTTGATCTCAGCAACATGTGTTTTTGTTGTGTGTGTGTGTGTACGTTTGCGTGTATAATTAATTAATTAATTGTGTGTGTGTAAGCTTTACGATTGTGCTGTGTTTGTGTTGACGCGTGTTTATGCTTGTTTGTGCGCGTGTGCTAGTTCGCGCGCACGCAGGAATGTGTTTGTTGATCGAGTTAAATAGCAACTCGGTGAAGTGTCTCGGTGAGCAAGTCACGTGCTCCACAAGTCGCCTGTTGATTGGTCAAACAAACCGCACTTAATTCTACCCTGGTGTCACACCTGGACCAAAAACCAACTGAATTTAAGTTCAAGTTAGAGCTAGGTCTAGTTGACGTTTTAGTTATGCAAATAATAATATTTATAATAATAATTATTCAATAAGATGTTGAGTGATAATCTCGAAGAGGTATACTGATAACTTAATATATAGATAAGGGATGCCGGACTTAACTAGTAGGTAAAACAGTGGCGTACCAAAGCTAGGTCGCCTGGCGCCTTTGGGCGCAAAGGGGCTGAAATGCGTTTCGCCTCTTCCCCTACATCTAGGTAGGCTCCTTGTTTCTACTATTTACACAGGAGGGCGAAATTCTGCTTTGTGAAAGCGATGCTGCTACTTCAGCACTGCATAAGATACGCTGTTATGGTTGCCATGGCGATTTAAGGATATGCTGTTTAACAGGGCGCCCCAGGCAAAATAAGGGTAAACGAGGTTCAGATTGCCCCCGCGACCTGCAATCAGCCGAGATCCCTAACCTCATGCGTACGACATATCGCCCCCGGGGAAGCCGACGCGACATAATGCGGATGGAACACTCACTGGACAGCGCCAAAGAGCAAAGTTGATTGACTTGGGTTTGTCTCCTTTTACCTTATAGCTTTCTATCTGTCTTTTTATCTATCTATCTATCTATCTGTCTTTTTATCTATCTATCTATCTATCTATCTATCTATCTATCTATCTATCTATCTATCTATCTATCTATCTATCTATCTATCTATCTATCTATCTATCTATCTATCTATCTATCTATCTATCTGTCTGTCTGTCTGTCTGTCTATCAATCTATCTATCTATCTATCTATCTATCTATCTATCTATCTATCTATCTATCTATCTATCTATCTATCTATCTATCTATCTGTCTATCTATCTATCTATCTATCTATCTATCTATCTATCTATCTATCTATCTATCTATCTACGTATAGATGACATTTCAGAAGTCAAACATATAGGCCTATTGAATTTGGCCTAAAGATACATTGAAATTGTGTTAAGTTCAAGTTAGATTGAAGATAATTTAGAGATTAGTTGTAGATTTGGAAATAAGTTAAAATAAGTTAATGATAACTTGGTAATTAGCTGATGGTTGAAAATAAGTTGAGGATAATAAATCAGTAACTTAATAGTTCCAGGCCAAGTAATGCGCCCCCGGCAACAGTTGACCTAGCAGTCTTGAGCTAAAAATCGTGTCAGGTTCACGGATACTATTTGAGACATTTCCTAAGTACTTTGTCCATTTCCTAGGTACTTTGTCCATTTCCTAGGTACTTTGTCCATTTCCTAGGTACTTTGTCCATTTCCTAGGTACTTTGTCCATTTCCTAGGTACTTTGTCCATTTCCTAAACAAATATAATTTCAAAGAAAGGCTGAATTAGAATACTGTGATTTCTTCAATGTGTTCTATATAAAGTTAATATTGTATTTTCTTATAATGGTTTCAACATTATTTGTGCCAATATGTTATGAGAGGAACCAGTATGGCTCGCGCGATGGAATTAATTTCAATGCAAACTTTTGACAAAAGGGCGAAGACTTTCTTTAGTTTTATTTAAAATTTGAGACTTTCGGAATTTTAATTTCTGTAACCCACTTCCGGTGCTTCTTGCTTACATTATATTGAAAGGGTTTGGATAAGAATATATGGGATAGAGCGTTCACTAAGTGGAGTTGTAGAGCTTCTTGTCAGCTTATTTGTTTGCATGATTCTAAGCTATTGAATTGCTTTGAACAAGAGACAGAGAAAAGTATATTCTTTAATCTCTTTAAAAAAGCTACTTTAAAAAAAAAAAGATAGTTCCAACACAACTACACCAAACTAGGAAAACACAAAAAAATACTTAAAAAATAAACAAATCTTATCGTAAGTCTAATGGTATCAATCCGTTTGGATCAGTCATGTAATTGTATAGAACACCGACCTGGATAGAATAAATCTGCGCTGTTAGAAATATATTAGAAATCGTTCTTGACTGAAGTGGTAGTGTAAGCTGAATTATTCCCCTTTCCAAGGGAAAGAAATAATACTTGACTAAAGTGGCGGTAAAAGCTGAATTAGTACCCTTTATAGATTGTCAAGCGCTTATTACCAATTTAATTACATGACTGGTCCAAACTAATTGACACACTTATTATATGCCTTTATTTTGCTTGTTACCAATTAATATTGTTTAGATTTTAGCAATGCGCTTGGATCCTATACCTTGTCTGGACCAGTTGTGAAAGGGGGAAGGAAGATGGGGGGGGGGTAACTTGTTGAATGTTTACATGATCGTTTTTTAAATGCATAAACAAAATTCTTTCAGGCACTAATTCAAATTATACCACCACATCTGTCAAGTACGATTTCTTTCCCTTGTTCAAGATACCAAACAAAATAATTAATTACCAATAGCGAATTAAGTGATTGGTTGATTTTTTTTTTGTATATTGCTACTTGTATTGTCAGGTAAAAGAAATAATTGTGCGAAATTTCAGCTTAATCCGAGATTGTGTGTGGGAGAAATAACGTGTACAAACGGTTACAGACAGACAGATAGACAGACAGACAGAGAGTGAGTTGATTCGAGTTCTATAATAATAGAATCACCAACTGAAATGTGGAAAAGTTTTAAGTAAGTCTAAGACTACACAAGAAGCACCGCGCTCTGCAGACATTCCAGCTGATATGCAAAGTAAGCGCAAATCAATTCGTCAGGCATCAAACCCATAACTGCTGGTGCTATCTTACAAAAGCGGCTAAGTGCCAAGACTAAACAGCATTCTTGAGCTAGAAACCCAACCAACCAAAGGAGAGAAGAAAAAATAATAGACTCTAGACATTCCAGACAGAACTCAAACATATGAACGATATCAAAGGAGGAGATATATAGGGATTTAGTGTGTGTGTGTGTGTGTGTCTGTCTGTCAGTTTTTTGTGTTCACACGTCACGTGCTAATCATGAACATAGACTATTCTATTTTTCACACGTCTACGTGCAGACTACTTGCAGACTACGTGTAGGCTTCATTACCCAACAAGTTCTGATAACGAATCGTAATTACTCCACGTGCTGGAGTCTATGACATTCTTTCTTCGCGATAATCTACCACAGAATGGGGTCACGTGATCAGCCTTGAAACAGAATAGAGTCTTCCTGTGGTAGCCAACTTTATATTGACCAGGGGCTACTTAGGTGTCTCACACATGGGTCAGGGGCCACATATAATGAAAATGTAAAGTCTAAGGGTTCGACACTCGTCCGCTGTTTCATTATGTATTAGTAAAAACTGGTACGTAACAGGTCTGATAACGATAAGCCCTGCTTTACGGGCCGGAAATGTGGACTTGGTATGTGAATACAATCTGTATATTTAAACTTAAAAACAAAAGTTCAGCTTTCAAAAGAACAAGAAGAGTATCTCCGCCTATTTCGAACACGAACATGACGACTTGGACTTTTAATAGCGCATTTTTTTTACACGTGACGGACAGACAAACAACATATAGACAATTATAATTTTCCCTGCTTTGAGAAAAAGGGGGGGGGGCTTCCATAAAATACAAACACATGCAATCGTCTGCTAAAACCAGTGAGATCTTTAGGATGTTAAGTCCTACTTTAAAAAATCTTACCTGTCATTTAATGTGTTGAAATTATATACTCTTGGAGGAGAATCAGCCTTTGAAGTTAGCTCCCTTCTGATCTTGAAATGAAATAATGAAGACATTACAAAGTTGTTAAACTAATCTCTTTCTTGTTCAAATGGGGGGGGGGGGAAATGGAACAACAGAATACAACATAAGTGGAGCAGATTATAGTTTATAACTGCGTTGAGGTCTACGGGTCAACATGTTGTTTTATAAAGTCTAGTGGTCAACACATTGTTTTATAAAGTCTAGTGGTTAACAAATTGTTTTATAAAGTCTGCAGGTCAACAAGTTGTTTTATAAAGTCTAGTGGTCAACACATTGTTTTATAAAGTCTAGTGGTTAACAAATTGTTTTATAAAGTCTGCAGGTCAACAAGTTGTTTTATAAAGTCTAGTGGTCAACACATTGTTTTATAAAGTCTAGTGGTTAACAAATTGTTTTATAAAGTCTGTAGGTCAACAAGTTGTTTTATAAAGTCTTTAGGTCAACAAGTTGTTTTATACAGTATGTAGGTCAACAAATTGTTTCATACAGTATGTAGGTCAACAAATTGTTTCATACAGTATGTAGGTCAACAAATTGTTTCATACAGTATGTAGGTCAACAAATTGTTTTATACAGTAGACAAGCTGACGGACACATGTCCATAATGTTGTTTTATTTTAAATTAAATTCGAACAAGTTACTTTTGTAAAATAGTCAGCGTTTTATCTTCTTCTCTTATAAAGCTGACTTACGCTACCAGGCTGTTGGAGTGTTGTGTAGTCTGTCTGCTTGGGAATAAATAGCTTGCTGTTTTCTTCGCCTTCACAACGAGGCTACTGACCCTGTTTGTATTTAGACTGTGTAGACTTACATCCGAGTTCAATGATTATGTTAAAACTTCAAATGTAAGAATGAAGCAAAAAAACGAGTTAGCATACTATGCTAAAGCATAAACTCCTAACATTTTTAAACTGTTTCTCTCCGTAATTATTTACCACATTCTTCAACGTTGGTATCGTTAGTTAGGGGAGAAAGAGTTAATGAATATTCGAAAGGATTATATAATGTAAAAGCTTTATGGATTGTGTGTTTGTTGGCAAGTTTCTTTGTTTGAACGTCAAACTAGGTCAACCAGTTATTGGATCAATAATTATGAAACATTTTTTTTTGAAATTATGGAAATAGATTTTGTTTCATAAACACAGGCATTTTGTGAATTTTTGCGATTTTTGTGCGTTCCTTGTAAAAATGTTTGAGTTTGTGTGAAAAAGTGAGGGAGGTCACACTGGTGTGTGTGAGAGAGAGAGAGAAAGAGGAAGAGAGTGTGTGTGTTTGTTTTGAGGATTCCAATTAATCATATGAAATAGAATGATCTACGTACGTTTTGGTGTGAGTTAGATTAGAACGAGAGTGTCGCCTTGAAGACTTCGCCAAGCTGGCTCTAAACTAATTCAATTCTGTCCTACTTCAAAGCGGAAGTCCATGTCATGGCACACGACATTTATCTAAGTTATTTTAAGAAAAACTTTTGTTTTGGAATATTTAGAAATCATACGAAATTTTTCAGTATAAGAGTAACAATTGAGATGAGTTCTGAACCCAAATATTTTTTCTTATTCACCTTTTCCCAACCTTTACTCATACTGATATTTTTCTATTGTATAAAAGAGTTTGATCTTTAGATATTACAAGATACAGAAATTTACAAAGAGAATTAGATGAATTACAGAAATGGGAATCAAATTGGAGCATGTCTTTCCAACCAGAAAAATGTCAGTTATTAAGAGTAACAAAAAAACTAAAACAAATTAATTCCACTTATCTTATTCATGGTAAACCAGTAACACAGACTAAAAACGCAAAATACCTAGGTGTTATAATAAATGAAAAACTGTCATGGAATCCCCATATTGATGAAGCTATCAAAAAATCAAACAAAGCATTAGGGTTTATCAAAAGAAATTTCTATAAATCAAATAAGAACATAAAACTAAAATGTTATTTGACCTTGGTTAAGCTAATAATAGAATATGCATCCTCTGTTTGGGACCCCTCACCTTAAGAAAACATTAAGAAACAGAGACAAAATAGAGCTGTGAGATTCATAACAAACGAACATTCACATTTGACTAGAGTAACACCTTTAAAAAATCACTAAATTTAGAAAGCCTTCAGGACAGAAGACTCAAAAGTAAAGTAGCAATTATACATAAAACACTTAATCATAATCTTCAAATACAAAAACAAAATTTAATAAAATACTCAGAAAGACACAAAGATAAAGGCACATTCCTCATTCCCATATGCTAGGACAAATTTGTACAAATACTCATTCTTCCCTTGTGCTATTAGAGCATGGAATGGGTTGCCTGAGCTGGCCAGGAAAACCAGTGACTTGGCAGAATTTAAGTCATTGGTTAATATACATGACTGAAAGCATGACGCGTAGGACGTAATCATCTTCTTTTTTGAAGTAACGTCTGTATAATATAAGAAGATAAGATAAGATAAGAAGATAACTCACAATATATACTTGAATACTAAAAAATAAGAGTAGAATCTAATTGGCCCAGTTAATTTCTCCTCTTACTTCCGAAATGTTTTGTTTAGAGCTTTAAATTAGAGTCTGTAACAAAACAAAGTTACAAACATGTTTATTGAACACAATGTAATTACAAATGAGTTTTTTTTTAAATATTATTTTTCGTTTATTTTTTTATTTATTGGCTGCGATCCTTAAAGTCTTAATCTAAATACGTGGGGTATCTTATCTTTTCAAGAAACAAATCGGTTGTATTTGCAATCACCAACTGAAAGGTAAATGTAAGGGCCTGTTAATTCATATTAGAATATTTTTCAAGTAAAAAGGTTTTTAAAAGGTACGTTTTAAATAGGATGAATAACGAGCTGTAGATGTCTGTAGAAAGCGTTTCTGCTGTGAAGAAAGCAAGAAAACGCTTTTGGCGCCCCCCTATACCCCCTCCCCCTAGCTGTCAAGAAAAAGCCTCAACATCGCCTGTTTTTTTCTATTTTTGTGACAAAAGTTGAGAAACACTGCTTATAGTAAACATATATATATATATATATGTGCTGTTTATGTTTAGTGTTGGTGTTTATAATTGCTTAGGTAATACATTTAATAAAAGATTTCCAGCACAGAAACATAAAACTAAATCTATAATTTTGATGTTAAGCTGTTAATTCAATTTACTACAGCAAATTCATGTTTTTAATTGCTTAGGTAATACATTTAATAAAAGATTAAATGTTTAAAATATAGTCACATACCTTTCCAGCACAGAAACAAAACTAGATCTATATTTTTGATATTAAGCTGTTAATTCAATTTAAAATATCAATGGTAAATGTATTGATGAATGTATTGATGAATGTATTAATGAATGTATTGATGTAACTATTCTAAAGCTTGTTAAAATGTAAATAGACGAATCTCTCAACTGGTCAAAATGTCCGAGGAATTGAGAGAGGTTGTCAAAAAGTCTTGCTTGGTGCCCCAACGGTACAAGGGACATGTGAAGTTGAAAATGTATAAGAAATATTACAAAATCAAATTTCTTTTGAAATGATATGCAGTATTTTATGTAATGAAATTAATTTTTTTAATTTTTATATTACGGTCTTAGAAAGAGTGAAGTGGCCCCGACAAAGATTCCTTCACAGAGGGCTCCACTTACTAAAAACCGGCCCTGTCTGGGTATTATTCAGTGTCAAAATGCCACAATTCAGGATGTTTATTTTCCATAAAGTGGTCGCGGCGCGTGTATAGCGGCAATAGGAAGTGTACACAGAGATAAGAAAGTTGGCATTAAAGGATCACATCCGCCTCCATCTAGATAAAGAGCTTTTTTTTTTTTTTTTTCAAAACAAACATTGAAAACATGTTTGGAAAAAAACAACAACATTGGCAGCACGGTGTCAGAATGAACAAAATGAACATTTGTAGTAGAAGCACAGAGCGCTATGTGGGATGTTATGAGCATTCTCTTCAATTTCTTGTTATGCTTTACGCTTTCAGGTGAAAGATCCTCAAACAGATTGACCCCCAACTCACTGTAGTATTAATGATATTTTTCAATTTGATAGGGTATAGAATGCACACACGTGGTGTCCGGGGGTGTGGACCGCATTGGGTTAAAATCATCATGGGTGATAGCAAGAAGAACCTGTATATATAATTCTCTACGTCGTCCAACCATGCGGGACAAGACGCATGGTAAGATAACTCTTTTATTTCTGCAAGTCGGACTAGAGTTACCCCACGTTATTTTAGCGGCGACAGAGAGCGCGGCTTAGAAAAAAAAAGGGGTGGGGGAAAGAAAAAGTAATCTTCTCTGCAATATATAAGTCTCACTTCGCCCAGCCTGTTTGTACAACTGTGTTTTTCAGGAAGTGTTCACCCGTCACTAAATAGTGGCGTATGCTTCGCCGCCGGTCGGCTCGAGTATTATTAGAAGGACATTATTTTAATATTCGAACAAACCTTTGAACGTTTTATATTAACGGTAGCTTTATCGTTATATATATCGTTATATATATATATATATATATATATATATATATATATATCGTTATATATATATAATGTATGATATAATATTATAATGAAAGAAAAGTATTTTTAAGGAACAATAACACGTTAAATAAGTTTCAGACTCAATGTAATGACTTCATACGAAAGTACCTTAAGGACAGACTAATATTCTCAGCGTAAAGATACGCAATTATAAGTTGCTAGGATTTTAATTGTAGCACCTATTCGCTTCTGTCTCTACCTTTCTCTGCCTTCGTACTTTCCTGGAGTTACCTGGCCAATGTCGTAAACCAATGTCGTCTGCTAAATCTCCTCCTCTCAAGTGGCCATAACTCTGCACGGCACGAGCTAGCACCTTTGCGACATCAACATGAGCGTCAAACTCTTTTTTTTTGTTGTTAGCCGTTAGAGCGACGCCCCCACGCAAACATCCCCCACGCAAACAGCCCCCCTTCAATATTACTATCTTTTTATGGCGTTTTTTTTAATAACAGTAGTATTCAGTTTAAAATAGAAAGGGCAGGGGAAGATAATGGGGGATTGTTCTTTTTCTTGTAGAGAGAGGAAAGGTTGGGTTACATGTGTACAATAATAGGAGCTCATTTTGGAGCAGTGCGCTTGGGAGTATGGTGTTACCATGCTGTCGTGATAGCGAATGCTCTTCAGACTGGTTGAATAGTCATGATGGTCATCCAATGATGGCATCAGGGAGAAGTGGGTGATCACTGCAATGTTTGAGTCGAAATTTGACTTGAATGTTAACAAATAATCTACAGGCTATCTAAGCATTGTAGTAATCTCTTTCTTATTGTCCTTAACAGATTAATCCATATTGATTATATAATATCTTTCTCTCTCTCTCTCTATATATATATATATATATATATCATTATATGTAATATACATATTGAAGACAGGCGCAGAAGATGGAAGAAAACTTTTCTATTGCTTGTTGTGTTTTTAAAAACTGGTCAGAAAGGATGATTGTGACACTATAAGAGCGAGGGAATAGGCTGGTATGTCAGTGTTAATTGTGGACCATATGGCACAGTAGATGTACTGCTGATGAATCGCCAAGGCTTTATATTCCTAAGATCATATTTCAATCTTTTGACGTTCACACACACACACACACGTACACACATCTACATATGTAACCACACTCACAATCTTTCGGCTGTCCCCACAAATGTATCCACACTCTTTAACACACATAAAGAGTCACATACACACATTCACACTCAGACCTTCGATCTCTATTTCTATCTCTCTCTTTCACACACACACACACACAGACACACACACACAGACCCACACGCACATAGACACACACATTTCATCTTATCACTTATCGAACGTGTGTCTTGTTTCTACATCACCCAGCCAAAATAAAATATCAGGATCCACACTCACACCTGACGGCTGCTCCCGCTGACTCCCTTCTGGCCAAGTTCTGGTGCTACAGGGAACTGCCATATGCCTGATTGCACTTCTAAATTATATTTTGTAGTTTTTCTGGCTTTAAAGAAGATGAAGAGGATGAAGGGTGGGACGGGGTGAGAGGAGTATAATAGCAAGTGGCAAAGTGTCAGAGTGGAGAGTGTCAGAGTGGAAGAGTGTCAGAGTGGAAGAGTGGCAGATTGGAAGAGTGGCAGAATGGAAGAGTAGCAGAATGGAAGAGTGGCAGATTGGAAGAGTGGCAGAGTGGAAGAGTAGCAGAATGGAAGAGTGGCAGAATGGAAGAGTAGCAGATTGGAAGAGTGGCAGAGTGGAAGATTGGTAAATGAGAAGAGTGGCAGATTGGAAGAGTGGCAGAGTGGAAGAGTGGCAGAATGGAAGAGTGGCAGAGTGGAAGCTTGGTATAGTGAAAGATTGGTAAATGAGAAGAGTGGCAGAGTGGAAGAGTGGCAAAGTGGCAGAGTGGCAGAGTGGAAGCTTGGTATATGAGAAGAGTGGCAGAGTGAAAGAGTGGCAAAGTGGCAGAGTGGCAGAGTGGAAGCTTGGTATATGAGAAAAGTGGCAGAGTGGAAGCTTGGTATATGAGAAGGGTGGCAGAGTGGAAGATTGGTAAATGAGATGAGTGGCAGAGTGGAAGAGTGGCAGAATGGAAGAGTGGCAGAGTAGGAAATCGGCACAGTTGAAAAACTAGTTTATTTCCGACATATTTGTCGCGTAACGACATCACATAATGCAAGGTACTTCTGAACTTGTTAAAAAACGCGAATCAAATATTACTTTAAAAAATAAAGAAACAAATGTCAAGCCGAGACGCAATATGTAGATATTTGTTTCAGAAAGATAGGGTCACTTTTGCTGCAGGCATTTAAAAAAAATGTTTACTTGGCTAGATAAATAATTTTGTCTACTTTCATGTACACACATTTTATTTCTGCTTAAGGTGTGTGAAAGTAGATCTCTAGTTTGCATAGACATGCGTCATGAAATGTTTTGTTTTTATTCGCGAGTGTAACCTCGCTTTGAAAACGAGGTCTGGGTCTGACTGATATTCAGAAGCAGTGCTGTGTGAATCGTCTGCAGAATTATGAATACAAAGTTAAGAATTAAAAATAAAACAAAGAATAAATCAACAATATAATCAGTTCGTTTTTAGTGATTCTGCAAGCCAAATAATATCTATTAATATCACGTGGTGCTGGGGTCAAGGTTATCACAGTAATGTAACTAGGAAGATTTTATTCTAATAGTTTCGAGTTTCAACACAGAAGAGTTACTAATCTAATGGGGGATAAATGGTTTCCAGTACCAGGGTGAGTTTGGGAACCTATAAATAGAGAAGGTATCGGGGTCCATTCAGTATTTAAATTTCAAGCTTTACGTTAAGTCTTTTCTTGCAAAAAGGAGGAACTCTTCAATACCGCGAAGAGACAAAAGCTGAGCTGGTTCAGTCTAATTGTAAGACATGAATCATTTTCAAAAGTCCGCCCTTCAAGTCGCAGTAGAGAGTGCAAGGGTCATCCAATTCAAAACTGGCTGTAGGCCTACAAAGTAAAAGATTGAGGTAGATTTTGAAAGAAATAGACTAACTAAAGAATGTCAAGGAGTCCGTATTGAAAGATCACTGTTGACAACTAAAAAAGAATTAGATGAGCTAAGAAAATGAGCGAACAATTGTGTGCCAACTCAAATATTTTCTTAACCTTTTAAAATATTAAGATGATCAACACTCCGAAAGATTTGGTCTCTCCACCACGCTTTCCATAAAATTCAACAAAATGAAAATACAGAGAAAGAGTGTGTGTGTGTGTGTGAGAGAGAGAGATAGAGAGAGAGAAAAGGAAGAGAAAGGATAGCAAAAAATAAGACAAAGAGAAAGAGAGAAAGTTAAATTGACTGTGGTTTCTCTGCTCATCATCACAGTGACAGCTTTTCAGAGAAGCGATGTTCTAACAATTTCAACCAACCGCATCGAACAAGGGTGAGCTCACCCCGGGGGGGGGGAGATGACTTCCCCAGCTGTTCCTGACAAGATGAATGGGACCGCACTGACCGGGCTTGTTCTGACTGGTTTATTGATGACCTTGTCAAGCCTAGAACTTTTCATCTTAACACCTGGCTCTGTGTCATTCAGCTTTCTACTTAGCAAGGAACTGGCAATGAATATTCCAGAGAATCGGGAGATCTTTTATTTTAAAAACAGACTCTTTTGTTCGTGTACTTGATGTAGGAACGTTTAATGGAGAAAGTGAATAAAAGACAACAACTATATCTACTTAAAAAGTTTACAGTTGTATCAGTGGCGTATCTACGGATTTGGGGGCCCCAGGGGGGGGGGGCTTGACCTCTTTAGGGGCCCCTTCATTATGAGATTCAGAAAGAATGTAAGCACGTTAACCCTCTAAGAACTAACGATCACAGACAAAACGTGTGATTAAAGTGGATTGACTTTTTCCTTGAAGAAGTAAGAGTTAAATATCAGAATAAAACCCCAAAACCTTGGTTTTTAAAAAGCAAAAAGCAAAAACTGATCGATAGATTCTTTGACTTTCGTACCTAGATCTAGTATGTTTTCAATTAAACCATTAGTATCTATTTGCTCCAGACTAACTTCAAAGCGCTTGTCGAATATTGAATTAACTTTAGAAGTGTGTGGCGATCCTTCAGGCTGACTGTCCGTTCGTCTGTCTGCCCGTCTGTATGTCTTTTCGCCCGTTCGATTGCCTGCCAACGGAGTGGGTGTTTTGATTTTTGTCTGTGTCACTTTACTGTGTCTGTGTTTGTCTATCTATCTATCTTTCTTTCTTTCTATCTATGTATCTCTATCTAGCCATCTGTCTGTTTGTTTGTCTGTTTGTCTGTCTGTCTGTCTATCTATCTATCTATCTATCTATCTATCTATCTATCTATCTATCTATCTATCTATCTATCTATCTATCTATCTATCTATCTATCTATCTATCTATCTATCTATCTATCTATCTAATAATCTATCTATCTAATAATAATCTATCTATCTAATAATCTATCTAATAATCTATCTATCTAATAATCTATCTATCTATCTATCTATCTCTATCTAGCCATCTGTCTGTTTGTTTGTTTGTCTGTCTGTCTGTCTCTATCTATCCATCTATCTATCTATCTATCTATCTATCTATCTATCTATCTATCTATCTATCTATCTATCTATCTATCTATCTATCTATCTATCTATCTATCTATCTATCTATCTATCTATCTATCTCGTGTTTAAATAAGTAGATCTATATCCTTACAACGATTTCTTTGAAAATTATTAATCTTGTAGAAAGTGGTAAAGTGGTAACAGTTACTTGCCCTTGTTCATCCCGCCGCCCCCCCCCCCCCCCCCATTATTCCCTTCACCTTTTTTTTTTCTCAAACACTGGACATCAGTGGGAAGCAATCGTTAACTGGTAAACTAATTAAGGTCCATAACCCCGGTTCTAACACTCGACCTATTGTGAGATTAGTGATCAACAGTGAGCAGTTCACCTCTTCCCCTGCCCTCTTCTCTTCACCTTTACTCCCTAACACCCCCTTCCATTTCACACGCACACAGAATCATTCCTTTTCTTCTTCATAGTAGTGCTTCAGAATACACTAGGCAAATGACCAAAAATAAAAATAAAAAAAAGGTGGGGGGAGAGAAACACGGGGAAGAGAAAACAAAATAAAACAGAGTTATCTCCGTCGTTAAACAATTCCGCGGAATATAATTGGATATCCGTTAGTGCTATGACAACACGAGCGTCTTTTTTTCTTCTGCTTCTCTTGTACGGTAGCGCAGCCGTTGATAAAGAATCGAACTTTTTTTTTTTAACCTCTGCATTGATTGTACTGCAAGGTTGGAGAGTGCGGGCTACAGGGTCTCATTGTAATGGTGTTTTAAAACAAAATCATACAAGGTTTTTTAAGTATAAAGATTTGACGAAATTTGTAAATAAAGCTATAAAAGAAAATGCAGTTTTACATAATTAGTCGTAGCTTACATAATGAGTCCTCATTTACTTTAAAAAATCTCTCTCTCTCCCGTCTTTCTCTCTCTCTCTCTGTCTGTCTGTCTGTCTCTCTCTCTGTCCCTCTCTCTCTCTCTCTGCCTGTCTCTCTCACTCTCTCTCTCTGTCTGTCTGTCTCTCTCTCTCTCTATTTCTCTATGTATATATACAGTGAATATAGAGACTATATAACCCAAAACCTACACCGGCTCACTCGCTCACAGGATGGCAGCCTTGTCGTTTTGGAATGCGCTCTGGACTGTCGTCTCGATCGCCCCGGATTCGCACCCTACACTTCCTCTCCCGACCTACAGGATGTTTGAGTTAGGATGCAATAATTTTCAATTCTGATCAGACGTCCGAAACATATCAGACAACAAAAAAATACTCATCACTTATTCTTACCTTAATATTCATAACAACATGATTTTGTGTCTGTGTTGAATGACGCATGGAAACAATAACTGGTAACGTTCCATTTTGTAGGAGGCGCGGTGGCTGAGCGGTAAAGCGCTTGGCTTCCGAACCGGGGATCTTTGGGCGCCTCTGAGTCAACCAGCTCTAATAAGTACCTGCCATTAGTTGGGGAAAAGTAAAAGTGGTTGGTCATTGTGCTGGCCACATGACACCCTTGTTAGCCGTTGACCACAGAAACAGATGACCTTTTCATCATCTACCCTATTGACCACGAGGTCTGAAAGAGAAAACTTTCCATTTGGTCCTAATCTCTTTAGAATTGTGTGAGCCTAGAGCAGTGACACCAAAGCTATGTCCATACCTACATCGGAACCAAAAACAATTCCTTATAGACAGAGTCTAGGTATTGGAAGTAGAATGTCATCCTTGGCTTCTGTTTGCAACGTAATCAGCTATTTCTATGGGATAAGAGATAACAAGCACAATCTAAAAAAAAAATCTTTAAAAAAAAAAAAGCTTAACTAAAGGGGGAAGAACTCCGTCCTTAAAACTAGATGTACAATTTATTTCCCTTATTCGATATTAAACACAATAATTAATCACTAATGATTAATTGACTTATTGAGTATTTTTGTTTATTGATTCATGTTTTATTAGGTACAGTAAATAATTGTTCAAAGTATCAACTTGATCTGAGACTGTGAGGGAGAAATAGCGTTGATAATTATTTAAGGGGACTAAACCCAACAAATTTAGCCTTATTAGTTAATACTGAAGTATGTGTTTCCCATGTTGCTATTAAAGAAAATAACGTATTACCAGTAATTAATTGTCTAATTGATTACTTTTTTAAAAATTGATTCATGTTTGTCTATGTCAATGAATAATTGTGCGAAATTTAAGCTTTATCCGAGAATGGGTGTGAGAGAAATAAAGTGTACACACTTTTTGCTAGACTAACAGATAAAAGGAGATATTAGCGTTGTAAAAATAGCTAAATATGAAATTCATTATTTATCTTCGAATAAAATACAAAACATTACGCCACTAAATTACGAAACTACTGAAAGGTGTAGCTATATTCAGAGTCTGTCTAAGCCGCCGATGTTTTCTCGTAAACAAAGATATTTTCTCTTGTTTTGGACTTATCCTTCAGAAAATCTATTATCGCGAGCAATGAATATCGCTGCAGCTAGAAATCAAAACAGCATGGAGCCAGACATCTTGATTCGGCGCCCTCAACTTCCTCTCCCCACCCCCCTCCTATTCGTTTACTTTATGTAAACTTTCTCATCACACTTTCAGAAATAAAGTTTGCCGAATCACACAATGGCGCTCGGGGGGGGGGGGGAAGGGGCACCACCGCCGCATACCACCTCAGAAACCCCCCCCCCCCACAACCCCCACACCTTTTCTTTTCACAAGCAAGACATGTCGGGATGTTACTGCTGATGTCGTCTTGTGCAACTGGGAGATTTATCAGTGATTTCCTAAACAACAATGATAGAAAAATTCAAGTCTAAACTAATCACATGTAAATATTTCCTTTTCCAATTTCGCTTCCAATCCCCCTTTTTTTTTTACGTTTTCTTTTTAGCTCGAGGATTTCCTCGTGAGTTGGTGTGGCTCTAGAAAATCCATGTTTTAAATTTCCAATCGCAAAATAACATTTTTTTTTTCGCTTATGAGGGAACGTGAAAGGAGGCTTTGCATTTAAACAAAATGTGCTTTTCGTTAGAATTACCTTTTCCTTTTTGTTTTCAATTTTTTAAAATAGTTTTTTTTTTTGGACTTTATCAGATTGTTTTATAAATGTTTGACCTGCAAAAAAAAAGTGTTGCTTCTTGATCATGTGTGCTTATCTGTAGGCCATTGTTCTGAAATCATTTTTGCCTAAATGTAGTTGGGGTTTCAATACAAGTAGAATGGAGACAAATCTCTCAAATATTTGGCTCATTTGGTGTTTCCAATAGACAGCAACCAGCAGCAGTCTAGTTAACTTTGTCATCACCTGCTGGCATGGTAATACTTAGACTCGAACAGAGCTACCATCTCTTGAAGAACTTTTTCATGAAAGATGCCTTTCCAAAACACTCACGATTCTTAAGGACAACCTGCACCCATTAAACCACTGTTACATAAGATCTGAACGAAGTGGTCGTCTCCTTTCCATTAGGACTAAAACAGAAAGATTTAAAAACTCCTTTATCCCAGTTTTGGTCAAAGTGTTACAAGGTCATCATTGCAGAATTAAAGTATTTTAACTTTTCTGTTTGTAGCACAAGAATAGTTGAGTTGACAGCAGTGACCTTTCGATCACCTTCACCTATAATTAGTTTGTTGGATCGTTGGGGCACCTCACAAAATTTGTCAACCTTCTTTCTCCATTCCTATCTATCTTTTGCCTTGGATAGAACCTCTTTCAATGGCAGACTCGTCCTTTGTTTATGTTGTCTTCCCATCGCTTTCTCTGTCTGCCTCTTCTTCTTTTTTCGTTGTACTGTTCCCTGAAGGAAGGTCTTTGCTACGAATGAGTCGAAACTTATTGTAACGTAATTATGTAAGGCAAAGGTCTATATTTAAAATTTACTTTGAAACAAAGTGTCAAATTCAAAGCTGAAAAGTGGTTCATAGCTACACGTAAGATTAAAGTAGCACAACCGCGGGGTCATATCTCCAAATGAAAATCTCCGCCTCAAGCATAATAAGAAATGGAAATTATTCGCCTCCCTAACCCTGTTCCTACCCAGCTTCCCCACTATTTAAACCATAACTTAAACCCTAATCTTAATTATATCAGTGACTGTTGATTAAAGACCACTTGTTTAACTGAGACAGAAGGTTGAGTTAGGGCTTTTAGACTAAGAAGATATGATAGTTGATAGAGACAATATCAAGTTGGACTTATTTGTGAAGACAATTAAAAAAAAAACAAAGCAGGAGTAACGAATGATATAAATGACCCCGATCTAACCCCTCTTTCTCGTACGATACAGATGTACGTTATGTAAGTTAACACAGCTGTAACTGGTGCTAAATACGAAAGCTTGTTAAACCGTTTTCATCGTCAGAAATAATGGGTTACCATCACGGCCGCAGCTGGTACTAAATGTACGTAACTAACAACGCTGCCAACGGCTACCTGAATGCCGTGATAACTATCGATCTGTCTATGCGCTAAGACGGAATCAATACGTACACACGACATGCTAATCGATGAATGAAATTGTTTCACTGATCGATGGGGGCGAAGCGTTCCCTTCATTGACTTCAGCTGTGACAGTGTTTAGGCACTTGTACTCACTCCCTCACTCACAAACACACACACTCTCACTCACATACACACACACACTAACTCATATACACATGCACACACACTCGCTCACACACTGAAACCTCACATTGCGTTGTAGAGACACTGTGACTATGCATATATAACCAAGGCTTACCTCCTTCTAAACGCAGTCCGAATTAACCTTCTCATCTTGTCCATGCCATCACCCTTGTTCCACCAAAATAGCCGCTATTAGTTCTGTGCCCGTCCGTCCGTCGCGTCCATCCCTTTTAGATCTTATAAACTACAAAAATGATGAAAATCGGTCATCATTATATTTTAGACATTACTAAGTTCTGATGCAACGGCTACTGTTTTTTATTTTCTGAACTTGAATCATTTAATTTTTAAAATTAAATATTGAAATGTAGTTTTCATTAAATTACAACAATTTAAAATGAAACACTTCAGGGGAGGTATGTTTTTTAAGAAAGGTCTCAGACTTTTTCCGCCTTGTTACAAAAAAAAAAATGTGCTTCTAAGGTCACAATAGAAAAACTATCAATGGCTCATATAAAATATTTTTTCCATTCACTAACTAGCTCATTGAATGAAATACTGATTTAAATGTTGCTTTTAAAAAGATTTTTGAATTCAAACTTTATTTTAGTTGTAAGTTTAAAATAGAGTAACATTTTATTGCGCACAGTCGTGACATGCTGCTGTGTACACTTGACGACAATCTAAATCAGACCAAATAGAGCCCAGAACTAGATCTATATTTAGGTATAGATCTAAATGTATAAATAATTTGAGAAGTCTAGGCATTGGATTTTTTTATCTGAGAAGTTGCTGTTGCTACTTCATGCACTATTCTCGCAAAAGCACGTCTAGACCTGGAAGTCTTTTCACGCTGCAAAATATTTCTGGATTTAAAGAGATTTATTTTGTTGTTACCTGATTATCATACGATTTCTTTTTCTATTTGTCCAATAGCATTAGATTTGTACTCCCTCCCCCTTTTTCTCTTTATCTCAACTCTATCTAGTTAATCTCTTTGTTGCTTCATACTTTTTATTCCTCCACGATGTTTCAGAACTATCTTGTCTTGTCATCTCTCTCTCTTTTACCCCTCCCACACCCCAGGCAATTTTTTGTTCCCCCCCCTTTTTTTTTACTAATGTGAAGCACGCACGTCTTCAAACATCTTCAAACCTTCTCCTCTGTAACCTATGTTTGAATTGTACTTTTATCCCATTGTTTTTCTTTTGTTTTTTTTTACTTTTTTTTTTCTTTTATAACTAATAACTTTTTTTGTTTTGCTTTCAGTTTTCAAAATAAAAAAATAAATTTATGACGAATGTTTTTCCTACTCTCTTGCCTACGATCGTTAGGATAAATCGCTTCTGGTTTTCTGATAAAACATTCATTGTTCTATATTTATTTCTTGCCAAAGTTCATCTTGAGGGGAGAGAATCCTCTTGTGAAATTATGGTAGTTTTAATCTAATTTCATACGACTGCGTTCCTTTTACCAAACTGCATTTAATCATTGAAGTGCGTTTTTTTTTTTATTTATTACAAAGCTTTTGTAAACTCAGTCTGTCTGTCTGTCTGTCTGTCTACTTGTCTGTCTGGTAAAAGGTTTGAAAATGTTTTTTGTCCCATTTCTCATTCACGGATCAAGTAAAAAATTTGCAGAATTAATTATTGAACCAGATATGACATGAATCAGTTTTCGAGAGTGTCAACCAATTAGTTAATTAATTATTGATGAATATTTTTTTTGTTTGATATCAAAATAGGAGAATAAATACTACTTAATGAGAGATGTAGATGTATATATGGACTTAATCCCGTAATTAAGTTATCAAGGAAATAAATACTACTTAATGAGAGATGTAGATGTATATATGGACTTAATCCCCTTATTAAGTTATCAAGGGAATAAATACTACTTAATGAGAGATGTGGATGTATATATGGACTTAATCCCCTTATCAAGGGAATAAATACTACTTAATGATAGATGTGGATGTATATATGGACTTAATCCCCTTATTAAGTTATCAAGGGAATAAATACTACTTAATGAGAGATGTGGATGTATAAATGGATTTAATCCCCTTATGAAGTTATCAAACGTTTCCTACTTCCCATTCTCGGATCAAGTTGAAATGTTACATAATTATTCATAGCCGGTGATAATACACGAATCAATCCAAAGATAAACTTATCATTTAATTATTTAGTACTAATTAATTAATTTTTGTTTTATGTAGTAGAAAGCGAGATAAACCCGTAATTTTTAGATGAATGGCAGTAATGGGCGGTTCTTTCCTTTAAATAAGCTATAAGCTTTGTTTGTTTTTTGAAAAGTTGTTCTTTTTTTCTTTTGCTATTTTTTTTTTTTTGATTCTAAAATTCAAAATAGGAAGAAAGGAGAATATCCTGAGAGTCAAAGTTTGAAGGGAAAGAGATTATGTACATTAAGAATCAATAGACCGAGTAATAGTTTGATTAACAGATTTCATTTAGTAACAAACGAGATTCACGTTATCGAAAAAACCTAATGCACATTTATTTAGAACGTGGAAAAATAGGATGAACTCGGATTTTCCATAGTGGTTTTTCAGATCCGAATGTGACAGACTTTACAAAACTTAGAAGCTGCTTGTGATTTTTAGGGGCTTGCTAAAGATCCATTCTTCCTAGCCCTATTCCCCCCTTTCCCTTTGAAAAAAATACAGGTAGATACAGCCTTTATGATTCGAACTCGGGACCATCGCAAGTACAGCATAAATCACACAGTCAATACCAAGTTGGAAAGCTGAGGGCGGGATGTCGTCTGGTGCCAAAGAAAACAAGCATTTCTTAAATCTGCATGTTTGGTTGTGATGAACGAACGCCTGAATGTAAACATTTCTTTTCAGAGATGATTGACCAAAAAAAAAAAAAAAATAAATACAAGATGAGTCAGTAGTTTGCTCCCTTTCAAAGTTTCAAAGAGAAACAAAATGGGATGGGAGAGATAGAATTAGCTTCAAAGCGCTGTGGGAGTTTTTTTCTTGATGAAAAGGAAAACAAAATGTGGGATATGGGGGAGGGGGGGATGGTTCACGAATGAATCATGTGTGCTGTTTGACAATCTTGTAGAGCAATATAAAGGTGTTTGGGTGTCACAGCCAGATACAAGAGTTTGGGAGTCACAGCCAATAGCAGGTGTTCTGGAGTCACAGCCAAATAAAGTTGTTTGGGGGTCAGGGCCAGATACAGGTGTTTGTGAGGAAGGACCAGATACATGTGCTTGGAATTCACAGCCAGATACAGATGTTTGGGAGTCAAATCAGATACAGATGTTTGGGAGGCGGAACCACAAACAGGTGCTTGGTAGGCAGAGCCAGTTACATGTGTTTGAGAGGTTTGGGGATAGGATTCAGAAACAGTATTTGTTGATGGTGCATGAAGGCTAAGCTTCCATGCAAGACACATACACATGCACACAAACATTCATATTGCACACCCAACACACACACACACAAAACCACACTATTACCAACTACAAGACGTATTTAAACTTGAGGATCAGAGTCTCAAATCTTGTTGGAAATATTGAATGCAGCATCAATAAATAACTCAAACCCGACTTGTATTATCAGTAACGGTCAGAAGAACTCCTATCGACCTAGCTAATACTTCTTACAGGCATCGAAACGGGCTCCATCCAAAGTGTCATCTAAACGAGGAACGCAAAGTATATAAGCTTAAAAGTATATTAACTTTAGATCAAAAAGAATTCTTCATCCAACAATGGCTTCCTACCCTCTGCGCCAGATCGCAATATCTTTCTAAATCAATCCTTCAAATTTCCTGATGAAAACATTACTCTGATACTTCGTCTTCTAGTGCTGAGTTGGGTGGTTTTTTTTAATAAGTAAAAAAACTTGCACTGAACACCCAAGCTGATTTTGTGGTAGGATTTGAGGGCGGAGAAGAAGGGGGTCGGGGTCGGGGGGGACGCCGATACTTCAATTTCGTATTGATCCAGAAGAGAATTGCCCAAGGTGAGGATTTAATGTCCTTGTCTTACCCTTGCAACACCCGCACTAGGAGAAAGCTACATATTCCGAGCCTGACATAAGAAATACTTTGAAAGAGGATTGGCAAAAGAAATAGGGTGAAAAAAAATGGAGGGGGGGGTTTTCCTCGTAAGTATTACGTGGAGGAGGGGGGTGGTAAGCTTAAACACGGCGGTGTTGGAGGTAAATGAAATAATGTCAGTTAAATCGCGAATCAAAAGAAGAAACCGTTTCGATCTGTCGCGCACACTGTTGGAGAAAATAAACTTCAAGAGCTCCAGTTTACTTGGCTTTATTTTCTAAGTGAAAACCAAAAAATATTCAAAAACTCAAAACTAGTCATAGTTCAAAGATTCTTAAACATTATTATGTGGAAGATTATTGTTTCTTTCCTTAGAGCCATTTATATTATCATTATCCTTCCACAAAGGACTCTAGTTCTAATCCATACTCTGGCTAAGTTATGCTTGCTAAGCACCTAAAGTTCTTAAGGTAGCATGAAAATGATTGAAAACCTTCTAGACTCCCCCACCCCTTCTTACTCATTACAAGGGATTTGAGTATTATATAGCATGAAAGATGCACTATTCAAAAGTAAATCCAATATATATATCGTAACAGTACAAAGCTAATTTTTAAAAGGTAATATAAACTCACTCTGTCTATCCGTCTGTCTGTCTGGCTGTCTGGCTGTCTTGTAAAAAGTTTTAACATATTTTTCTCTCATTTCCCCATTCTTGGATCAAGTTGAAACTTTGCACAATTATTTAGTTAATTAATTAATTATTGGTGTTTGTTATTTTGTTTAAAATCGAAATAAGGTAATAAATGCTACTTAATGAGAAATGTAGATGTATATATGGATTTAATGACCTTATCACATTTTGAAACGTTTTTTCTCCCACTTCCCATTCTCGGATAAAATTGAAATTCTGTATAATTATTCATAGTCGATGCCAATACACAAATCACTTCAAAAATTAAACGTTTAGTTAATCTATTAGTACTAATTAATTTATTATGTTTTATATAGCAAAAAAAAGGGATCTAAACCCAGCCATTTTCAGATAAATGTCAGTAATTAGTTATTCTCTCCCTAGATTAGCTTTGTTTTGAAAGAGAATCTGTTTTCTATTGCTTGTTTGTTTTGTTAATAAATTTAGTATCAAAAGACTAGGTAATAAATTAAAATATATAAGTATGTATATTCTGAGCATGCAAGTAGGGGACGACCAACAAATATTCAGGCTTTGGGTGGTACACATAGAATAATACATATATACATACAAAAATTAAAACAACCATACTGCGATTAATGGGGCAGACGATGTAATGGTCAGCTGTTTCTGTGGTTGATGAGGATGTCATGTGACCAGCGCCTTTCCTTTTCCCAAACTAAAGCCAGGTACCTATTCGAGATAGTTAGACTCAGAGGCGCCCTCAAGACCCCAAAATTAAAAATCCAAGTCTTCACCAGGGTTCAAACACGGGGACCCTCGGTACGGAATCCAAGCCTTTTACCACTCAGCCACCGCAACTCCTATATTCTGAGATTTATTTGTGTGATATTGCACATCCATGCTTTTCTAAAGAGTCTTACAGCAACCGAAACAACTCGGTAACCGCTGTTGCCAGAGAAAATTGGAGGTGCCTCATGCGTACAGTCTTTAATTATTGCACCTGCTGGTGGCGAGGATTCTGGACGTGGGAGCAGAGTCTTTCGTTCTCTGAAGTTATCACACGTAGAGAGGTAGATAATTGGAGAACAGATCACACGGCTGCCGAAATCAATAGCTGGAGCTTATCGATCTTTGCGTGGCGAGATGGGAAAGAAAAGAATGTTGATAGCGCAGAAGACTCCATTACAGTAGACATGTGGACAGTGCACGACAAATAGAGGCTATATGTGATTACAATGCTTATATTTACTCACTCCGTCTGTCTGTCTGTCTGGGTGGAATCTGGCGCATGTTATTTCTTCCACGTCCTTTTCTCGGATCAAGTTGAAACTTTGCACAATTAGTCGATGACAACACATAAATCAATAAAAAAAAGATTAACAAATTAGTAAATCAATTATTTGTAATTTATTAATTGGGTTTTATATATAAATCCTAATAGGGGAGATAAGTCTTGTGTTGATAATTAGGTGGTTCGCTAAAAATTCTAAACAAACAATAGTCTATAAACCTTTTTTGTTTTTATATAAATGCTCAGTGGCATTTGACGCTGGACTTAAAAATCGGCCATTGAATGGGCCTGTGATGTCACAGCCTGTAGGCTACGGAGACCAATAGTTCGTTGCCACGTCGTACAGATCTGTGACATGACATCGATGTATTGGTCTCTACTGCCCACGGGTTACAACGTTGCAAGTCAGTGTCAAGGCCTTCTATGACGATTGGTCTCGGCCTGGCGGATAAGTGGCGATTTATGAGGTCACAGTTGTTAGATTGGCTTTAATTATTTCCTTTCTACCATTAGTTTTCTACATGATTTTTTAAGTTTTTGCTTTGTCCTTCTCTGTATTAACAAGCGCCAGATGTTTAATGTTTACAATAATGTTGGTTTGTATGTTTGCAAGCATGTGAGTTTCCATGCTTGCAGAAATATCCGGGTTTGTGTGTATTTTAAATACCTGGGTTTGTGTGTATTTTAAATATCTGGGTTTGCGTGTCCTTACAAACATCTCGGTTCGAGTATTAACACGAAAAATAGGTTTGTGAACAAACAAATATCTGGGTTTTGTTTGTTGCATATGCATACATCTGGGTTTTTGTATTTTCAAACAAATGTGTTTTTGTACTTAAAAACATCTTGGTTTGTGTGTACAAACATCTGGCATTTAGTGTTTTAAAAAATCGTTTTTTTGTTTATAAACATTTGGGTTAAATGTTTTTAAAAAATCTGGGTTTGAGTGTTTACAAATTTGTTCCTTCATCTGTTGAGCATTTGTGAATAGTTAAGAGATCAATTCTCTAGTTTTAAAAAATCAAAGTCACTTTAGATCTAATGTAAAAAAAAAATGCTCCCCGTTGGATGTTACCTAATTTGTTTAAATCATACGGTGATTTGATTCACTTGAATTGAATCTAAGATTTGAATGATGTTTACAAAGCTTGCACCAACTCTGGGTGGAGGGATTAGTGGTACACGTTTTTTCTCCCACTTCCCATTCTCAGATCAAGATGAAATTTTGAACAATTATCCATAGTCGAGGACAATACATAAAAATATTCAAAGTAATTAATCAATTAGTGATAATAAATACATTTTGTTTTATATAGAAACGGGAATAAACCTTTCAGTTTTGAGAGGTGTAACAGTGATTGTGCGGTTCTTTCTCGTATGTAAGTTTTTTTGTAAGTATTGTTACGAATCTCACTATCCAGGCTCTCTGCAAGCTGCACCATACACCACCAACTTAAAGAACTTGACAAGTCAGGGCTCCAAAATAACGTAACAGTTTAATGGTTGAATAAATAACAGCCAATACTGTACAATTGGCAGCACGTAACACAAGACTGTACAAATATCTCCCGATAACACCGTACCGCCGTATCAAGTCTTGCACTGGCCTCTCCGTCTCGTTCCGGGCTTGCACTGGGTTCAACAGTTCAGGATTGACTTCACACACTAGGCTCGTTGTGTCAGACTCGATAGCAGACCAAGATCAAGACGCCAGTCGTCTCAACTGTACTTGACAGTACTCCGCACTGAACCGTCGTAATGCTCCGTACAGAACCACACCGCTGAACTGTGCTGTAGTCGACCGGACTGTAGTGAACCGGGCTCTGAACCCCTGCCGTGAACCCGCTTTCTGAACCGTCTTGACTGCGTCGCCTCCGCTCTTATATAGGGTCCCTACTGGCCTTCTCGAACCGGACAGAACGCCGCTCGAGGTTTCTAGGTGGTCAGATGACTACAACTCTCGTGACGCTCCTGAGCTCTTGTTCACGACGGCGATCTTTCCCGAACTGTCCTGTTGACACGCGACTCGGCTGACCGTCGTAGCTCGTCACGGTTGACCGCTCGTCTAGCGCTGGCCTGGGGCGATTTGCGTCGGCTGACTACACACACACCACTACCCTCATCTGTGCCACCACCAGGTTTATAACAGTATTTTAAAAAATTTTGTTTGTTCAGATATGGACAGATACTTCTCTTTTTTTGTGGTGATTTTCTATAGAACATAAAATTGACAATTCAAGTCTTACGTTTCACTGGGGTATTTACTGATGATTAAAGGATATGATTGTTTTTAAAGCTTAAAAGAGTTACAGAATATTCCAGACCCTTAGACAATTTAATGCTGTCTTTGTAATGCACAAAAAGAAACATCAATCACTGTTTATACATCGGCTGATAGAAGTGAACTTCATTATTTGCCCCATGGATAATAATGTAAATCATTTATTGACAATGTAATTAACATTTAATAAAAACATAAAGAAATGTTTATATTATCCTTGAGATATTTAGTTTTATTGTAGTGTAGAAAATATAATAAAATACAACCACGAATAGGAAATTTAACATTCAAATCAAAGTCACAGCTTACCTGGATATCTTTTTTTTTTAAAATTTGTTCCATCTGTTTATATTTTTATGGATATAAAAAATGTCACGGTTCAGCAACAAAAAAAATGTAAAATCTGCCGGAACGACTCAGCTCTCTGCAAAAAACTACAAACGACAAATGAATGAAAGAAAAACCTGTGTAGTTGATTAGGAAATTATCCGAACTTTTTCTTTACCCCAATCTTTATTCTTTGTATTTTTTTAAACTTTTGTGTTGGTTCTTTCCTTCCACTTTTAGATCTTCATCTTTCGAACTTTACGCTGTAAAAAAAATTTGCCTCATTAACGCGCGTATTTGTTGAGTATAAGAGGTTAGTAGGTAACAGTGTCGGTGAAGATACAGGCAGAGAAGTGGCGGGATGAGGTGTGTGGATGCAAGGGGCGAACGTCAAGTTGAGACATGAGAAGAAACAATAATAGGAATAGGAGATTCAATATATAGTCAACCATTTAGATTACGACTTGTACACTATACTGAAGAACTGATACCTATACTAATATTCTGGCAGCTTTCAGCTTGATAGAATCAACATTTTAAGAATACGTTTTTTGTTTGTTTATTTTTTGGTATTTTTTGGCAACAGAGGCGTCATTGACAAAGTTTATTTAGTTTATGTATTTTTTTAAAAAGTCTCACTATCTTCTATAACTAATTTCCTTATATCGCCACCACAGTAGTTCATATCGATTTCTCTTCTTTTGATTTCCTTTCAATATATTGCAGTGCTTAAAGAGCGTCAGCAAAGATCGTGAAAATTAAAGTGCAAACAATGAGCAGATTTCTGCGATTGACTTTTGGTGTCAAAAATTTACCAAAGTATTTGGTTGAGCTCATTCTTAAATAAAAAAAAATTAAATGTTTTTAATGGAAATAAGCAGACTCACAATAAAATAATTATAACTTTTATATAGTGCTACTTTCATGCTTATTTGTAGGGGTTTTGGGGGGGGGGGTATCTGGGTATCTTTAGGCGCTCAGTTAGCACTACCCTGCCCGAGTCGGGTGTTGAACCTCGAGCCCCCCTCCCTTCAAATGTAACCAAGCCAAGCCAAGTTCGAGAACTAAGCCTCTCGACCACGCTTCACCATAGAGGGCGAAAAATCGCCTTGATTTGATTTTTATGGGAGGGGGGGGACACCTCTATTACTCCATCCTTCTTGACAATCGCCCAAGAAGTTCGCCTTTGGCTTGCAGTCGTCTCCCATGCGGGCTAGGTACAAATAACTCATTATCGTCATCGTGATGTATATGCCATGAAACATTAAGACGCTATCGGTTTTCTTACCATTAAAACATTGGTGAAAATAATTTTATTTTTTTCTATGGACACCTTCAGTGGTGAGTCGTCTATAGATCAGCCGGAACGATGTCGCCCACACAGCAGTTCCTTCCTTTCCACGCAGCTGATGTGTCCAAAGGAACGGCTGGTGCTGATACGCGGCATTGCAGGCTCTGCTAGGGTGTGGCACTGTGGGCTTGACCAATGATCTGACCGTAATTAAAGAAGCACTATCTACCATGAATGCGCCCTCAGAACGAGACAGCTGGAGGTCGCTCACAAAGGATACACATTTGAGACTAAGAGAAAATCAGCTGCCGAAGACGCAGAAGGCGAAGGGAAAATCGAAATCGACCACCTGCGACAATGGTTATGCTTGCCCGGGTGTGGCAAAATATGTAGGTCACAGCTGTGGCGGAAACAGAAATGTAAAAAAACAAAAAACATCGAATATCTCATTTTGTAAAGAGGATTACGAGATTGGCCTGATGGATAAGTGGTAAAGCGTTTGCTTTTGGACAGAGGTGTTTTGGGTTCAAATTTTGCATTTCAATAATATTTTAGACGCCACTGAGTCCACTCTAATGGGTACCTGACCATAAATATAGAAAGAAAATTTGGTCGTTGTGTTGGTCACATGATAATCTGGTTAATCATCGGCCTTAGTAACGGTTGTCTTTTACTTCATCTGACCCATATATTGCATGGCCTGAAAAAAAAAAGACGCTTTAAAACAATGCACTAATGGATCATATGTAACCCTTAGTCCTAATTTCTACCACACATCACCCGACGTATTTGTTTTACCCCCCGACTATCGGCCACCGCCATAATCCAAAATCAGAACGAATTATCTTTCGACCTGTGTTAACAATCTGATCTCAATTACTGGTCTCAAGTGCAAAATTTGAAAGCAGCAGCAAGGGAGTTAATAAGCTTGGTTAGTGAGACCATCGATCAATGCAATTAGTGGAGCTTTGTGACGAAGAGTAAAACAGATCTTAAGCTGTTTTTATTTTGTTTTTAAGTTTTTAGCGTTACGGCGTGTAGCAGAGAAGCTAAATATAAAAAAATCTAAAATAAAAAAGAAGCTTTTTAAAGGGGAAGAACACTACTTTCGAAGTCTCTTGTGTTAGAGGCTTACAAGTGGAGATTCTAAAGAGAACCACAATTTCAGTCCCGAAAATCCTTTATGCGATTCCATATAGTGACTATCTTTAGTACCATTCAGCTGAAAAAAGGACAGGTCAACGGAATATTGTTAATAAGCTTTAGGTATCTGTGGTACTTAGCGCTGCGTCTTGATAGAAGAATATGCTATGTCTAAAACCAGAACCGGCAGCCGGAGCTACGGTCTCGGAGCCTCAACAAGAAAGGGACCTCCACAATTAGATACAAATATATACAAATTTCTAACCTTTTTATTTCGCATTTTTGCGGCTGCCGAAAATGTCGTGATTAAGAAGCGTTAGCATTTAGCCTGCTGGTGATAAGTAAATACAGCTCCGAATTTACGAAACTGTTTCTACCAAGGGCCTTACCCTCCACAAACTAAAAAATATACACTTTTTAAAACTAAAATATGAAATTTAAGTTTATTTGTTAAAATTAAGTAGGATTTAAAATGTACAATAACTCCATTTCTTTCTCCTAAAACATAGCATGCTTTTTAGATATAATTATTTTCAGTCATAAGTGGATTTTCATTAAAGTTTCCGAAAAACTGTAGGAGCCTCCACAAAAATCCTGCTCCAGGGCCTCCTCATACTTAAATCCATCCCTGTTCAAAACGGTAATAACTAAACTTTTAAATAATAGTTGTCCACAGGTGAGGCTAACAATGTAAAGAGACAAGCAAGAGAGATGTCATTTCATAAACATTTATTAGATAACGAAAGGAATCCGCCTCTGAGGTCGTTTAACTAAATAGTTACGTCCAAAGCCTTCTAAAGTGAACTTGCCTGTCTCTAAAGACGCTAACATATGTACTGTTCTCTTTATTCCATAACTAAACCTAGTCTTGGTTTTTTATAGTGACCTTATTGTCGCTATATAAAACCAAGCCTGCAATAAACAAAACAAATGACTCTTTAACTTTTAGCGTCTAATTCGTTATTGTAAACTATCGTAGCCTGCTTAACATATCTGAAGGGATACGCCCAGAAAGCGCAACCTTCGTTGGACTTATACAGCAGTAACAGCGAACCTGCGATAAAATGATATGCTCCGAACTCAAAAATGGTCTCGACCAGAGCGCTACCTCCAGAAAGAAGCACTGAAGACTCTCTGCCCTCTTTCATCACTCTCGGGCTTCACGAGGTACTGGAGATTGCTCCAATCTAGACTAATCGAATATGCTACATGTCGTCTGCTGAATTGCACGAGACGTCTTTCAGGTAAAAAAAAGACTTTTTATACAGGTCTAGATATTTGGTGAGCTTATTTCGCCTTGAATCAGCGTCAGAGATAGTAAAAAGTAAAGTTCCCCTTTCAGACCTTGTGGTCTATAGGGCAGATGATGTAAAGGTCATCTGATTCTGTGGCCTACGGTTAACGAGGGTGTCATGTCGCCAGCACAACGACTAACCGCCTTTACTTTTCCCCAACTAATGTTAGGTACCCTTTAGAGTTGGGTGGACTCAGAGGCGCCTAGGGATTCCGAAATAAAAATCCCAGTCTTCACCAGGATTCGAACCCGGGATCCCCGGTTCAGAAGCCAAGCGCTTTACCGCTCAGCCACCGCGCCTCCGTCAGAGCTACTAGGGGGGCTAAAATTCAAAAATCAAATTAAAAGATAATAATAAGGCGTGTCTTCGAGTCCCGAAGATTAATGAGGAATGCAGTATTTCCCTTGGCTACGCAGCCCCAGCTGTGACCTACATTAAAAGATAATGTAGTAACAAATAGCCATGACTTGACAGAATTTAAGTCATTGATTAAAATGCATGACTAGATTGACCTAGGAACACACTTAAGATATAATCATCTTCTTCTTTTTAAAGTAATGTCTGTAGTTCATAAGATATAAGATTTTTTTTTCTTAAAAATTTTTTTTTTCGTCTTCCTCATTTTGTGGTTTATTTTAAAATGCTCACTTCTGATGTCGAATCTCTGTTCTTTAAATACTCTCTGTCTCTCTCTCTCTTTTTAACCTGTCATGACAAGTCAAAGTACCACGTGACTAAGAGCATTCTAACGCTTGACATGTAGGCACAGTAGCAACAGTTCTGTTGTTAAAACTAGAGGTCCTGAGTTCAACACTTCCCATGCCAGCACTTAGCGGCACAGACAATCTCAATGGTTTCATTGGCTGTTTCGTTCACCTGAGTTCACATCTAATTAATGTTTGTTTTATTGTGATTAATGCAACGGATAATATTCTCCCTCATTACAACTGATGTATTCAGGGCCGGCCTTAGGTGATTGGGTGGCCCCAAATGTTATAAAAAAAATAAAAAATTAAGACCGAAAGTTAAGCAATGAATTAAAAACATCTATAAATCAACAAATAAGTTAAATTCATATAGCACAGTTTTCGTAGTATCCTATTCACTCCTTGAACACACTCCCACAGATGTCATTTCCGCTAAATCCAAGCGCCGATAGCATGGAATTGCTTTATGGACGATTCATGATAACCAGACTAGAAATAAAGTTTCGACATTTCACCAACAATGGTCCTCTAAAGTATGTTGTCTAACAAGTTGATTGGTGAATAAACCTTGAATGATAGTCAAGACTGACAGCTAGACTAGCACAGAGAGTTCTCTTAGGCTGGAGATTGGATCCACGTTTCGCAATGTTCTGGGGGCCTCACCATTCGGAAGCTTTAGGCGGCTGCCTAGTTTGCCTATGCCTTTTGGCCAGTTCTGATGTTTCCCCTTTACAATACGACCCATCCATAACCCTGAGCCTGTGGTCGAACTGTTGATACGCAATTTAAGGAGGAATTACCTACATGCAAACGCGAACCAACTGTTTGGGTGCGTATTGTTATTTTCATTTCTCGCTGACTCATAAATTAAAGATGTTCCTTTAAAGAAAAAGGTAATTACGTCTTTCTGATGTCAATCTAGTCGTGTACGATACAGACGTAGATTCGACTAAGTCATTTATTTTCTTAGCTCATTTAGGCAAACTCTTTCCGTGCATAAATGCTTCTAGGGAAGCCGTGTCACTTGTACGAGTTTGTCTTAGCATATGAAATAAGACAACTCTGTCTACCTGAGTACTTCATAAGCTTGCGTTCTTATAACTATAATAAGCTTAGGTTTTTGGCGTATCCGGTGTACAAAAAAAACATTAGGAAGTGTTGCTAAGCCATGTATTTAAAATGGTATATGATCATTTTTCTGCCCTTTAAAGCTCTGCTTAATCACATTTTCTAAGCTCTTCCGTTTGTGGATCTATATTGTTTCTTAGTTGGCAACATTAAAGTTTAACATAACGTCCCTGACAGATATTGATTCATATAGAGTCTTCAATAAATGATTCCAAATCTTCAGGATTGAGGATTTAAAAGTAAAGTTACAATTATGCATAAAACACTGAACCATAACTTACAACCACAATCTTCAAATACAAAAACAAAACGTAATAAAAAAAATTACAAAAGTACTTCAGTTAAAGCATGAGCACTCTCCTCGTTCCATATGTTATTAAAGCATGGGATGGGTTGCCTGAGTCAGCCATGAAAACCAATGACTTGGCAGAATTTAAGTCGTTGATTAACATTATTACTTTGACATAGGAACACGCGTAGGACGAAATCATCTTCATTTTTGAAGCAATGTCTGTATTCTATAATATAAGATAAGAAATAGCAGAGATTTTCGCTAGTTGAAAGCTAGAGTTGTAATAACACTATAGCTAGTTTATGTTAGCTCGTTTCTATTTCTTTGTTGAGACCGTGAACACTGTTGTAAAGGTTATTTTTTAACCTTTTTTTAATGCTATAAATATTTTCTTCCAGTACACGTGCTCTGAAAGATCACAACATGTGGCTCGCGTCACCAGCTCGTGGCACGCGTAGCAAAAAAAAAAAAAGGAAAACAAATCGGTTCATGTGAGTTCTGTACAATATTGGCCCTTTACATGACAAGTCGCAGACTAGTGTAGCACCCCACCGGGGCGTAAGGGCGGCAGAACAGAGAAGTGAGGGCAGTGGTAAAACAAGATTTATCATGCACATTCGCATACACACCACTTTATTTGTGTGCTTTTATTACGTAGCAGGATTTAGCTCAAGGGGAAAAATCCTGGAGGTTAACACGGGCTCTGCACTGGTCAGCGCATCTCCCTGGGGTGTCATTAGCGCCATGGGTCTCATGAATGAGTTCAAGACATTGTCCAGGCGAGCATGGTTTTCAAGGTCTGGCGGAGGGGCGGGTATTGTCTAAGTATCACCAGTGCTACCTTACGTTTTGCTGCTCTTAGTTCATGCTAAGAGACACCTTGAGTTTGTTTTTAAGGTTTATGTAATATGAAAGGAAACTGTCTATAGAGGCGTTGTACAAATGAAGATGTATTAATTCTTTATTTTCACTTTATGTATAGCATTAAACAGAATACAAAGGAAAGTTTCACCAAGATATTAAACAACAATAAAATTATCTATCTATCTATCTATCTATCTATCTATCTATCTATCTATCTATCTATCTATCTATCTATCTATCTATCTATCTATCTATCTATCTATCTATTTATCTATCTGTCTGTCTGTCTGTCTATCTGTCTATCTATCTATCTATCTATCTATCTATCTATCTATCTATCTATCTAACAATACACAATGAACCAGAAAACAGAATAAAGAATCCCATGGCCAAGGAAAACACACACGCACAAATACAGAAACATTTTTTTCACCCAGTTTTACGTGAGACTTTAACCTCTATTTATAAACATGAGTTCTAAGATCTTATTTAAATAAAACTGAACTGTTGGCTTTCAAAAAAAAAAATGTAGGTGAAAGATGAACGCGAATGCACACGAAAAGCGATGACGTCAACTGTCTGATATACGAGGTTGATCATTGCCTAATGGGGTTTATTTACGGTGGTGCGTTTATCTCACGAAGGTCCTTTCTGATTTATCGGACTTTCTTTTAATGGCTTCTGCTTTATTGTTTCTCTTCTTGTTAGTATTCATTGAAAAGATTTATTTACAGAAAAAAACAACAATAAGATATAAGTAAAACAAGTTCTAGGCCTATAGAATTGTATTGTTAAGTTTATTCATTAATATCATTTTAATAAAAGATTGACAGAGTCACACTTTAATAAGTCCTCACTTCAAATACGTAATGGCGGGTGGAGTTAAGGAAAGAACTTGTCATAAATGTCATTACTTTTACCATTATCAATGTAGATAATGACCCATTGTGGAAGGAGGGTGATTTTGAATAGTCAACATTTGTGTCCAACAGCAATCCCCTGGATGGGGTCAGGGGTAAAAGAAGAAAGAAAAAGGTGATAGCTCCTAGACATGTTTAACCGAGACCATTCGCTATAGAAGGCCTAATCACTGACCTTCAACGTCACAGCCCGTGGGCAGTTTAGACCAATAGCTCGTAGCGATTAATCGGAGAGATAATCAGTGGCTTAGCTTGGGATACAGGGGCCCCGGGGGGGGGGCATGACCTCTTTAGGGGCCCCTGCAATTTGACGTTTGACACCATGACATGTGATAATGGCAATAATACTTAATATAAAAACAAATTTCGGACACTCATTTGGGAGACCGGCCTCAAGAAATATCCCCGAAGGATTTTCAATCTTTAACCTTCCCCCCTTTTCCCAACCCTATTTACTCCACTGGAGATAATCATAACATCTGATCTAAGAACACTACACCACAATATTCTTCTGAATCAGATCTACTTTAAATCCACTTCATCTTGTGGAAGCTGAGCTTCTATCTTTTAAACACGAGAGGGTTGGTACATGTATTTAGTTGTTTAAACGAAGTGTCTGTCTTTGCTAGTTGCAGAAATAGACTATTAAGTGCACCAGCCTTAGACCAATCTTTGCTGGATTACTTTAACTCGGCTCTGATGCATTCAAAACGATAAGTTTTAGTTTTGACATGAGGCCACTTCTGGGGTGAATCTTATCGAGTAACCGTTGCGCGGTTCACCTAGCCAAAACATAGCAGAAATTTAAAAAAAAAGTTAAGCGATTTTAAATAACAAAATGAACTTAAAATTGGAGAGATTTACTAAGGTGTGTATATTGTACTGTATTTCAAGTCAATTTTGGGATAATTGTTTTCATTTAGGACTTAGTGGTCTTCAGGTGTGTTTAGTTTCCTTACCAATTCCTAAGTATTCACCTGTCTTTAATACTCGTCTATACATGTATTCGGTTGTCTAGGAGTGTTCAGTGGTTGTCTGCTAAGGTAATCACATGTTTTCAGTAGTATTGATCTTCAGGAGTATTCAAGTGTCACAAAAAAAAAAAAGAATTCTGTGTCTTCAAAAAAAAATAATTCAAAGTATTTAATAGTTCTCAAAAGAAGTTGGAGGTATAAAGATATTTTTTTGTAAATTTTAGTTTTGATGTGACTAAACCATTAACCCTTCATTTTCAATGCATACTTTTGTTCCGCTAAATAGTTATTGGTCTTAGGATGTGTTCGGCTTGTGCAATTTACAGTCAGATGTTCAGAGCTTGCGTTCCGATTTTCTTTCTGATAAAAATATGTCCGAGACGATGCTGTAGGCCAGGGGTGGCAAACACTTTGCTTCAGTGGGCCAATTTTTTTCACTTCTAATTCAGATGCGCCACTTCAAATTTTTATAAGTTTTCATTCTTTTGAAGTATGGTCATTTGTACATAGTTGGTTTCTTTGACGCATTAGTGTATAGTGGAGGCAGGGATTTAAGAAAAAAAAAAAAAAAAAAAAAAAACTTAACGTATTAAGTCTGTTTTTGCCAAAATTTTTAGTTTCCATTAATAATGTTAAATTATTATTTCTGTATGACTTAATGACTTATTATAATTTATGAACAATGTTAGCAGTTTTACATTTTTTAAAAATCCCATACAGGCAATATACATATTTAACTAGCATTGGCGATTTTTCCTTTCAAATGTGCTTTGCTTTCACCAAATCAGTAATATCATGATTTACTTTTGTGACCTCAGTTGTTGTTGTTTTTTTTAATCATTTTCTTTCAAAATGTTGAAACTATCATAATGTGTTTCTAATTATAGAAAGCTTAAGTAGGTAACATACATATTTGCGAAAAAAATTCAATGGTAACAATTATATTAATCTATTACATTACTTGTATTTTGGCCTGATTATTTTGATAAACATTTTGGTCAATTTGGTCGTCATAATAGCTAGTAAATTAAATTCCTGTTTTTTTTTTTGTCTGAAATCGGTTATTATCATTTTTTTTTGTGTGTGAACAGACTTGCTTTTTTTTTCTCGGGGTGAAATGCGCCACTTGTAAGTGTGCTATGCGCCGCTTTTGGCGCATGTGCCATAGGTTGGCCACCCCTAATGTAGGCCTTATCTCCACACTCGCCCCAGCGTTCCGGCTCTATGAATAAAAGGAAACTATTCCACGTTATAAGACTATAAGAATGAATGTTAAGAACTATTGACGTCAGTGGCCTCCCTTATCAAAGAACAATTGCATGAATCATGACAATCATGTGACTATCATGTGACTATGAGAGGCGCAGGTGAGCTTTAGCAGAAATAAAAAAGAATAAACACAATTTCTTCTTTAAGACGCTTCAAAAAAAACAAGAAAAACAAGAAAAAGAAATCCAGCCCCATTCGTGATTGAGAACAGGGATTTCCTGACTGGATTGCTTATGCCACGTATAGTTAGGGTCTATCTACTGAACACTGTAAGCTCTCATGCGGCAGATTTCTACGGGTATTTAAGTTTAGAAGATTTGGGAGCTTAACTCTTTCTCTCCGTAATTATTTTCCCCATTTCTATAAAATTAATCATTTTGCTAATTTGTATTCTCACTATTTCTCAATACCCTGCTATGACTTCAATAACATTTTTTTTGTTTATCAGAAAATGATATATTTGTATCGAATTTTAGGGAATTGCATGCTCAATTTGGTTTAATGGGGTCAAATCAACGTTGGCATCGTCAATTAGGAGAGAAAGAGTTAAGAACTTCAAACAAGCAGCCTCTCTACCAAGTATCTAGAATCAGACTTTGATTTACTAAGTTTCATCGACTATGAGCGTCATAGTATAGTCTATTGACGATGGAAGAAAGATATATATTGAATTTTCACCTTCAGCTATTCCTTAGTCTGTTGGACCGTTGAGGCACCACACAAGATTTGTAAACCGTCTTTCTCCATTCCCCTCTGTATTTTGCCTTGAATAGAATCTCTTACCTTGGCAGGCCCGTCCGTTCTTTATGTTGTCTTCCCATCGTTTTCTCTATCTTCGTCTTCGTTTTCCTGGTACTGTTCCCTGAAGGAAGGTCTTTGCAAGCCCCAAAGACCTTGTAATATGTCCATAGAGTTTAATTTTTCCTTTTCATTTTTACAATAGTTAGTAAGGTATTTTTGGTCCATATATATATATGGGGTCCTATGTGTGTGTGTGTGTGTGTGTGTGTGTCAAGTATTTCTCTCTAGGAGACGTGTTAGTTGTTAATAACAGTAGTAATAACAAAACGTATTAAAAATACTTGTAGAGAAGGAGTCGGTAAAGTTTTATCACAATCATTCTATGGAAGGGGAAGACCTCACCACCATTTCTTTGAACCCGGACCAGTGGCGTAGCTAGGAATTGGTCATTATTTGGGGGCACGAAGGGCTTGACCTCTTTGGGTGCGTAATATTTGTGCGTAATATTTAATATTTAATGTAAAAAACAATTTTGAACATTCATTTAAGGGCACCCCACGAGTGGGGGACTTGAGGGGTCTTTTCAAATTCTCCACCCTCCTTCCATTCTAGCTAAGCAGCTGACCCGAACTCATTGGAATCCAGCTACGCTACTGTCTAGAAAACTTAAATGAAAGCGATGAAAATCTGCTGACGGAATATGTCCTAGAGCTAGACCTTTTGAGAACCTGCAATGAGAAGATTTAAAAAAAAAAGAAAAAAAAAGAAAATGTTTACTGCATGCGTAATGCTGACAACCTGTAAGGACCACACACATACACACAGTTCTAAACACGTGGATTGTTTAGGAATAAGCCACCCAGACCACTTTCCGTTTCTTCTCTTGGTCTTACCTTTTCGCAAAAAACTGGCCAGTTTCACAAGTCAACAGTTGACTTTCATTGAGATGAATATCAACGGAATAAGACTTTAGTTGAGATAGAGCAGTGCGCTAAGACTATATAGAATTAGTGTGTGTGTATATGTGTGTATATGTGGATGTGCGTGTGTGTGTGTGAGGGCACAAAGTAGGGCATAACAATTATCTTCTCTCTTGTGAACGAAACAGTTCTGTGCAGTTGTGTTCTCGTTACATTTTGTATTTGCTTTTTTCATTAAATGACTCACTGTCACAAAATTTTGACTCACTGTCGCAAAGACATAGGAAAACAACCTGAATTAAAAAGAAAAAAAAAGAAAAAGAAATCGGAATGAAGCTTATAGATACGTTTAAAAAGGTCCAAAATTAAGGGTGTGTATAGTGTGCGATCGAATTGATCTTCGAGCCTCTCCTTCTTTAATAACACTGCCTGTGGTCCCGTCTGGTGCATGGACCACTAACCAGCGTCCTTTAGCGTCCTTCAGCTCCATTTAGCTTCCTTCAGCTTCTTTTAGCTTTCTTTAGCTTCCTTCAGCTTCTTTTAGCTTTCTTTAGCTTCCTTCAGCTTCCTTTAGCTTCCTTCAGCTTCCTTCAGATTCCTTTAGCTTCCTTTAGCTTCCTTCAGCTTCCTTTAGATTCCTTCAGCTTCTTTTAGCTTCATTTAACTTTATTTAGCTTCCTTTAGCTCCCTTCAGCTTGCTTTAGCTTTCTTTAGCTTCCTTCAGCTTACTTTAGCTTTCTTTAGCATAAAGGTTGGTATTGACAAAGGGGACCTTGTAGTCAGCTATTCAGTGGTTAAACAGAAATAATTAAGGTCATCACTTAAAACAAAAAAGATAATTTATTTTTAACTATCAACTATTTTACCGATTATCTCCCTTTTTGCCAAAAAAATATGTTGGTGAATAATCATATATCTCTTCTTTTGATTACAATATATTTGATTTAAATATTTTCTTTTAATCAGGCGCAAACAGAGCAGAGAACATTAAAAAAAAAAACCTCTTGATCTCTCGTTCTAGCTGTTGAAGTTATTTGGCAATTAAAACTGATATAAGGGTCGTGTTATATGATTTCGTTTAACGAGGATGCCTGTTGACGCTCCTTGGTTGGGTCACTATGTAACATAAAGTGTGGCGTAATATATATGTATGTGTTGTTGTGTTATGTCATAGTGTGTCTGTCTGTGCATGTGTCTGTGTGTGAGGTGTGTTTGTGTGTGTGTGTATAGAAAATAAAAAGATTACACTTGTGTAGGAAGTGAATTTATATTTTTTAAAAATTGTCTTATCTAGGTGTTTTTTTTTATTTCAGAGATGGGTTTATCGGATAGAGACCTATATTTATGTTCGTTTAGGTTTTTTCTTCTCTTTTTCTTATCATTTTATTCCAATGTTTAATGCTTTAGGTTTGTTTTAAGATTTTAAGACTTGCAGAAGTCAGTGTAGGAACTGCAGGGAGTTCCTCCCCTTCCCTTCTCTCACCCCCCCTCCCAACTCAACATACTGTTCTCACACATACACTTACGACTCACACACATACACATGTACGCCCCAGACGCAAAATTTGCTTATGTCAAAAAAACTGACGATCTAAGTAGGCCATCAGATGTATGCCTTTTTTTTTTCAGAGGACTCGATGGGTTATAAGCAGGGGTGTAGGCGGTGTTGAAATTGGCCCTGTCATTCCAATACACTCCAGCTCACAAATCATATATCTTATGATGGGCATCCAATTCTAGGTCTACCTGTCCTCAACATCAAATGTAAAATGTAATAACTCTCTATCTGTATAAGAAATGTAGGCCTTGTGTTGCCCATTAATCGCTAAGTGTTTGGGCCCTACATGAATGAGGCCTACTAGTAGCACTGTCTATGGGTGTAGGCTATTAGGTTATTTTGGAAAATCGGTTAACTCTTTCTCTCCGTAATTATTCTCCTTATTTCGATAAAACTACTCATTTGGCTCATATGTATTTCAGAATCCTGTCATGATGAAACTTCAATAACTTTTTTTTTGTATGTTTACAGCAAATGTTACATTTGGTATTGAATTATAGGCGAATGCATGTTCGTTTTATAAAACACGTATTAAAGTTTATAAATCCAAAACCAATTTAGTTTAACGTTGGCATCGTGAATTAGGAGAGAAAGAGTTAAGATTAAATTAGTATTACACTGCAGAGGCTGTAGAAAAATTTGTTTAGAGAGTGCATGAATCACCCCACTATTTAAATGTCCCCCCACTATTTAAAAAAGGAGAAAAATTTGACCCAGGAAACTACAGACCAGTATCACTTACCAGCATCACATGTAAAATCCTAGAACACATAATATGTAGCAACATCATAAACCACTTAGACAAACATAATGTCCTCACACCATACCAACATGGCTTTAGGAAATATAGATCATGTGAAACACAACTAATAGGATTAATTGATGATTTTTCAAAAGGTTTAGATAATAGTGAACAAATAGATGCTATCTTACTAGATTTTTCTAAGGCTTTTGACAAAGTTCACCACCATAGTTTGCTTAAAAAATTAAAATATTTCGGCATTAATGGTCCACTGCATCAGTGGATTAAAGTTTTTCTGATAGGGAGAGAACAAACTGTAATAATAAATGGCTCTAAATCAACACCGATAACAGTAAACTCAGGTGTACCTCAAGGAACAGTCTTGGGTCCACTACTATTTTTAATTTACATAAATGATTTACCAAATTGCATTACTTCAGGAACAAAAGTCAGATTATTTGCAGACGATTGCATAATATATAGAACAATAAAAACAACACAAGACACAGATATTTTACAAAGAGAATTAGATGAATTACAGAAATGGGAATCAAATTGGAGCATGTCTTTCCACCCAGAAAAATGTCAGTTGTTAAGAGTAACAAAAAAACTAAAACAAATTAATTCCACTTATCTTATTCATTTCTGTGGTGAAATAGTTGCTATTTGTTTATGTTTGTGTAACGTCGTGAGAATGTGTTCACAACATTGATTTAGTGTGCTACTGTCCAAGTCTCCTTCGTCAGTTCATGTGTCGTTCTAGTTTAATAAAGCCTTGTTTTAGGTTAATCTTCAGTGTTCTTTATTTCTTATTACAATTTATTAAACTAGAAATTTTCAATTTCATGGATCTATGTGCCTCACGTATCTTTTTTGGATTTTCGTTCAACACTATTCTCAGTCTGTAAGTAAAAGTAGTAATACAAATGGAACGTCTATTTAGGCCAAAAGAGCTAGACATAGAGCCTAGCTCGCCATCGGCTGCCGAGAAGTGGCTGCACTGGCTCAGAACATTTGAGAATTTCATCTCCTCAGTCTCTCATTGCGAGATTGACAAAAAGAAATTACTAGAAAACTACGTTTCTTCGAGCGTATTTCAGTACATAAGTGAGTGTACAACGTTCGAAGAATCAATCAAAGCTCTACAAAATGTCTACGTGAAGCCTAAAAGCGAAATTTTTGCACGGCACATGATAACTCTTTGTCGACAAGAGAACGGACAAACCGTTGACTCCTTCCTACTTAAGCTTAAAAGTATGGCCAAAGACTGTGACTTCAAAGCTGTCACCGCTGAAGAACACAGAGATATCTTCGTAAGAGACGCCTTCATTACTGGACTGGCTTCAAACAGCATAAGGCTGCGACTCTTAGAGAAATCTACTCTAACTCTACAGTGCGCCTATGAAGAGGCAAGACAACTCGAATATGCCCATAACCATGCCATGGCGTATAACATCCACTCTGAAACTCCCTGTGGAGCTAGCGCCGACGAGGAGAGCCTTTCTCCAATGACAAAAGTAGAACACGAGGTGAGTGCGGCGACTAGTAAAAGATGTTTCTTTTGTGGATACAGCCCACATCAACGCTTTAGATGTCCGGCCCGTGACGCTACATGCAACTTGTGCGGTAAGAGGGGCCATTTCCAGAAAGTCTGTAAATCGACCAGACAGACACTCAAATCTACAACCTCAGCCATAGTGAAAGCAGATGATGACACGTCTCGGACTACAACCGTTGGATCTTCCTGGGCATCGACACCAGCGTCCGGTCTTACTAAATCTACTATTTCAATACTCGTCAATGGAGTACCATTGAAGGCTCTCGTAGATACGGGGAGCAGTGAAAGCTATATATCTTCTTCAATTGCTAAAAGGTACAAATGGAAATTAGAAACGTCCAGAAACAGAATCTACATGGCCTCTACACATCTTTCTCGCACTACTCACGGCCATATTTTCGCTAAAATAAAGTACAAAGATGAACAATATGAAAGTGTTAAGCTCTCACTACTAGATGGACTAGTATCTGATGTAATCTTAGGGCTAGATTTCATCAGCCAGCACGAAAAACTGATGATCCCATTTGAAGGAAAACGAAGCACTCTCCAGGTCTGTACGCTGAAAGCTGCAGGAGTTGAAGCCCCTCGCCTCTTCGCTAATCTGGCTCCTAACTGCCATCCCATAGCCACTAAATCTAGAAAATATTCTATGCCTGACTCCAAATTCATTCAAACTGAAATCAAGAGACTTCTATCTGACAAAATTATTGAGCCTTCCACGTCCCCGTGGCGAGCCCAGATAATTGTAACAACGAATGAAAGGCACAAAAAGAGAATGGTTATCGACTATAGCCAAACCATCAATCGATTCACTTACCTCGACGCGTATCCCGTGCCAAAAGTGGATGAACTGGTGCAGGAAATATCTAAATACTCAATGTACAGTACATTTGACCTCAAAAGCGCTTACCACCAGATACCTATCAGGGATGATGAAAAGCAGTACACGGCGTTCGAGGCTGGCGGAAAGCTTTATCAGTTTTGCCGCATTCCTTTTGGAGTGACAAACGGAGTCGCCGCATTTCAAAGGACGATCAACACAATAATTGAGGAGGCAGGGCTACAGGACACGTTCGCTTACGTGGATAACGTTACCATCTGCGGACTTGACTCCATTAGCCACGACCAGAATCTACAGAGATTTCTCAATGCCGCTAAAAAGTACGGTATCACCTTCAACAATGATAAAAGTGCTATTGCGACTAATAAAGTATGCCTCCTAGGCTACGAAATCTCACAAGGGCAATTAAGACCAGACCCCGAAAGATTTCAAGCATTGAGAAACCTACCTCCACCACAAGACATGAAATCACAAAAGCGGGTGATTGGACTACTCAATGGATCCCAAATTTCTCCAACAAGATCCATTTATTGGTGAACAACAAAGCCTTTCTCCCCCCCCCTGAACAAGTACAACAAGCTTTTAAACAGCTAAAACACGAACTTGAAAACGCTGCTGTGTCGACGATAGACTACAATCGACCACTAACAGTCGAAACAGATGCCTCTGACATCGCGATTGCCGCCACTCTTAATCAAGACGGCCGTCCTGTCGCCTTCTTTTCAAGAACACTCACTAATAGTGAACGCAGACACTCAGCAGTGGAAAAGGAAGCATACGCTATCGTAGAAGCCCTGAGAAAATGGCAACATTACCTTATCAGTAGACCCTTCACATTGGTTACAGATCAACGCTCAGTGTCTTTTATGTTTGACCAGCAGAACAAGGGCAAGATCAAAAACGAAAAGATTCAAAGATGGCGACTGGAGCTTAGTTGTTTCCAATATGACGTCGTATATCGACCCGGGAAACAAAACGCCGCGGCGGATACCTTTTCAAGGAACCACTTTGCGTCAGCAATGACTGGAGAAGACCTCAAACTGTTACACAGCAACCTCTGTCACCCAGGGGTCACGATACTCCTCCATTTCGTTCAGACTAAGAACTTACCTTTTTCCTGCGAGGACGTCCGCAAAGTGGTAAACCAATGTAAAACTTGCGCTGAACTGAAGCCTAGATTCTTCAAACAGTTTTCAGGCACCCTCATCAAAGCTACCCAACCATTTCAGAGAGTAAGCATTGATTTTAAGGGGCCACTCCCATCTGCTACTCACAACAAATACTTATTAACAATGGTGGATGAGTACTCACGCTTCCCATTTGCCTACCCATGTCCCGATATGTCCTCATCCACTGTCATAAAGTGTTTAAATCAGCTGTTTTCCTTTGTTGGGATGCCAGAGTACGTCCATTCTGACAGAGGTACGTCCTTTATGTCGAGGGAGGTGCAATCCTTTCTGCACGAGAGGGGAATAGCTACAAGTAGAACAACCGCCTTTAATCCTTCAGGCAACGGACAAATTGAACGACTAAACAAAACACTATGGAACGCTGTTACTTTAGCACTGAAAGACCTCGATCTCCCGATCTCGAGATGGGAGCTTGTCTTGAACCAGGCCCTATACTCGATTAGATCATTACTATCTACGGCAACAAACGAAACTCCACATGAGAGAGTTTTCCGGTTCAACCGGAAATCCTCCTTCGGGATATCTATCCCCACTTGGCTATCTAGCCCAGGTAGAGTGTTGCTGAGAAGAGAGAACCGATCTTCAAAGTATGATCCTCTCACGGAGGAAGTCGAATTGCTGATGTGCAACCCCCAATATGCCGTCGTACGGTTGCCCAGCGGTAAAGAGGAGACGGTCTCTCTAAGACGCTTGGCTCCCACCCCCTCCCCATCCACAACAACAAGTGAACCTTCGTTCTTCCCTCAGGGTGAGGATAATGAATATCCTCCAGAAACTCAAAACACGGAAGTACCAGTCAACACCCCTACGGTGATACAAGAAAGGAAAGAACCCCTGGTAGGCTCTGAGGACCTCCGAGCGCTTCCTCTTGAAAATACCCCACTTGACGCTCAGGAACTCACTAGTGACTCCCAAACTGTAGAACAGGATAGTCAACCCCGTTACAACTTGAGAGAGAGAAGAACCAGACCGAACTATAGAGTCTAGAGTTGTTCCTTTATTGCACTACTTATGTTCTACATAAACTGGCATTGTTTATCTCTTGCTACTGATACTAGAGTTTACTTTTCACTTATTTACGTACATGTCTACTTACTACACTATTTGTTAATATTTAAAACAGAAACTAGTAATTGTTTATAAGTCATACAACAGATACTGGTTTTTAGGTTTCTTTGCATCACCGTTCACTATTGTTTACAAGAGAAATTAATATTTCGACACTATTTATTGATCTATTGTATTACAGGCACAGGCATTCTCTTTTATTTATGCTATTGGCCTACTATATTACTATACTTGCTATTTTAATTCTAGGCGGGGTGAATGTGGTGAAATAGTTGCTATTTGTTTATGTTTGTGTAACGTCGTGAGAATGTGTTCACAACATTGATTTAGTGTGCTACTGTCCAAGTCTCCTTCGTCAGTTCATGTGTCGTTCTAGTTTAATAAAGCCTTGTTTTAGGTTAATCTTCAGTGTTCTTTATTTCTTATTACAATTTCAAACCAGTAACACAGACTAAAAACGCAAAATACCTAGGTGTTATAATAAATGAAAAACTGTCATGGAATCCACATATTGATGAAACTACAAAAAAATCAAACAAAGCATTAGGATTTATTAAAAGAAATTTCTATAAATCAAATAAGAACATAAAACTAAAATGTTATTTAACGTTGGTTAGACAAATAATAGAATATGCATCCTCCGTTTGGGACCCCTCAATTCAAGAAAACATTAAGAAACTGGAACAGACACAAAATAGAGCAGTGAGATTCATAACAAACGAACATTCACATTTGACTAGATTAACACCTTTAGTAAAATCACTAAATTTAGAAAGTCTACAGGACAGAAGACTCAAAAGTAAAGTAGCAATCATACATAAAACACTAATCTTCAAATACAAAAACAAAATTTAATAAAATACTCTGAAAGACACAAAGATAAAGGCACATTCCTCGTCCCATATGCTAGGACAAATTTGTACAAATACTCCTTCTTCCCTAGTGCTATTAGAGCATGGAATGGGTTGCCTGAGCTAGCCAGGAAAACCAGTGACTTGGCCGAATTTAAGTCATTGGTTAATATGCTTGACTAAATGCATGACGCGCAGGACGTAATCATCTTCTTTTTTGAAGTATTATATAAGATAAGATAATCCATTTTTTTAGACGCATAAGCAAAGGTGTCAGCTGGCGCACAGTTGACTCAAAAGTCGACCATCTTTGTGACGATTTTTTATGAGATCTATATAGGCCTCAAACTGTTTAATCATAAACAGGATTTCCTATATGGTCGGTTCAAGCCTTTGGATTTTATCTCTTCAGCTTACTAGTTTGAAAGTTCAAAGGTCAAAGACGTCTTAAATTTCTGATCATTTACGCATGACTAAACGAGAAATGAGATCATGTCGAGATCTTGCCGAGATCTGACGAAGTCTGGAAGAAAAGCATGCAGTCACGTATTCTGCATGTACGCACCTCAAAACGGATGAATTAGCTTAGACTAAACATTGTTTGTTGTGTCTGGAAAGGTGCACGTTTCGCTTCTAAGCTTAAATACTTTAAGAATGTTTTTTTTATCATTTGTCAAAACCCCAAGGGACTCAGGCTTAATGTTTACATAAGCACCAAGGCTCTTGGTAAACACTACGGATGAACACTTACAATTTATTAAAATGTATTTCAGTAGGTGCTTGTGTTTTGGTCGAATATGTTTCAGCAACTGTTTATGAAGTAAACGTACCGCAATATAAGATAAGATAAGATAATTTTTATTGATCCAATCTAATGGAAATTCAGTTTGACAACTATTGACAACGTCAACGTAACTACTGTAACAATAACATTATAGATGCAAATACGAACAACATTCCCACACGAAACACATACACACTCACAAACAGCGCTTTATGAATAAGACTTCTATGAACTTCTCGATGATGACAGATGATCTTGTAACACTCTGGCCGACAGTGGGATGAAGGAGTTTTTAAATCTTTCTGTTTCAGTTCTAATGGAAAGGAGACGACCACTTCATTCAGATCTTATGTAAAAGTGGTTTAATGGGTGAATGTTATCTTTAAGAATCGTGAATGTTATGGAAAGGCATCTTTCATAGAAAAGCTCTTTACCTTGATCTTTAATTCACGGAGTTATATATTAATAATATTAATTAATATATATTCAATATATATAAGTCTGTGAATAAGAGGTGGGAATTATGAACCATATATATATATATATATATATATATATATTGTCCTGGTTTTGAAAAGTAACGGCACTGAATTTTTTTTTCATGTATTTGCAAAAAAAATAAAAAATAACGGACCTTTTTTTGTTGAAGCATAATTAACACTGAAAAATTGTATAATCACTGGCTTTTTCTGTGTAGATTGTTTTTTTGCCTGTGTACTTATTTTTCAATTTATTTAATATGTCAAGGGATGCAACTCTACAACAGACATTTGTCGAACCTGAAATTTGATACGTTTCTCTCCCCTTTTGTAATCTCTGCGGTTCTTTTTTTTCCCCCTTTCTCTAAGCTTGTGTAGACAAGGGAAGACAAGAGGAGAGACTACCTGCGAGGAAACACCTGAAAGAATCAATTCGATTCCCCAACACAAATAGCCTCCTGTCACTGGAGAGTTCCGTGGGAGCAAGGAGAAGAGGTGGTGAAAAGCAACAGGTCCTCCATCCTCCCTGCACTCCCTGCAACACTTTCTCCCTACCTCACCCCGCCCACTCGACAACACCTCCCCCTCCCCCGTTCTAACATGCACTTCCTGAAACTCATCGTCTGCGAGTTCACCTGGACAAAACACAGGCTTCCACATACACACACACACATGTGCACACAGGCACACACACATGTGCACACAGGCACACACACATGTGCACACAAGCACACCTGTAGGGTTGAATAAAAAAAAAAAGGGGGGGGGTTGAATAAAAAAAAACGGAACTCTACAATAACTTGCTCCAATGTTCCTGGCTGAACTTTGTCGCTGTTGGAGTTCAGAAAGTGAGTAACAGACATACTTGTACACCTGACAACAGGACGCTCACATTGCGTATTTCTCCAAGACGTTCTATATGCTACGCTACATCGCTCGGCCAACAAATTTGTACTTTTTTAAAGAATTGAGCCCAGGAATCTGGAAACTCTAGGCTAACGCCTGTCTGAACAAATCCTCTATCTTGTAGAGATCCAAGCCGATGCGAAGATAATACATTGCTTTAGGGACGAGATGCGAGGCCGAGCACACCGGGGAAACTCGTCAATTATCTTTTTAATGTTCTCTGCAGCCATGCGTGTGCTTTTATAAAAAGGCCCCATAAGGATCGTTAGGCGGATCGTAACGGGTTGGGCTCTTTTACATCCCCGCCAGTGCAATGAACGAGGTCCTTAAGCACCCCATATCGGGATGTTGTTTAGCTTACTTTCTGGCCTGATCGTCTGCAAGAATACTATCCCCTGCATCACATTGAGGCAGAGAAGTGTGTTGAGCTGCCAACTTCTGTTCGTGTCATGCCTTTTATTTATATTCTAGTTGTGTCCCTTGCTGTTCGTGGCAATTTCAAACAAAGACTTAAGACTTGTGCCCCTTGCGAAGATTTTACTCAGATGTTAAAGACATTCCACTAGATGCTGAAGCTAAGAATAACATGCCTTATCAATGACATCCTTGTCAATGACATCCCTCTAGGTGACATTCCTGTCAGCTCCATCCCTCTTTTACACCCCTCCTCCAAACAGTAGCATCGAACTTACAGGCAACTCTCAGTAATTCGATACAAGTTCAAGGACCATTAACAATTAATATATTTAATGACTATTTCTTAAGATCACGATCAGTTTAACGAGACATCTACCTTGGCCGCTCGTGATGATAATTAACATCATTTTCCGAAGTAGTTTTAGAAATGTCCTTTTTTAAAAAAAAATTGTAGTTTAATCCCAACGACCGCGATATAATTCTGGGTTTAAAAAGTGTTTTTAAATCTAACATTCATTAATTTTTAACTCTTTCTCTCCTAACTGACAATAACAGCGTTGATTCCACCAGAATGTGGTAAATAATTACGGAGAGAAAGAGTTAAGAGAAAAACAATCGCTCTTTAAGTTGCAGAAAGGAGGAATTATCTTTTTAAAAAGTATTTTTTTCCTTGTTGTTTTTTTAATTTTCGTTTCGTATTACAATTTTGTGTTTTTCAGAAATGATATAATTGAGTCAATTTCTCTTAGCGAAATAGTTTATGTTAACTTTTTCTTGTTCCTAGAGACAGTTTAACTCTCTCCATTTAGATTCGTGTTTACACCTTCCACTGGATTCATTCTCAAATAAATAAATATTCTTTGAAGTTCTGTTACCGCCCAACATTTAGAAACCTGGCATATCTGTCATAGACAAAAAAACATTCTTTCAATTGCCACATTGCATTAATATCTTGGGACGAGACAGGAAATTTGGCATTTTGGCATCCTGCTCATTCAGTACTTCATGCCAACGGTTCTGCAACACTTTGGTTCGCGAGAGTATTCCCCCAAAGGTGTTGATATTTATTGCGTCACAAAGGTAGGATTTAAGAGTACCGCAGGACCGCGAGAGCGTCTCTTTTTCATCTCGCCCAAAAGTTTAACGGAGAAATGTCAAGTCGGGATGACCCTTTCCCACAAGTTGAGCTATGACACATTATTATAACGAGGAACACACAGACACAAACAGACACACACATATATAGTGCTACATTTTTTGCACATGCTGTGATGATGCTGATTCCGAAATGTATCGAGCTCTGACATTCCTTTGGATCCAAAAGCTTCGCAGTGAGTGGAGGGCGGATTTTCTCTGACCGAAAACTTCAGACTTCATTTCAGACCTTGTGGTCTATAGGGCAGATGATGTAAAGGTTATTTGTTTCTGTGGCCTAATGGTTAACGAGGGAGTCATGTGGCCACCACAATGACCAACCGCCTTTACTTTTCCCCAACTAATGTCACGTACCCATTAGATCAGTGGCACCCAAAGATCCCGGAATTAAAAATCACAGTCTTCACCTGGATTCGAACCCGGGACCCCCGGGTTAGCCACGGCTAACTAAAAGTGGTCAATTATTCTAACGACTGCAGGTTATGACATTCTAAATTTCCAAGGCTCTACTGAGAATTATCAACAGTGTTAAAATTAATGCTTGTGTTTATTCAATATTTTAAATTATATCTGTCTGAGTCTATATTCTACCAATGACTTTGCTAGCAGCATTTATGATTCTTTGCAGTCATACTTTCAAGCACTCTCTTATTGCAATGTTTCCCAAAGTATGGTACGCGTACCCCCAGGGGTACGGGAAGAGTTTGGAGGGGCTACGCGTTGCACCTCATTAACTATGCTGGTTTTTTTTAAATACCCATTTATTATGTTCTGTAATAAATGAAAGTGTGGTTGGGGGGGGGGGGGCGAGGGGTACTCAGCATTACAAAAATTATAAAAGGGGTACACATAGGTCAAAAGTTTGGGAAACACTGCTCTGTTGCCTCATATTTTCATGTAATCTATGTTAGATCACAGCACGTTCTGGTGTATCCTACTTTCCACCAACCTCTGCTGCTTCGTACTTTAAATTACGCTCTACTTACGAACTTAAGAGTCGTGCGAAACTTGAGAGCAAGGGAATAATGTTCCTACTTTCTAGATTGTATTTGATGTGAAATGTAATAGACCTGTGCTTATCCTAGCGTGATCATAGTATTAGAGGCTGCAACCAGCATTCTTTAATAATGAATGGTTATTGTTAATTGACTCATGACTACGCCTCCAAGAGCTCGACACACAGAAAGTAAGCTAATTATCAGATACATTTTAGAAGGCATGTCTACAAGTCGTCGATGCGCCAAGACACAAAATCGATGTGGCCCGGGGGCTTGGAACTGTAAAACCTTTGACCTAATTTCACACAATCACGTTTTTTGTTTTCTTTTCTATATCTTTTATTAAATGAAAAAAAAAAATCTATTTCATTACTATGAGCCATTTTAGGAAAGCAGAATGTTATGAAAATATCTTCATTGCTAGTATAGTCTTTAAAAAAATCTATAAAATGATAAATAGCCATATTATAGTTAACTATCACACTATCAGATCGAATTGTTTCGTCATCTGGTCAGCTTCCTATGAGCACGTGACGTAACTCTTTGTTCGGCTTAAGCCTGCAATTACTTCCCCTTATTGATTAAACTAGTTTTGTAATTATTTTTTTTTTAATTTAAAGAGTATTAATCCTGCTGTATTTCTATTGTTTTTTCAATCTGTTCTTCCCGGGGAAAGGACAAACGATGGTCGAGATAACCTTATCACTGCTGAGTGCTGCTGGATTGATCTTTGGTTCGGAAGGACAAGCGAAGCGTCTGTGGGGCACTGGGTGGGGTGGGGCTCGGGGGAGTTTGGTTTGCAGGCCTGGCTTAGGGATCAAATACCAAGCTGTTCCTTCTTCTTATTGCATTCGTTACACGCGTCCAGAAACGTCCGAACATTCGTCTTTATCGACCAGAGTCAGCGCCTGAAGATAAGTCCTCTCCAGTAGTGTAGGTTTTTAGTCTACTGCATAGAAAGCAAAGGTGGACTAATGGAAGGGTCACGACCTGTGACGTGGTAACGAGCTATTGGTCTAAACTGCTAGTAGGTTGTGACGTCGCCTTGCGGTGTTCAGGACTTCTATAATGATTGGTCGCACATTAACCAACAGAATTTATCTCCGTTTTTTTTCCTCATAAGAATTGATTGTTAATTTATTATTTTTTTTATTTAAAGAACGAATTTAAAACTAGACACTGTACTGAGTGGTTGGACGTCCCTGCGCTTGGATACCAGGAAGGGGGGCATTTGTTGCAGAAGCTACCTAACATTTGCATGCCTGATGGCTATTCCTTACTAGACAAAACTATGTCATGTCTGAATATATAGAAGTACAAGGTCGTTTTTGTTCCGTCTTAAGAAATAAGAACATTGTTCTTACGTTCAGAGGCACAATGCGCGCCCCGGGGGGCAAGAAACTTTATTGGCGCCCCCCCCCCCCTTTCTATTTTCCATGAACATCACATAGAAATATAGGCTTATAAATGAAAGTATTTAATAATAATATAATACAAATAACTTAAGCATGAATTTGTTAACTAAAATATCCACAATCATTCTTATTTTTTGCGCCTCCCTGCGTGCCCCCTTTGCCCCCCCCTCTCTACGCCTCTGCTTACGTTATTTCTATTCGTGTATTTTCTAATGCCGCGTTTGTTTGTTTTTGAGACTGTTGAAGAAATACCGCACCATGGGCGTATCCTTTACACGTAGATGCAAAACTTTTACTGAATAATCGATCATTACAACTGGAATCCGGGTCTTTTATCACTAGAGTCTCATTAGCAATTATCACTGTGCACTAGACATTAGGATTGAAACTAAGACCGCAATCTGCCATCCATATTGTCTTCATTGAACACCATAATTAGGCAATGTATTTTATTTTCAAATCTAGAATGTTATTGTTACAGTAGTTGCGCTGAGGTTGTCTATTGTAGTCAAACTGAATTCCCATTTGATTGGATCAATACAAATTATCTTATCTTATCTAACACACACACACTCTCTCTCTCTCTCTCTTTCTTTTTCTCTCTCTGTTTATATATATATATATATAAATATATATCAACGATTGTTTTCGCTTTGCTTATACTCAATGGTAACTGGTTGAGTGCCAGATTTAAACCACCATCTGAAGCCGACGTCAAAAACTGCTAGCTATCAGTAACGGTTTCCTGCTTATCCTCAACATCCGTTTCTTCCCCCCCCCCACCAGACAACTCTCTGCGGGAGTACGCATCAGAACTCTCAAGATCACCACAGAGGCGTGTGCTCCTCTCTGGGTAGGCAGTGGCGTAGTTTTCTTTTCAACTGACGGCACGATTGCAGTAAACAAGCTTCCTCTTACTCGGTGAACTTCTAAAAGCTCTTCAGGTTTAGGCCACAAGGTTTCAACAGCTAGCGGAAGTCCGAATCTCGTGATGATAACTTGGCGAGCTACGCTCCTGAAGCTAAATAAAAAGGAATACAATGCTTAGGTAACGAGGATTAGAAGAAAACATTTCCTCAAATGAGTTGTTCTAGTGCCTTGTGAAATGCTCCATCTTCCCTAGTGCTATTAGAGCATGGAAAGGGTTGCCTGAGTCAGCCAGGAAAACCAATGTCTTGGTAGAATTTAAATCATCGGTTGACATGCATGACTAGATTGACATAGGAACACGCTTAGAACATAATCATCTCCTTTTTTGAAGTAACTTGTGTATTTTATAAGATAAGATAAGACTCCAATTTTGAGAATAAGAACGTGAGTGTTGAGAACAGAATGTCTTAAGCTCCTAAACCCTTGACCTTCACCTCTCTTTTCTTTGTCTGTTGGACGTTGGGGCACCACACAAGATCTGTCGACCGTTTTTCTCCATTCCGCTCTGTCTTTTTCCTTGGATAAAATTGTATGATCAATGATCAATGATCATGAAAATGATCAATGTTAATGTTTAGTATTTAAAATAATCTGTCCCTAACCCTGACACATTGTTGTTGGCGGCCGTACCACCAAACTGCTGGTACACAACTAAACTGCTGTAGGCGTATATTTCATAAAACTTTAGTAACTTGAGTAACTTAATTATGTACAGAACTAATTGAAATTCTTATATAGACTAAATAAACTTGAGATAAAATAAAATAAATGTATTACTATGTAGTAGACTTTAGTTATAATATAAAATAGTATTCTGAACAAAATCTAACTTGCTGCAATGACCCTTCCTTTCAGTCTCACGTTCTGGACGTCGCCTGTCCTACTTAAGTCCGCTGACCCTTCCTTTCAGTCTCGCGTTCTGGACGTCGCCTGTCCTACTTAAGTCCGCTGACGACAATGACCCTTCCTTTCAGTCTCACGTTCTGGAGTCGCCTGTCCTACTTAAGTCCGCTGACGACAATGACCCTTCCTTTCAGTCTCACGTTCTGGAGTCGCCTGTCCTAGTTAAGTCCGCTGACCCTTCCTTTCAGTCTCACGTTCTGGAGTCGCCTGTCCTACTTAAGTCCGCTGACGACAATGACCAATGACTATAAAATCACTATCTCCAGACCCTCTGTACATCTAATGTGAATGGACTATAAACCCACTATCTCCAGACCCTCTGTACATCTAATGTGAATGGACTATAAAATCACTATCTCCAGACCCTCTGTACATCTAATGTGAATGGACTATAAACCCACTATCTCCAGACCCTCTGTACATCTAATGTGAATGGACTATAAACCTACTATCTCCAGACCCTCTGTACATCTAATGTGAATGGACTATAAAATCACTATCTCCAGACCCTCTGTACATCTAATGTGAATGGACTATAAACCTACTATCTCCAGACCCTCTGTACATCTAATGTGAATGGACTATAAAATCACTATCTCCAGACCCTCTGTACATCTAATGTGAATGGACTATAAACCTACTATCTCCAGACCCTCTGTACATCTAATGTGAATGGACTATAAACCCACTATCTCCAGACCCTCTGCACATCTAATGTGAATGGACTATAAACCTACTATCTCCAGACCCTCTGTACATCTAATGTGAATGGACTATAAACCTACTATCTCCAGACCCTCTGTACATCTAATGTGAATGGACTATAAAATCACTATCTCCAGACCCTCTGTACATCTAATGTGAATGGACTATAAACCCACTATCTCCAGACCCTCTGTACATCTAATGTGAATGGACTATAAACCCACTATCTCTAGACCCTCTGTACATCTAATGTGAATGGACTATAAAATCACTATCTCCAGACCCTCTGTACATCTAATGTGAATGGACTATAAACCTACTATCTCCAGACCCTCTGTACATCTAATGTGAATGGACTATAAACCCACTATCTCCAGACCCTCTGTACATCTAATGTGAATGGACTATAAACCCACTATCTCCAGACCCTCTGTACATCTAATGTGAATGGACTATAAAATCACTATCTCCAGACCCTCTGTACATCTAATGTGAATGGACTATAAACCCACTATCTCCAGACCCTCTGTACATCTAATGTGAATGGACTATAAAATCACTATCTCGTCAAGCGGTATTAAACCTCTTTGAATTCAAGAGAAGTAATTGACGCCTGTCAGGATTTAACATGATTTGTTATGGAAAATATTTCAATTTTATTACATATTATTATGTATATGTTTAAGTATTATTGATTTTTTTTTAGCTTTGATAGTTGACATTTCAGATTATGATGTTTTGTGTGAGAAAATGATCAATGTTAATGTTTAGTATTTAAAATAATCTGTCCCTAACCCTGACACATTGTTGTTGGCGGCCGTACCACCAAACTGCTGGTACACAACTAAACTGCTGTAGGCGTATATTTCATAAAACTTTAGTAACTTGAGTAACTTAATTATGTACAGAACTAATTGAAATTCTTATATAGACTAAATAAACTTGAGATAAAATTAAATAAATGTATTACTATGTAGTAGACTTTAGTTATAATATAAAATAGTATTCTGAACAAAATCTAACTTGCTGATATGACCCTTCCTTTCAGTCTCACGTTCTGGACGTCGCCTGTCCTACTTAAGTCCGCTGACCCTTCTTTTCAGTCTCGCGTTCTGGACGTCGCCTGTCCTACTTAAGTCCGCTGACGACAATGACCCTTCCTTTCAGTCTCACGTTCTGGAGTCGCCTGTCCTACTTAAGTCCGCTGACGACAATGACCCTTCCTTTCAGTCTCACGTTCTGGAGTCGCCTGTCCTAGTTAAGTCCGCTGACCCTTCCTTTCAGTCTCACGTTCTGGAGTCGCCTGTCCTACTTAAGTCCGCTGACGACAATGACCCTTCCTTTCAGTCTCACGTTCTGGACGTCGCCTGTCCTACTTAAGTCCGCTGACGACAATGACCCTTCCTTTCAGTCTCACGTTCTGGAGTCGCCTGTCCTACTTAAGTCCGCTGACCCTTCCTTTCAGTCTCACGTTCTGGAGTCGCCTGTCCTAATTAAGTCCGCTGACCCTTCCTTTCAGTCTCACGTTCTGGAGTCGCCTGTCCTACTTAAGTCCGCTGACGACAATGACCCTTCCTTTCAGTCTCACGTTCTGGACGTCGCCTGTCCTACTTAAGTCCGCTGACGACAATGACCCTTCCTTTCAGTCTCACGTTCTGGACGTCGCCTGTCCTACTTAAGTCCGCTGACGACAATGACCCTTCCTTTCAGTCTCACGTTCTGGACGTCGCCTGTCCTACTTAAGTCCGCTGACACTTCCTTTCAGTCTCACGTTCTGGAGTCGCCTGTCCTACTTAAGTCCGCTGACACTTCCTTTCAGTCTCACGTTCTGGACGTCGCCTGTCCTACTTAAGTCCGCTGACCCTTCCTTTCAGTCTCACGTTCTGGACGTCGCCTGTCCTACTTAAGTCCGCTGACCCTTCCTTTCAGTCTCACGTTCTGGACGTCGCCTGTCCTACTTAAGTCCGCTGACGACAATGACCCTTCCTTTCAGTCTCACGTTCTGGACGTCGCCTGTCCTACTTAAGTCCGCTGACACTTCCTTTCAGTCTCACGTTCTGGAGTCGCCTGTCCTACTTAAGTCCGTTGACACTTCCTTTCAGTCTCACGTTCTGGAGTCGCCTGTCCTACTTAAGTCCGCTGACACTTCCTTTCAGTCTCACGTTCTGGACGTCGCCTGTCCTACTTAAGTCCGCTGACCCTTCCTTTCAGTCTCACGTTCTGGAGTCGCCTGTCCTACTTAAGTCCGCTGACCCTTCCTTTCAGTCTCACGTTCTGGACGTCGCCTGTCCTACTTAAGTCCGCTGACGACAATGACCCTTCCTTTCAGTCTCACGTTCTGGACGTCGCCTGTCCTACTTAAGTCCGCTGACACTTCCTTTCAGTCTCACGTTCTGGAGTCGCCTGTCCTACTTAAGTCCGCTGACACTTCCTTTCAGTCTCACGTTCTGGACGTCGCCTGTCCTACTTAAGTCCGCTGACACTTCCTTTCAGTCTCACGTTCTGGAGTCGCCTGTCCTACTTAAGTCCGCTGACCCTTCCTTTCAGTCTCACGTTCTGGACGTCGCCTGTCCTACTTAAGTCCGCTGACACTTCCTTTCAGTCTCACGTTCTGGACGTCGCCTGTCCTACTTAAGTCCGCTGACCCTTCCTTTCAGTCTCACGTTCTGGACGTCGCCTGTCCTACTTAAGTCCGCTGACACTTCCTTTCAGTCTCACGTTCTGGACGTCGCCTGTCCTACTTAAGTCCGCTGACGACAATGACCCTTCCTTTCAGTCTCACGTTCTGGAGTCGCCTGTCCTACTTAAGTCCGCTGACACTTCCTTTCAGTCTCACGTTCTGGACGTCGCCTGTCCTACTTAAGTCCGCTGACCCTTCCTTTCAGTCTCACGTTCTGGACGTCGCCTGTCCTACTTAAGTCCGCTGACCCTTCCTTTCAGTCTCACGTTCTGGACGTTGCCTGTCCTACTTAAGTCCGCTGACGACAATGACCCTTCCTTTCAGTCTCACGTTCTGGAGTCGCCTGTCCTACTTAAGTCCGCTGACACTTCCTTTCAGTCTCACGTTCTGGACGTCGCCTGTCCTACTTAAGTCCGCTGACACTTCCTTTCAGTCTCACGTTCTGGAGTCGCCTGTCCTACTTAAGTCCGCTGACCCTTCCTTTCAGTCTCACGTTCTGGACGTCGCCTGTCCTACTTAAGTCCGCTGACACTTCCTTTCAGTCTCACGTTCTGGACGTCGCCTGTCCTACTTAAGTCCGCTGACCCTTCCTTTCAGTCTCACGTTCTGGACGTCGCCTGTCCTACTTAAGTCCGCTGACACTTCCTTTCAGTCTCACGTTCTGGACGTCGCCTGTCCTACTTAAGTCCGCTGACGACAATGACCCTTCCTTTCAGTCTCACGTTCTGGAGTCGCCTGTCCTACTTAAGTCCGCTGACACTTCCTTTCAGTCTCACGTTCTGGACGTCGCCTGTCCTACTTAAGTCCGCTGACCCTTCCTTTCAGTCTCACGTTCTGGACGTCGCCTGTCCTACTTAAGTCCGCTGACCCTTCCTTTCAGTCTCACGTTCTGGACGTTGCCTGTCCTACTTAAGTCCGCTGACGACAATGACCCTTCCTTTCAGTCTCACGTTCTGGACGTCGCCTGTCCTACTTAAGTCCGCTGACACTTCCTTTCAGTCTCACGTTCTGGAGTCGCCTGTCCTACTTAAGTCCGTTGACACTTCCTTTCAGTCTCACGTTCTGGAGTCGCCTGTCCTACTTAAGTCCGCTGACACTTCCTTTCAGTCTCACATTCTGGACGTCGCCTGTCCTACTTAAGTCCGCTGACCCTTCCTTTCAGTCTCACGTTCTGGACGTCGCCTGTCCTACTTAAGTCCGCTGACCCTTCCTTTCAGTCTCACGTTCTGGACGTCGCCTGTCCTACTTAAGTCCGCTGACGACAATGACCCTTCCTTTCAGTCTCACGTTTTGGACGTCGCCTGTCCTACTTAAGTCCGCTGACACTTCCTTTCAGTCTCACGTTCTGGAGTCGCCTGTCCTACTTAAGTCCGCTGACACTTCCTTTCAGTCTCACGTTCTGGACGTCGCCTGTCCTACTTAAGTCCGCTGACACTTCCTTTCAGTCTCACGTTCTGGAGTCGCCTGTCCTACTTAAGTCCGCTGACCCTTCCTTTCAGTCTCACGTTCTGGACGTCGCCTGTCCTACTTAAGTCCGCTGACACTTCCTTTCAGTCTCACGTTCTGGACGTCGCCTGTCCTACTTAAGTCCGCTGACGACAATGACCCTTCCTTTCAGTCTCACGTTCTGGAGTCGCCTGTCCTACTTAAGTCCGCTGACCCTTCCTTTCAGTCTCACGTTCTGGAGTCGCCTGTCCTACTTAAGTCCGCTGACCCTTCCTTTCAGTCTCACGTTCTGGAGTCGCCTGTCCTACTTAAGTCCGCTGACGACAATGACCCTTCCTTTCAGTCTCACGTTCTGGACGTCGCCTGTCCTACTTAAGTCCGCTGACGACAATGACCCTTCCTTTCAGTCTCACGTTCTGGACGTCGCCTGTCCTACTTAAGTCCGCTGACGACAATGACCCTTCCTTTCAGTCTCACGTTCTGGACGTCGCCTGTCCTACTTAAGTCCGCTGACACTTCCTTTCAGTCTCACGTTCTGGAGTCGCCTGTCCTACTTAAGTCCGCTGACACTTCCTTTCAGTCTCACGTTCTGGAGTCGCCTGTCCTACTTAAGTCCGCTGACCCTTCCTTTCAGTCTCACGTTCTGGACGTCGCCTGTCCTACTTAAGTCCGCTGACCCTTCCTTTCAGTATCACGTTCTGGACGTCGCCTGTCCTACTTAAGTCCGCTGACGACAATGACCCTTCCTTTCAGTCTCACGTTCTGGACGTCGCCTGTCCTACTTAAGTCCGCTGACACTTCCTTTCAGTCTCACGTTCTGGAGTCGCCTGTCCTACTTAAGTCCGTTGACACTTCCTTTCAGTCTCACGTTCTGGAGTCGCCTGTCCTACTTAAGTCCGCTGACACTTCCTTTCAGTCTCACGTTCTGGACGTCGCCTGTCCTACTTAAGTCCGCTGACCCTTCCTTTCAGTCTCACGTTCTGGACGTCGCCTGTCCTACTTAAGTCCGCTGACCCTTCCTTTCAGTCTCACGTTCTGGACGTCGCCTGTCCTACTTAAGTCCGCTGACGACAATGACCCTTCCTTTCAGTCTCACGTTCTGGACGTCGCCTGTCCTACTTAAGTCCGCTGACACTTCCTTTCAGTCTCACGTTCTGGAGTCGCCTGTCCTACTTAAGTCCGCTGACACTTCCTTTCAGTCTCACGTTCTGGACGTCGCCTGTCCTACTTAAGTCCGCTGACACTTCCTTTCAGTCTCACGTTCTGGAGTCGCCTGTCCTACTTAAGTCCGCTGACCCTTCCTTTCAGTCTCACGTTCTGGACGTCGCCTGTCCTTTTTAAGTCCGCTGACACTTCCTTTCAGTCTCACGTTCTGGACGTCGCCTGTCCTACTTAAGTCCGCTGACCCTTCCTTTCAGTCTCACGTTCTGGACGTCGCCTGTCCTACTTAAGTCCGCTGACCCTTCCTTTCAGTCTCACGTTCTGGACGTCGCCTGTCCTACTTAAGTCCGCTGACACTTCCTTTCAGTCTCACGTTCTGGACGTCGCCTGTCCTACTTAAGTCCGCTGACGACAATGACCCTTCCTTTCAGTCTCACGTTCTGGACGTCGCCTGTCCTACTTAAGTCCGCTGACCCTTCCTTTCAGTCTCGCGTTCTGGAGTCGCCTGTCCTACTTAAGTCCGCTGACACTTCCTTTCTGTCTCACGTTCTGGACGTCGCCTGTCCTACTTAAGTCCGCTGACCCTTCCTTTCAGTCTCACGTTCTGGACGTCGCCTGTCCTACTTAAGTCCGCTGACCCTTCCTTTTAGTCTCACGTTCTGGACGTCGCCTGTCCTACTTAAGTCCGCTGACGACAATGACTCTTCCTTTCAGTCTCACGTTCTGGACGTCGCCTGTCCTACTTAAGTCCGCTGACCCTTCCTTTCAGTCTCACGTTCTGGACGTCGCCTGTCCTACTTAAGTCCGCTGACCCTTCCTTTCAGTCTCGCGTTCTGGACGTCGCCTGTCCTACTTAAGTCCGCTGACCCTTCCTTTCAGTCTCACGTTCTGGACGTCGCCTGTCCTACTTAAGTCCGCTGACCCTTCCTTTCAGTCTCACGTTCTGGACGTCGCCTGTCCTACTTAAGTCCGCTGACGACAATGCCCATTATCTTGCTACCTCTTCACACCGTCACCATAGAAACACAGACTCCATAACACACACCACATACACACAGTCGTACATAAAGTCACAACTTATGTGGATAATGATTTAAAATACAATAATGAATTTAATGCTTTGATAACTTTAAAGGCACATTCCTTGTTCCGTAGTGTTGTAAACTTGTCCCCCCCCCCGACTGACCTTTTGTTTTTCTACGTGAAAGACTTTTTGAGTTGTGTTTGTGCTTGGAGGGAAACTGACCTGAGGGCTGTGTTGGTGTGTTAACAGAGGAGTTATGAGTTTGGATTTCTTGATTGAGGATTGTTTTGTTTTCTATTGTGTTAGTGAATCGGGATATGTAAATTCGATTTGGAGATTGTGACATTATTTCTTTTTATCGGGAATATTAATTGATCCTAGTTGGATTGTGCTTCTGCAATCGGAGAGATACCAGCGATCCTGAGAGCACGGTGAGTTACTTTCTTTAGTTCAATCCCGTGTCGTAACAATATGCTAGGACAAATCTGTACAAATACTCCTTCTTCCCTGGTGCTATTAGAGCATGAACTGGGCTGCCTGAATCAGCCAGGAAAACCAGTGACTTTGCAAAGTCATTGATTAACATGCAAGAATAGATTGACATAAGGACACGCGTAGGACGTAATCATCTTTATTTTGAAGTAACGTCTGTATTCTATAAGGTAAGATAAGATATAACAAGATAAGATATATATGTTATAATATATGTATAATGATAATGATATGAATGATGAATAAATGATAATATTATTCAAAGATATAGATCTCAGAGATTCATTGAAATAGAACACTATACATTTGTAAATCCATCTTTAAGTGTGGAAAACTTGTCCACATGATTTCATAGCGACATCATACACTGACAGCAAGAGATTTCATTAATTTTACGACATTCGAAATGACTTCATGACATATACAGTGATACTGTGTTCATTTAATATACTTCTCTTTTGATGAAACTTAAATTTGTACCAGCCAATGGTCGCTCAGATAAACCAAGAGTTAAATTTCAAAATTGATGCAGGCATTTGTAAGATTAACTTGTATTTAGAAATGTTTTTAAGCTCTGAATTACACACGCACGCTCAGACACACACACACACGCGCGATTTCAATGACATCAAAGACGCAAATTGAGCCAAAGATGGTCAATATTTCTCATCTCTCTGTCTACCAACATGACCCTTGGACCACTTTGTGGTTTGTTTTTTTTACTATGCACAGTCTCTGACCAACGTTGACTTTAAATATTTGAAAAGACCCCAAATGAAGACTCTATTAAATTGGTAATAACCTCATTCAAATCCTTTTTCAGTATTGATTTTCATCTGTAATTATCTCTGTGGAATCAAAGATTCAATATTGTGGAAGGAAATTCTATATAAAAAAAAATAGATGTCTTTGTTTACGTTTTACACTGCTGAATTTGTTACATTACCTTTTTTTAATACTTCCATTCACGAAATGTTAATTAAAATCTTGTAGAACTTATAATTTTATATTTATTTTTTGGTCAGATAATTTTGAATGGATATTCGTTTCAACATAGTAATGAAACAAGAAAATAACATGAACAACTCTTTTTTTTTAACAAGACAATATCTCCTTTATACAACTTTACTAATGAATGTTAGATTAAAAAACAATGAAACATGTATTAACCCCGCCCCCCTTTCCCGCCTCTTCGACCCTGAAACAGAGTCCTGGTTAAAGCGGATGTAGAGATCTACTAAACTTCATAATATAACAATGATAGGCCTTTAGATCTAGGCTTAGAAAATAATGCGCAAAATTTTCATGAACATTAATTTATTAAACTCTTGAATCAATTATACATATGTTTCAGAAATACCAGAACGCGATAGTCTTTTCTAAACCGACGTTGAAACTAGATCTAGACCTAGTTCTTTAGTCAAATTTAATTTTTAATTTGAAAAATTTTAATGGTTAAACTAGAGTTTTCCTCGAGTGGCCAACGATCTAGTAATTCTTTTCTAAGCGATATGCATCAACAGTTAAATTTAGAGGAAAATCGTTAGCGCTTTTTTGATCTGTGTCCAGGTTCCAGCCTTCAGCTTCAAGGTTCCACTTGAAATAGTTATTGTAAAAAATGGCGCATATGCAGAAACAAATGGACATGACAGTATTTCTAAGGCCTGTCTTCTTGCTTGTCTATATGACATGATATAAAATTTACTTGGAAAGTAATAAATTGTGAAACGAACCTTGGTTACGAAGCTTAATTCCCCTTTTAGACCTTGTGGTCTTTAAGGCAGATGACGTAAACGTCGTCTGTTTCTGTGGCCTACTGTTAACGAGGGTGTCATGTGGCCACCACAACGACCAACCGCCTTTACTTTTTCCCCAACTAATGTCAAGTACCCATTAGAGCTGGGTGGACTCAGAGGCGCCCGAAGATCCCGAAATTTAAAATCCCAGTCTACACCAGAACTCGGACCTTTGTACGGAAGCCACGCGCTTTACCACTCAGCCACCGCGCCCCCAATGTTTACAGTAGCTCTGTTCTAATTTGTGCTGTAAGTTTAATATAACCGAAAAAGTTTGTGTTTGTTTTACACTTGAGTGACGTTCCACTAGACACGTCCATTATTAGCTCCAACTTCCAGCAGATCGGCAGGGGACGACGGTGCGCAAGGTTTGAACTTGGGTCTATTGGGATAACAGTCCGAAGGCACAGGATCAGGTGCCAACCGAAAGTAAAGGCGTCATGCGATTGTGGCTAGAACTACCCTTTAGTGAAAAAAACTTCTTCAATCTTAGGTTTACGACTCTGTTTTGAGAGTCAAAAAAACAACTAAAAATCAACCCAATGCGATGTCGTCTGCACAAATTTGCTAAAGATAGCTCGCCCCACTAAGATGTTTACGACTGATTGGTTAGTGACATTGGTGTCTGTGTGAGTTTGTGATTCACGTGACAATGACCTGGGGGGAGGTTTAAGCGCGAGGACGCCTGTCAGATTGGGAAAAAAAAACGTGAACAGTTTGAATATACTTCAAGGTAATCTTATGTCACCTTAGTCTGTTGGGGCACCACACTTGATCTGTCGAACGTTTTTTTTCCCATTCCTCACTGTCTTTTGCCAGGGCTAGAGCCTTTTTTTGTTACATGACTAGAGTCTCTCCCATTGACAGGACCGTCCATTTCATTCCCACATCGCCCCCTTTGTGTCCTCCTCTTTTGTCTGGTCCTATTCCCCGCAGGATCTCTTGATATGACCACACAGTCTTATCTTAGTAATACAACATTATTAGTAATTATAACCATACGATTAATCAACCAAGTAAAAATCAATTAATCAATTATCAAATCAATAAATTAACAAATCAGCCTAGCGATTTATCAATTAAGAAATAAATCAATGATGTGGTTATCCAATCAATCAAGTTATAACTTAACAGTTGCATCAGTCAATAAATCAATCAAGAGAGTATTCAGTCCCTACATCTCTAGCTCTATTAAACTTTGTCTGATTATCTGTCAATCCAGCAATCAATATATTTCTTCGTGTTTCTGTCTGTCAATCTAGCAATGCTTAAATTTATCTGTTTATCTATTTTATCGTCTGTCTATCTATCATCGATCGATCTATTTCTTCGTCTGTCTGTCTATCTATCCTTCAATTGATCTATTTTTTCGTCTGCCTAACTGTCCATATAACTGTAAAATAAGATTAAATCGGATTTTATGATTGTGTATGTACTAACGTTGTGACATTGGGGTACTCGTGTGAAAAGAACAGCTTGCACATAGTTAAATTTAAAACATAAATTTCTCGCTTTCAGAACAGTACAAAAATCACCATTGCACCAGAACTTTAAAAAGTCTAAAATACCATGATGTTGGGTTACATACCATGATGTTGGGTTACATACCATGATGTTGGGTTACATACCATGATGTTGGGTTACATACCATGATGTTGGATTTTCAATATCTTTTTCCAGTTTATGTGATCTAAACAGGACGGATGGACAGACGGACCACACAAAACTAATATCAGATATTCCCCTTTGCTAAAATAAGGATTTTTTTAAAACTAAGCCACATTTGCCCTTTTTTTCAGTTAGTTTCTTAATTAAGCTATCTGCTCGCCAATCCATCACTTGTGTTTACGTGTAAATACCTCTCTAAGTTGTCTCTGCCTCTGTCTGTCTTTGCCTGCCTCTGTCCCAGTCTTCTATTTTATATTCTCCCTCAGTATTTTTTGTCTTTCATACCCTCCTCCTCCTCCTCCTCCTCCTCCCTATACCTCTCTCTTCTTTTCAACTCCCGATTTGCCAGACCAACAAGGTTGTAAGCGATCAAGTCTTTATCAAGTGTGGTCAGTGTCGCAGCCACCACGAACAGGTCTCGTACTTGTAGGAGTCATCCCCCTCACTGCATTGAGCCCCATTCCCCCCACCCACACATCCCCACCCCTAAACACAACGTTTCTTTTACTGTCATACTCTTACCGTTAGAGTTAAATGGGTTACCCCCTAACAGCTCAAGAAAACCCCCCCCCCCTTTATAGTCCAAAATATTTTCAACCCGCCTATGAACGCGAGATATCGACCCTGTTCTAACCTTGCTTATTATCCAGTAAGTCCAACTTTGATCCATTTGTTTAGGGCCCCCCTTGATCCGTGAGTTTGGCCAGCACCCCGCTCCCAGTAACTCCTATGACGCATATCAAAACCTTCGACAGTCTTCATTTCATTTTGTTCACCCCACACCCACCCAATTAAAGAGCAAGAACTACAAGAAAGAGAGTGATATTGATTGGTCACTATAAATAGCTCTTCCAAGATGGCGAGCGCGTGTATTTACCTCCAGGGCCAGAAGCGAGACAAAAGACAGAAGAAGGATGATGCTGTGCCCCGATTCCCGGGTATCAAAAACGTCTTCAATCGACAGGTCATCTTATGGTCAAACAGATTAGTCTGGTCACCCTGGCCATGTTTGCAGTAGGGGATCCACTGGACGAGGGAAAGTATCGAGGTTAACAGGGGAAGATCTTCTTTTATGTTCAGGGTTCTTTCCCTTTCATGGCTGAATCCTTTCATTTCCATTACCATTGGCTTAGAAGACCGAGTAAAATATATGTTTACAGATTTCATAGATCGATGGTAACAAATTAACATGCTACGTTAGTGATTGATTTTTGTTTTCTGTTAGTGTAGTGTTGGGTATCAGTGCTGTAAATACAAAATCACAACCTAATAAAATACCCAGAAAGACACTTAAAGGATCATTTCTTATCCGTTACGCTAGAACTAACACATGTCAATGATTCTTCTTTCCCTATACAATTGGAGCACATAACAAGTTGCCTGAATAGTCTAGGGAAACCAATATCTCTAATTTACAGAAGCAACTATACTGAAACATTGGTAGCGTAAGATTATTAGTGTACATATAGTATCTGTTAGGAAGGAACGCCTGTAACTTATAAGATACGATTCATTTACAAATGTGCTTCAGCTGTGCATGAAGAAAAGTTCCAGAGATCTAAATCGATAATATTTTAGTATTTAAGTCCTATATATCTTGCTTTAAAGTTCTATTTCCGCTTAAATTCACTGCACTTTTGATTCCAATAATAAATGGGATATGTTACTTTCGAATAATTGTTATTACAAGCTTGTATAAACTCACTCTGTCTGTCTGACAAAATGTTTGATCACGTTCTTTATATATGTATATATATATATATATATATATATATATATATATATATATATATATATATATATATATATATGGATTTAGTCCCCTTATTACGTTGTAACACGTTTATTTCTCACACTTTACGTTTTCGGATCAAGGTGAATTTTTGCACAATTATACATACTTGGTAACAATACAAAATCAGTCCAAAAATTAACAAAGTAATAATCAATTAGTTAATTAATTTTGTATTAATTAGCAGGAAGGGAGCTAAACCCTGTAATTTTCAGATAAATGGGAGTAATAAGCGGTTAATTCCCCTTAGATAAGCTTTGGTTTGAAAATGTTGTGTGTTTTTCTTTTTTTCTATTGCTTGTTGCAATAACAGTTTCATTTCTTGTTATTTGGTATTTCTGACTTAATAATTTCCATTTTCTACGTTTCCATATCAGCTCTTCTTCACTATCCTTTAGTTTGATGAACCTTTGGAGTACCAAACATGATCTGTCCACCGACTTTCTCCAGTCCTCTCTGTCTTTTGCTTGGATAGAATCTCTTTCAATGGCAGGCCCGTCCATTCTTTTATGTTGTCTTCCCATCGCTGTCTCTGTCCGTCTCTTCTTCTTTTTCCAGGTACTGCTCCCTGAAGGAAGGTCTCAGTTTCAGTTTGAGTTTTGACAGTGGTTAGCAGGTCATCGTGGGGTCCCAATTGAAATTATGATCCTGTTTCTAATCTCTTCGCTTGTGACGTGATATTTATAGGCGATACCTAGGATCCTTCTGAAGCTTCTCAATTCTATTTCCAGTAACCCCCTCTCTAGTTTTGCAGTTAGCATCCAAGAATACAAGAACAACTAGAGACTTAAACTCCTCTAATTCATTGGTTTTCCTGCTGGATGATTCAGGTACCCGTTCCATGCTCTAATGATACTTGGGAAGAGTATGCCCTTATAATAGTCCTAGCATATGGAATAAGAAATGTGCCTATATCTATGTATATAACTGATTAAGTTTTGTATGTTTGCGAATTACATATTTGTTTTTCCTCAGCAGCCATTTTATCTGCTCATATTTTGTGTTTAATACCACTAACGAGAAATGTGTTTCACCCTTCAACAATGTCCAAATTACGAACAAACTGCTTTGACAAAAACGTTTTAAGTTGAAACCCAAATCAATTGTTTTTCTCCTATGAATGGATTAGGTCCAAATCGGAGAACCCTTCTGTTGACGAAATCAAATTTAACGCTTTTATTGCCCTTTCTTTCATCCTGAAGTATTTGTTGAGATTAGGCTAAATGAATTAATGACCCAGTCCACTTCTTCTGCCCCTTGTTCTACAAGAAACATGTCGCTTTTAGAAAGTTTACGACTCTTTGTGGAAACAGGGAATACATAGATTAAAGCTAGCCAGGTGTCCTTTGGATCTATCTATCTATCTATCTATCTATCTATCTATCTATCTATCTATCTATCTATCTATCTATCTATCTATCTATCAAGTCTGTTTATCAGTCGGTCTTTCTTTCTGTTTCTATGCCTGTCGTTCTGTCTGTCAGTTTGTCTGTATATCTATCTGCCTGCCTGTCTGTCTGTCTGTCTCTGCCTGTTTGTCTATACGCTCTTGTACTACCAAATAATTCTGTCTTGTTGCTTACTTTATGCTAAGTCATAAATTGCCGTAAGCATTCTGTGCCTCGATATCGGGAATATATTCCAGCCTCACCGTGACATCGCGCATACGTCCATCAGGAGAGACGGACAGCCTAACTGAGACAGAACACTGCCACTAGTGGGCTTCCACAGCACGTTCTAGAGAACAAAGATTGCACGTGGGGAGATTGAAAGAAAAGCTCCGTTAGCCCGCCCCATCCGCCACGCCGTTCCTCAGTGGGTGGTGATAGCTAGTGTTATTGCAATAGTGTCAATATATTATAGGAAGCGGGAGGTACTCCTCGCGAGCTCAGCCTCCGACCTTTACATGCGAAGGAGAAACCAATGACGTTAGCTCATGGAGTCGTGTTTCAAAAAAAAAATAAATCGGATGTCAATAAATGATCACATCCTTGAAATGCAACCTCCGTTAAGAGGAATTGCTGAAGAGCCATCTCTCATTCCAGACAAAATCCTTCCCGTTGGTCAAAGGATCATAAATGGGGCGCAAGGTCGATCCTTATCGGACACTCCATAAGATTCCTCAATACTGACATTTCCACTTGGTGAAAACGTGCATACCCCTCCCCCCAAAAAAAAATAAAAAAATAAACAAACAAACACCATCTGAATTTATGAACAAGTAAAACACGAGAGTTGAAGGCCTTCAACTACAGTAGACAAACTCGTTTAAACCGGTTTGTGACCTTGGTTCTAACCAAAACCTACATCTCTGGAATTTACAACCCCCTGCTAGACACGGCATTTCAGAAATAATGATATTCAGGTCTGACTCCTGGAACGATAAATGTGACAATTAGTGTCACGGCACTGCAGAGATGTGACAACACGCGTGGCAACCAACCCCCCGGGGGGTGGGGGGTGGGGGGACGATCAGATAAAGAGTGTGTTGGAGGCAGTGGGATGGGAGCAAAATTATGAACTTTCTACAGGTCGTCATAGTTTGAAGGTCGCTCATCAATACGCCTTCATCCTGCTGACATGAACGATTGGCTAAACTCGTAATTTAAGGTTTCTTTTTTTTACTTTGCCTTACGTCAGTTGTAAGGCAGGGCATATGTGATACCAGTCTGATACTCTGGATACAACTCGGATACTCTGGATACAACTCTGATACTCTGGATACAACACGGATACTCTGGATACAACACTGATACTCTGGATATAACTATTATACTCTGATAAAGGCCTAGCTTGGATACTCTAGATATAACTATGATACTCTGGATAAAGGCCTAGCTCGGATACTCTGGATATAACTCTGATACTATGGATACAACTCTGATACTGTAGATACAACTCTGATATTCTGGATATAACTGATATTCTGGTTATAGTCCTAACTTTGATACTCTGGTACAACTCCGATACTTTGGACATAAGTGGATATCGGTTTAACTCTTATTCTCTGAAAATAACTCTGATACTCTGGTACAACTCCGTTACTTTGGACATAAGTGGATATCGGTTTAACTCTTATTCTCTGAAAATAACTCGGATACTCTGGATACAACTCGGATACTCTGGATACAACTCGGATGTTCTGAATGCAAATTGGATACTATGGGACACGTGCTATTAGAGCATGGAATGGGTTGCCAGAGTCAGCCATGAAAACTAGTGGCTTGGCAGAATTTAGGTCATTGGTTAATATGCATGACGCGTAGGACGTAATCATCTTCTTTTTTTGAAGTACCGTCTGTAATGTATAAGATAAGATAAGATAAGGGTTGTCCATGTTTTCCTCTCATTCTCCTGACCTATGCTTGAGTGATCCCAAGGAATTCTGTGGCGCTATCTGTGGCACATACTGAGTTTACGGAGTTGTAGTTGGGAACATGAAAGCTAATAGTTTGAACATTTGTTTTAATTAGTTTCATTGAGTTTGACTCGTGAAGCCACCGGTTCTACAGGAGACAGATATCAGCCTTAACTACTTCATCTTTATACGTTGAAACAGTTTTGCGTAGCTTGATATCTAAGTTACATGAGGAGACCAGATGTTGGAATAGGTTGGTAAAAACTGTTTCAGCCATAGAGTATTTATAGATTATGGGATTAAGATCTCCTTTCCTTATAAAAACACCCGCTATAAATAGATAGAAGATAGATAGATAGATAGATAGATAGATAGACAGACAGACAGACAGACAGACAGAAAGACAGACAGACAGACAGACAGACAGACAGACAGAGAACATTAAATAATAACTTAATACTTAGGCTTGACAGAACACTATATAACGCTTGGCTGATTATCTGATGTTCGAGTCTAATCTGCACAGGTAAAGAAGTATTGAGCGCCTTTCTGAGGAGTCTTGGTGGATCCAGTTCTTTGACATTTGATGACATTTGAACGTTACACACAATAGAATTGGTGAGAGAGAGAGAGAGAGAGATTTAAAGAAAAAGAGAGAAGGAAAGCGAGAGAAAGGTAAAGAGATAAGAAGAGAAAGGAGAAAGAGAGAGGAAGAGATGTTGCCAGAAATAGAAATACAGAAAGAACTGTCGATTGCAGTTTTATTGAAACTAGAATACAGAAACGATTGGTTCGGTAAGTCTGTAAATACCGTAAGATCGAGCACCGATATGGTCTAATCATTCCAGGCGTATTGATGCTGGCATGTCGGAATGTCGTTATACGTTGTAGGTAAATGTGCTGTGTATGTGTGGTAAATGTGTGGTGCGTGTGGTTCTGGTGCCGTCACGATCTCGCTCTTTTGTCCAGACTGACGGTGAGGCAGAGATATAGATTTACACCCCCCCCCCCCCCTTTTTTTTGCAAGGTACTTTCCACCACCCCCAACCCCACACCTCATCTGTCTGTGCCTACCTATAGTTCTCTAATAATTTAGTCATAGATATTCTTTCTATATAGCAGATTGATACATAATCTAGTAAGTATGTGCATTCAATGTTGTAAAATGTCTGACATGTATTGTCTTGCTATAATAATAATTCCAATATCTTCGATTCCGAAGATTTAGAATGAGTGCTGTGTTTTACATGGCCAGGCTAACCCAGAATGAGTGCTGTGTTTTACATGGCCAGGCTAACTCAGAATGAGTGCTGTGTTTTACATGGCCAGGCTAACCCAGAATGAGTGCTGTGTTTTACATGGCCAGGCTAACCCAGAATGAGTGTAGTGTTTTACATGGCCAGGCTAACCCAGAATGAGTGCTGTGTTTTACATGGCCAGGCTAACCCAGAATGAGTGCTGTGTTTTACATGGCCAGGCTAACCCAGAATGAGTGTAGTGTTTTACATGGCCAGGCTAACCCAGAATGAGTGCTGTGTTTTACATGGCCAGGCTAACCCAGAATAAGTGCTGTGTTTTACATGGCCAGGCTAACCCAGAATGAGTGCAGTGTTTTACATGGCCAGGCTAACCCAGAATGAGTGCTGTGTTTTACATGGCCAGGCTAACCCAGAATGAGTGTAGTGTTTTACATGGCCAGGCTAACCCAGAATGAGTGCTGTGTTTTACATGGCCAGGCTAACCCAGAATGAGTGCTGTGTTTTACATGGCCAGGCTAACCCAGAATGAGTGCAGTGTTTTACATGGCCAGGCTAACCCAGAATGAGTGCTGTGTTTTACATGGCCAGGCTAACCCAGAATGAGTGTAGTGTTTTACATGGCCAGGCTAACCCAGAATGAGTGCTGTGTTTTACATGGCCAGGCTAACCCAGAATAAGTGCTGTGTTTTACATGGCCAGGCTAACCCAGAATGAGTGCTGTGTTTTACATGGCCAGGCTAACCCAGAATGAGTGCTGTGTTTTACATGGCCAGGCTAACCCAGAATGAGTGTAGTGTTTTACATGGCCAGGCTAACCCAGAATGAGTGCTGTGTTTTACATGGCCAGGCTAACCCAGAATGAGTGTAGTGTTTTACATGGCCAGGCTAACCCAGAATGAGTGCTGTGTTTTACATGGCCAGGCTAACCCAGAATGAGTGCTGTGTTTTACATGGCCAGGCTAACCCAGAATGAGTGCTGTGTTTTACATGGCCAGGCTAACCCAGAATGAGTGCTGTGTTTTACATGGCCAGGCTAACCCAGAATGAGTGCTGTGTTTTACATGGCCAGGCTAACGCAGAATGAGTGCTGTGTTTTACATGGCCAGGCTAACCCAGAATGAGTGCTGTGTTTTACATGGCCAGGCTAACCAAGAATGAGTGCTGTGTTTTACATGGCCAGGCTAACCCAGAATGAGTGCTGTGTTTTACATGGCCAGGCTAACCCAGAATGAGTGTAGTGTTTTACATGGCCAGGCTAACCCAGAATGAGTGTAGTGTTTTACATGGCCAGGCTAACCCAGAATGAGTGCTGTGTTTTACATGGCCAGGCTAACCAAGAATGAGTGCTGTGTTTTACATGGCCAGGCTAACCCAGAAAGAGTGCTGTGTTTTACATGGCCAGGCTAACCCAGAATGAGTGCTGTGTTTTACATGGCCAGGCTAACCCAGAATGAGTGCTGTGTTTTACATGGCCAGGCTAACCCAGAATGAGTGCTGTGTTTTACATGGCCAGGCTAACCCAGAAAGAGTGCTGTGTTTTACATGGCCAGGCTAACCCAGAATGAGTGCAGTATTTTACATAGCCAGGCTAACCCCGAATGAGTGCAGTATTTTACATAGCCAGGCAACCCCAGAATGAGTGCAGTATTTTACATGGCCAGGCTAACCCCGAATGAGTGCAGTATTTTACATGGCCAGGCTAACCCCGAATGAGTGCAGTATTTTACATGGCCAGGCTAACCCAGAATGAGTGTAGTGTTTTACATGGCCAGGGAAACCCAGTTTCGACCTACATATTTTTTCACATAGCCGTTGCCTTTAGGGGGGTCTATTTATGTTTTCTTTACGTTGTCTGCGCCTGCCCTCTACGAGGGTATTTCTGTGGGCCTCATGTGTGTCCCTCGGCCTTCGTGTGAGCTTTACAACTCTTTCAGAGGCCATCTGCTGCAAGGTACTTTCCTTTATGCCAGTGAGGGCGAAATGGCGCCTTAGTGGATTTTTATAGCGCTTACAGAGGGTGTGGGCACTTCTGTTACATCCTATTAAGTGTATTGCATGTCAATTAAATATGTTTCTATCTATCTATCTATCTATCTATATATTTATCTATCTATCTATCTATCTCTCTATCTATCTATCTATCTATCTATCTATCTATCTATCTATCTATCTATCCATATATATATATATGGTTTTAATTAATGAAGGAAATGTATGTTCTTTATTAGGGTCATGGTGGAATCGAAGGGACTCTGGCTCGAAACTCGAAGACTGGGATTCTTAATCTCGGGATTTCTAAGACGCCCCTGAGTAAACCCACCTCTAGAGGGCATCCGAAAGAATTTTGGAAAAGTGAAGACGATTGGTTGTTGGACACATGGGACTCTTCTTAACTGTTGGCTATAGAAACAGATAACCTTTTTATCTTTTCGATAGATGTCAAGGTTTTTGAAAAGGTAATTTAAGTTTTGTTTTTTTACAAAGCTTATATCAACTTTCTATGTCTGCATGTCTGTGATAGAAACAATGAACTGTAGTTATTTTATAAACTGATAGTCTAAGTTTGATAGAAATTATTGCAGTTCTACCAACGTTGTGTTAATGAAAATGAAAATCTTTTTCTTCAACATTTTAATACATAAGAAATATTTTTACAAAATTCATTATTTTAGTGTTAACTTCATAAATTAAGGAAAAACTATTTCCTAGAAAAAACAAGTTATTACATTTTTTAGGTGGGGTGGGGGTGGAAGGGAGTCATTAAACCAAATCTCAATTAGAGTTAATCACCTTTCTTGGCAACTACTAATTAGAAAATAAGATTACGCAATATGACATTTACGTGGTTAGCCCTTCCTGTTGTTGTTTTATTATTAGTATTTGACAAATGTTAACCTGACTTACTGGCCAGTTGTTGTTTGGGGGAGGGGGGGGGGGGGCAAAGCTAAATTGAAATGAAAAAGTTTATGTCGTTAGACACTTTGCTAATTGCAAATAGTTCAATAACCTTTAGAGATCAATTAATAGAATAGTTCAGAGAGAAAATACAGTTTTAGCACCAACTCTTCCCTTCTCTCTCTCTCACTCTTTTTCTCTCTCTTTCTCTTTTTCTCTCTCTTTCTCTTCTTCTCTCTCTTTCTATTTTTCTCTCTTTCTCTTTTTCTCTCTCTTTCTCTTTTTCTTTCTCTCTCTCTCTTACTCTTTCTCTTTTTTTCTCTTTCTCTCTTTCTCTTTTTTCTCTTTCTCTACACTCTCTCTCTCTTTCTCTTTTTTCTCTTTCTCTACACTCTCTCTCTCTCTTTCTCTTTTTCTCTATCTCTTTCTCTCTCTCTTTTTCTCTCTCTTTCTCTTTTTTCTGTTTCTTTCTCTCTCTCTTCCTTTCTTTCTCTCTTCTTTCTGTCTCTGTCTCTGTCTGTCTCTCTCTCTCTCTCTCTGTTCCTTTTATTACACTCTAGCTGTAATGTAAAGTGAAATAGAGTCATTGCAACATTCACTTCTCAATATCTGCACCACAGACAAAAGTGTGTAAGGGAGGAAGAAGGGAGGAGGACGGAGGAAATGCAAAGAGAGAGAAGGGGTGAAAAAAATAGTAAATGAGAGAGAGATGGGGGAAAGAGAAAGAGCGAGGGGAGGGAGAAAAGAGAGAAAGTGGGAGTTGAGAGAATGGGAGTAGAGAAAGAGGGAGGAATATGAAAATGAGGGAAAAAGAGAGAGAGGGGGAGAAAAAAGAGAGAGGGGGGGGGGAAGAAAGAGAGGAAAAGAAGGAAAGAGAAAACTAGAGAGGGAGAGGTTGGGCTGACCATTATAATTAGACCTCTTTGAAACTAAGTCTCAGAATGGGGGATGTCCACCTTGTTTTAGACCATTGACCACTCACGAAGTTGTCTGTGTGTTAAGCCCAACTCGTCGAATGACTTTTGCTTCCTCCAACTGAAGCATGACCTAAGGACACCACCCCGTAAAGATCAGATACCTTTTTGTTGTGTCCAACACTTTAGTCCAGACGTCTAGCACCACGCCAAATCATCCCAGTGTTTTCTGTCAGGACTCGAACCTTCTCATATCCCCCTTGACCACCCATTCTTAGGAAGATCGTCTGGTCTGGACTATTAGCGTCAAGATGGTTTCAGGTTTGAACCTTTCCCGCTTCCATTTCATTTTGCCCTGCAGAAAGTTTTAACTAGGACAATCTTCACTTCTGAAGTAAGGAAAAAAAAAACAGAAGATTACAGGGATGTATTTATTGAAAAAAAAACAACTGATTAAATAATTAATTTAAAAAAGTAAATGGTTCATTTTCAAAGACAAATAGTTGCACCAGAAATTTGCACAAACTAAAATTAATATCGAATAACTTTCTAAGATCGGAGTGTGACGGACGGACGAACGGACAGACTGCACAAAAGTAATAGCGGCTTTTTTTTTTCTCCTTTTCTTGGGCAGATAAAAAAAAAATGCACTGCCTCATGCCATAATATTCGTTTTCGTTCTCCGAGTCTCGAATACAGGTCAGTTGGATCAACTTAGCGCACTACTGTAGGAGCAGGTTGTTACAGAATCAGGAATGGTTTAACGTTCGTGGAGATAAAAACAGGGATTCTCAACCAGGTGGTAAACGTACCCTTATGGAGGGTTCCACGACAATTCGTTCACTGACATTTCGTTCACCGACAAATCGTTCACGACTTTTCGTTCACGCGACTATTCGTTCACCAGACATTTCGTTCACCAGACAATTCGTTCACGCGACATATCGCTCACGGACTATTCGCTCACAGACAACTTGTTCACCAACAACTTGTTCACCGACTGTTGGTTCACGACAAATCGTTCACGCGACAAATCGTTCACGCGACTATTCGTTCACGGCACGGACAAATTGTTCACAGACAAATCGTTCACAGAGGCGGCGCAAGGTGTAGGCGACGTTGGCGACTGGTCTCGACCATGCGGTTCGAGGGACCTCGAGCCTAAAAGATTTATCCATTACTTTAAAAAGTAGTATATAATAATATCTCTCTCTCTCTCTCTCTCTCTCTCTTTCCTTATCTATCTCTCTTTCACTCTCTCTCTTTTTTCCCCCTGTTCCGTTTTTTCCCACTCTCTCTACATAAAGAATTTCAGTAAGGCTTAAAAAAGGAAATTTCTGTTTATCTAATTATTACTTTTTATTTTCTTAAATGGTAATTTCCAAAAAATACACTTGACAGTTTCGTGTCCATTGTGTTATATTAATTTTTTTTTTTTGCTCCCCGCAAAAAAAAAGGGTCTCGCAAAACTTACTTCGCCCATATAAAAAGGAACTTGTTCCGCCACTGGCCACAGGTTGCCAAGTCACAAGCACGACCAGGCAGTCTTTATTTTACGTCTCAGACAAATCCTATTTTGTTGGAGCAGTGGACTTAGTAATGTACTTAGTTATTTACTTAGTCTCGCCTTCAAATCCCCAAAGTTTTGTTTAATTGAATGCGTGGGGGGAAGGAAAATATGCAAAAAAGGGGTACACCTTTTTAAAAAGTTTGAGAAATGCTAAGCAGACGATACACTCACAGATCTAAAGCTTACCTGTTAGGCGCGTGATGATAACCCAGTTTGACCTTTCACCTTTGACATTTTTACTCCCCCTCCCCCTCATTCTCGACTGTTTTTTTCTCTTTTTCGTAATTGTTTTAGAAAGGATGGTTCCTCTCCGCGCCATTAAATTGACTTCTGCTTGGTAACAAGGGGACACCACCCTGATTAACTCGACAGCTGTTCATCAATAAACTAGCCTTCCCGTTAGACACTTGTCGTCTTTTTTTGTTTCTTTACCGTGCTGCTATCTCAGTTTTTCTTTTTTATTAACTTGACTCACTTCCATCGCCATATTTCTTTCCCTTTTTTGTTTATCTCTCATACTCTTAGTGTGTGTGTACGCTGGGGTTTTGTTGAAATTATTATTTTTTTTAGTTGAGAGGGGGTAGGAGTGTGTAGGGGGTGGGTTAGTAAGTGGTCGGCCCTCTTCTCTCTTTCTTTTTTGCTGTTCTCTTTTTCTTTCTTTTTTCTTTTTCTTTCTTTTTCTTTTTTTTCTCTCTCTCTTTCTATCTGCTTTTTCCTTTCTTTACTCTCTTTCTTTTTTCTCTATCCCCTTCTTGTTTTTTTTCTCTCTGTCTCTCTTCTCTTCTTTCTTCTCTCTTTCTTCTCTCTCTTTCTTCTTAGTCTCCCATTTCTGTCTTCTTTATTTTACTTTCATCGTACCCACCATTGTGTTGCTTTTTATTTCTTGATAACAAAGGGAGGTAACATAGTAACAAATAAACATAAAAACAAATAAACGTAGTAACAAATAAACATAGAAAGAAATAAACAATGTAACAAATAAAGAAACAAATAAACAATGTAACAAATAAACATAGAAAAATAAACGCAGTATCAAATATACTTGGTTACTAATAAACAAAGAAACAAATAAACGTAGTAACAACTAAACATAGAAACAAATAAACAATTTGACAAATAAACATAGAAACAAATAAACAATCTAACCAATCTAACTAATACACATAGAAACAAATAAACAATGTAACAACTAAACAAAGTAACAAAAAAAAAGTAACAACTAAACATAGAAACAAATAAACAATGTAACAAATAAACAACGTAACAAATAAACATAGAAACAAATAAACAACGTAATAAATAAACATAGAAACAAATAAACAATGTAACAAATAAACAACGTAACAAATAAACATAGAAACAAATAAACAATGTAACAAATAAACATAGTAACAAATAAACATAGAAACAAATAAACAATGTAACAAATAAACATAGTAACAAATAAACATAGAAACCAATAAACAATGTAACAAATAAACATAGTAACAAATAAACATAGAAACAAATAAACAATGTAACAAATAAACATAAAAACAAATAAACATAGAAACAAATAAACATTTAAAAAACAACAACATAGAAACATAGAAAAATAGCAACAGAAAAAAAAAAGAAACTTGTATAAAGGTCATTCTCTTTCAAAATAAAACTCACCTGTCTCTTCACAATGTACATGTCTTCCAAAAAAAAAAATGGCCTGCCACAAAACCAACCAGGACTGCTCACGGGTGCAGGGCTGGCCTGACGCAACATCGACACTAATTAAACTCACATGAGACAATAGTCAGATAAGAAAGGCGCCCCCCCTCCCTCTCTGTTGGTGAGCGTGTGAGTACATGGGCATGTCTTCTCGTGTCTGCGTGGGTGAGTGTCTCGCTCTGAAAGAAATGGCCGATGTTTCCGTGTTAAAAAAAAATCGTACAACTTTCGAGATGCCAAAAAAAATGTGTAAAACTGAGCAGACGAGGAAAAAAAAATATCTTACCCATAATGCTTCTGCACGAAATATTAGCGTTCACTTCCTCTTTCGTTTTTCAGTTCAGCGTATTCAATTCTCATCATATTGGAAGTAATAAATTGGTAGAGGAATCGGGGGCGAGGTGGTCGAGTAATAAATTTACTTCCGCATTGCTCCGAGTTCGGATCCATGTGAAGACCAAATTCATTTAATTTCAATAATTTTAGGACGGTCCTGAATGAGCACAACTCTATTTGATGCCCAGCATTGGTTGGGGATAATGAAGGGGCAGTTGCGTAGCTGGGAATTGTCCATCATTTGGGGGCCCGGGGGGTTTGATCTCTTGAGGGGCCCCTGCATTTTGACATTCGACATCATGACATGAGATAATGGGATAATATTTAATATTTAATGTAAAACAAAAAATTCGAACACTGATTTGGGGATTTGGGGAACCCATCAAGTGGTGGCCCTGGGGGGTGGGGGAAATTATCAAATTCTCCCACCCCCATCCCACCACCTGAGCTACGCCAGTGGCTTTTGTTGTGCTGACCAATTGACAGATAGATTGATTGTTATCATTTCATAGAGTTATTTGTTGTGGTAACGGTGGATTTGCATGGAACGCATTACGTTTCTTATTATACCTGTGAAACAAGTAAAACTAAAAAAGGTTGTACAACATTTTTTAAATACTTGTCACAGTATGTTTTAAGTAGAAGTCTCCACCCTATCTAGATCTATATCTTGCATTTGTCAAAGCGAGTGACATTAAGTGTTTTTTATTCTTTTTTTTCTATTTTCTAAAAATAATAAATAAATGATCAATCATATGACAAATTATTGTCAAAAAAAATGGCTAAGTTGTCTTCCCTGATAACCAATTACTTCCACTTTAATTGACATAAGACAAATAAAATAATTCTATAAATAGAAACAGCAATTTATAATGTTGCTATGTGGTTTTTGTTACTGAAAGAAATTAATTGTTGATAGCTTGAAATATAAAAAAAAAGAGGAACTAATCGCGTGGGATTGATAGGATAAATAGGTGCTATAAATAGAATCGATTGTTGATTGATTGCGAGCAAACGTGTGTACGCCATGTACTTCCGGTACCCATTCTCGTTGCAGCGGAGGCAGCCATTTTTATACAAAATGAGTACGTAGCCCTAAGCGAAGAGAAATGAGAAATTGGGGTTGTTAGAACGCTAAAGAGGTAGATCTATTCCTGGACAAGAGCTAGTTTGTGCCTCAAAAGATATAAATATAGCAACTGAAGTTACTTTTATCCATTTATTGAGACTTCGTTTTTAATTCTTGTTACAAATTAATGCTGTTTTGCGTCTGGCGACGGAGAAACAGGTTTAAAATTTTCGAGGACATAAAAAAGATTACTCGTCATAAAAAAACACATCTATTTTGTCTCATTGAAACGGTGAAAGATAGAAGAGGATTGTTTGTGTTATAGACTAATAAAAAAAAAGGTCCTTTTCAGACCTTGTGGTCTATAGGGAAGATGATGTCTAGGTGATTTGTTTCTGTGGCCTTCGGTTTACAAGGTGTCAACGACCAACCCTTTTACTTTTCCCAACTAATGTCAAGTATCCATTAGAGCTGATTGGACTCAGATGCGCCCAAAGATTCCAATCTTAAAAATCCCAGTCTTCATGAGGATTTGATCCCGAGGCCCCTGGTTTGGAAGCCAAGCGCTTTACCGCTCAGCCACCGCGCCTCCTTAGAGAATAAGATTAAAGCTCGAGCCGGGATTTGAATTCGAGCGATCCTTCCCCTCCTTCTCCAACTTGATAGGCAGCCTCCTTAGAGATTAGTAGTGGCACAAAACAGCTTCCGTACTTATTAGCAGCAATCGACGCGTCTTATATATTATCTTATATAGTATAGATTATCTTATATAGTATAGATTATCTTGTATAGTATAGATTATCTTATATAGTATATATTATCTTGTATAGTATAGATTATCTTATATAGTATAGATTATCTTATATAGTATATATTATCTTATATAGTATAGATTATCTTATATAGTATATATTATCTTGTATATCTTAACAACGGCAATGGTCACAGTCGGAGATTCAGTGCCGCCACCTAGTTGCAAGGGTAGACAAGCCTACATCTGCTAACACGTGACGTCACAGAGAGCGGGAGTTTCAAAAAGACGTGAATGTCCCTCTTCTTGTTGAGAGAACGTAAAAAAAAAAAAGAGTTTAATCTGAGTTGAGGTTACTCGAGGAAATGAAGGAGCAGGCGTTATCAGAACGGCTTTAAGACTATCAGTTATCACTGACTTAAAAAAAAATAATAATAATCACATCCTATGTCGCAATGCATATTCCAAATATAAAGTTAATTAATTTTTTTCCCTGTTAATTTACAAACTTTATAGGATAATGATTTAAAAGTGGGGAAAAAAGGGGGAGGGAGAGAATTTATTTAAAATGTGAGATTGTGGAAGAGGGAAGGAATGTGCTGTCCAAAGGATACGCCGTCGACATTGAGTAACTCTACTCGGTGTCGTCGTTACCTATTGTGCAATGTGTGCAGTGCACGCAGGCAGCCACAATCCTGGCGGCGGCCCTGACTCTACTGTCTTTTATCTTAGAAATGTATTCCTCATACCTAAAGAGATACAGCGCTCATACAAAACACGTACACACAAGGGTCGCCCAAGACGTACACACAAGGGCCGCCCAACACGTACACACAAGGGCCGCCCAACACGTACACACAAGGGGCGCCCAACACGTACACACAAGGAGCGCCCAACACGTACTTACAAGGGCGCCCAACACATACACACAAGGGCCGCCCAACACGTACACACAAGGGGCACCCAACACGTACACACAAGGGCCGCCCAACACGTACACACAAGGGCCGCCCAACACGTACACACAAGGGCCGCCCAACACGTACACACAAGGGCCGCCCAAGAGAGGTCTGCAAGCGAGACATGAGAACCACAGGCATCAACCAAAGGATGTGGGAGGTGATAGCCCAAGTCCGGACAGCCGAGAGCTAAAGAAACGAAGTTGCTTCAGTCAAAAGAGAAAGAAAGCTGCCCTGTCAGCTAGTCCTAGGACTGTGACAAAATCTACCGCTCCAGAATTGGCTTGATCAGTCACTTCAGATTCGCCCCGTCTTAAGAAGAAACCAAAGCCATCTGGGCGTATCCATTGTCTTCCAAGGTAGAAGGAGCCTTATATATGGCCAACAGTTATTGAGCATAGTGTCATGTAGCCAGCACAACGACCAACCACCTTTACTTTCCCCAAACTAACGTCAAGTTAGGTACCCATTAGAGTTGGGTAGACACAGGAGCGCTTTAAAAATCCAGTCCAAAATTTAAAATCAGAACCCTAGGTTTGAATGCCAAGCGCTTAACCACTCAACCACCGCCACACTATATCTATATCTATCTATCTATATCTATCTATCTATCTATCTATCTATCTATCTATCTATCTATCTATCTATCTATCTATCTATCTATCTATCTATCTATCTATCTATATAATATAGATATAGGTATATATATATAAGTTTCATTCTTAAAAAAAATATATAATTATACATTTTACTGAAAGTTATGTAACAATGACCTGTCCCCCACCTCTCGAGCTAGTCTGTAGGTCACTGTAGGAGGTAAATAGCTGTGGGAGTGATCAATGAAAGAGCTCTATTTGGGAATAATGGTTAATTAAAAGCTCAGAACTGCAAGCATAATGTTAATCGATAGATCGAGCAGGCCCACGAGAGCCTCCGTTGTCTGACCATTGGCTGCCTTACCCGGTGGAGTGACGAATGCACACAAAAATAAATGACGTCATACTCAAATTTTACATTACAAAGTCCCCCTTTATTTATTTATTTTCTCCCCGGATAGGGTTAAATAAAAATGGTAGTGGCATTTCCGGTTAGATTACTTTAAGCACCCAACAACAAGAAAACAGAAATAAACAGTAAATTGGACAATAACAGAACAAACACTGTCTCATGCGGTTGACCTCCATCGGGAACATTTAGAATTGCTAGTGTATAGTTCAGCTTTCATTCTTATAGAAATATCTCAGAGTGATGTGGTCCAATCTCATGTGTGGACTAGTTGGTGGGGAGGGCGGGACAAGGTTTCTTTGCACAGGTTGGTCCAGCAACACAGGTCAGCTCGAGCCGGGATTTGAATTCGATCGCCCCCCACCCCAGGAAAGGTAGCCAAGTGGTTTGTGCAACTCAGTCCAATATTCCACATCATAAGTGACACGTGAAATAGGATGTATAGGCCGAAGAGAACACATACTAGTAGGAGTAACTTTGTTGTTGTCTGTTCAACTTTTAAGAAGTCCAGGTTTTTTTTTGAAATGCAATTCTTGGTTATTGTTTAAAAAAACTAATCATGAATGTATGTATCGTATGAATTGTTTCAAGTTTACATTTTTTTTCGTCTTTTTAATAAGAAATCAATCTTAAAAGATATTATTGAACTCATTTCATTCACTTTACAATCTGTCTTCTCTTTTTCACTCTGTTTTTTAACTCATTTCTCACGTTCTCTCTCTCTCTTCCTATCTCTCTCTCTTTCTCTCTTTCTGTTTCTCTCTTTCTCTTTGTCTCTCTCTCTCTCTCTCTTGCTTTTTTTAAAGTAATCTCTACCAACACTCAAGTCTAATACACCTTTTATCTTTATCACTTTGACTCAGCAAACAAATGTAAACCTCTCTCTGGATCACGCCTCTTCCCTCATCCCTCTTCCCTCACCCCTCCCTGCCGCGCATTCTACCACAATATTCTATGGTAAACTATCCCCCGACCCCCCCCCCCCCACTAAAAAAATCAATAGCAGTAAGATGACTTCATTATGGACAAGTTCCTTTCGTTCAGGTTCTGTCACAGTAAACGCCAAGATCGATCCCGAATGGACCGTTGGCCTGAAGCGTTTCTTGTTTTATTAGTAAATAAAACTCAAGCCTACAATTACAAGATACATTACAAGATGTATTACAAGATGTATTACAAGATGTATTACAAGATGTATTACAAGTCGCATTACAAGATGCATTACAAGATGTATTAGAAGATGTATTACAAGATGCATTACAAGATGCATTACAAGATGTATTAGAAGATGTATTAGAAAATGTATTACAAGATGTATTAGAAGATGTATTACAAGATGCATTACAAGATGTATTACAAGATGTATTACAATATGTATTACAAGATGTATTACAAGATGCATTACAAGATGTATTACAAGATGCATTACAAGATGTATTACAAGATGCATTACAAGATGCATTACAAGATGCATTACAAGATGTATTAGAAGATGTATTACAAAATGCATTACAAGATGTATTACAAGATGCATTACAAGATGCATTACAAGAGGCATTACAAGATGTATTACAAGATGCATTACAAGATATATTACAAGATGTATTAGAAGATGTATTACAAGATACATTACAAGATGTATTACAAGATGCATTACAAGATGTATTACAAGATGCATTACAAGATGCATTACAAGATGTATTACAAGATGTATTAGAAGATGCATTACAAGATGCATTACAAGATACATTACAAGATGTATTAGAAGATGTATTAGAAGATGCATTACAAGATGCATTACAAGATGTATTACAAGATGTATTAGAAGATACATTACAAGATGTATTACAAGATGTTTTACAAGATGTTTTACAAGATGTGTTACAAGATGTGTTACAAGATGTATTACAAGATGCATTACAAGATGTATTACAAGATGTATTACAAGATGTATTAGAAGATACATTACAAAATGTATTACAAGATGCATTACAAGATGCATTACAAGATACAAGATGCATTACAAGATGTATTACAAGATGTATTAGAAGATGCATTACAAGATGTATTACAAGATGCATTACAAGATGCATTACAAGATGTATTACAAGATGTATTACAAGATGCATTACAAGATGTATTACAAGATGTATTACAAAATGCATTACAAGATGTATTACAAGATGCATTACAAGATGCATTACAAGAGGCATTACAAGATGCATTACAAGAGGCATTACAAGATGTATTACAAGATGTATTAGAAGATGCATTACAAGATGTATTACAAGATGCATTACAAGATGCATTACAAGATGCATTACAAGATGTATTACAAGATGTATTACAAGATGCATTACAAGATGTATTACAAGATGTATTACAAAATGCATTACAAGATGTATTACAAGATGTATTACAAAATGCATTACAAGAGGCATTACAAGATGCATTACAAGAGGCATTACAAGATGTATTACAAGATGTATTACAAAATGCATTACAAGATGTATTACAAGATGCATTACAAGATGTATTACAAGATGCATTACAAGATGTATTACAAGATGCATTACAAGATGCATTACAAGATGCATTACAAGATGTATTACAAGATGTATTAGAAGATGTATTACAAGATACATTACAAGATGTATTACAAGATGTATTACAAGATGTATTAGAAGATGCATTACAAGATGCATTACAAGATACATTACAAGATGTATTAGAAGATGTATTAGAAGATGCATTACAAGATGCATTACAAGATGTATTACAAGATGTATTAGAAGATACATTACAAGATGTATTACAAGATGTTTTACAAGATGTTTTACAAGATGTGTTACAAGATGTGTTACAAGATGTATTACAAGATGCATTACAAGATGTATTACAAGATGTATTACAAGATGTATTAGAAGATACATTACAAAATGTATTACAAGATGCATTACAAGATGCATTACAAGATACATTACAAGATGCATTACAAGATGTATTACAAGATGTATTACAAGATGCATTACAAGATGCATTACAAGATGCATTACAAGATGTATTACAAGATGTATTACAAGATGTATTACAAGATGTATTACAAGATGCATTACAAGATGTATTACAAGATGCATTACAAGATGTATTACAAGATGCATTACAAGATGCATTACAAGATGTATTACAAGATGCATTACAAGATGTATTACAAGATGTATTACAAGATGATTCAGAGTCCCATCTCATAAATTAAAAGTCATGGTACCAATCCATTAGAGTAAAAAAAATAGAGTCCTAGCGTACGTTAAGATACACTTTTCAACCACTTAATTTTTTGGAACGACGCTTTGGCGGGCCGGATGAAACAACGTCGAGGGCCGGATCTGGCCCGCGGGCCCTATTTTGGGCATCACTGGTTTAGGCCAATTGTCGTTAGGATTTATCTGATAAAAACTTGATTTCAATTGTGTTGGAGACAAATTAGGACATCTGCTGCGTAGCGGGGTCACTTCCGTTTCTCACAGGAAGTAGTCCTCTTGTCCAGCCCAATTCAGTTATCTTCACTTCCGGAAACTTTAGCGACAAGAAACGCATTTTAGTTCGTGAAACACTGACCAAAAATCTATCTATATATATAATTCTCTTCATGGCTCAAGAGTTTGGACGAGAAGTAAAGGAATTATCACTTTTTATCTCTGCAAGTCGGACTAGAGTTACCCTACGAAAAAGAGGGGGGAGAACAAGTAGTATTCACCCGTCAAAAAATAGCAGGGCTGGACTTAACCGTTGTGTCCAAGAAGTCATGGAAAGATCACTCTTTTTTATTTCTACCACACGTAGTGGCGGGGGGGGGGGGGGAGAACAAGTAATCTACTCTGTATTCACCCGTCACTAAATAGCAGGGCCGGACTCAACCGTTGTGGGGCCCTATACGAAACGGAATCCGCGGGTCCCAGTTTTGGGTAGGAATACGGATTATAAATGAAAATTAATTTAAGAGTTTATATTAGAAAATACATTCATCTTTGCATTGTATTCATTCTTTACTACGTACAGAATTACTTTACGAGCCTTGCGTTTAGCGAAGTCATACAGTATATCATAAAAGTTCTATTTCCTACATAGATCACGCTCAATAGCTAGAATTACCAAATGTTTCAATCTATCTACGAAAATTGTTGACCTCAAGTAATTCTTCATTAGTATGAGGCTGAGAAGCTTCTTTCACCAGATGCGACAATTACGGGATAATGCCGTTTTTTTTTTATCGCGCGTAGGATTGTCGTTTTCTATATTGAATGACACCCCAAAATGACAATTTATGTTTATATATTTCAGGAGATTTGTATGAGTTTTCAAAAGATTTTAATAATTTCCGGATATTTCCCTCCGCGGTCGCATAGGTTGTAGTGGCATAAGGCCGGCCATGCAAAATAGCGGCGTATGCTACGCCGTCGGTCGACTAATAAATAAAACAGCGAGAGAGTGCCCTTGACCTTCATTGACGTATGTTGATTAAGTCGACGAACAGAGCTCATTTTCTTTGGAGGATCATTTGTTAATACTCTTACTAGTCCACACTTCAGTAATTCAACACGGTGCCGGCAAATACGCTTGTAATTTGTGTATACTGTTGTATGTATATTTTTAAAATGTAAGTATTTGGTAAACGTCTTTGTTCCTGTCTTATGGTTAACACAAGATCACGAAAAATCGAACCTGTATTTTTCATGACGGAAGTATATTCCTGTATATTCCTGCTGTATATTCCTGCTGTATATTCCTGTATATTCCTGTAAACTTCAGACTAAAAAATGATTAGCTCAATGATACAAGAGCCTTAATATTGTAATATTGTAATGGAAGGCATGTAAATGCTACCGGCAAAGTGCAAAATTCATGGCTGCCTGGTCGTGCGGTTTGTGCGCTGGACTGTCGTTCGGATTTATCGACGGTCGAGGGTTCAAACCCTGCCCGCTCCCATCCCCGTCGTCCTGCGGGAGGTTTGGACTAGGAAGTAAACTATCTTCAACTCTGAAGGAACATCCGAAACATGTAAAACATTTTACAAACATTCAGGCATTCTATTGAGTGCCTGGACATTCTATAGAGAAACTAGACCCACGTCTGGCAAAGTAGAAAAGAAAGATATTTATAAATAAATAGTGATAAATAAGTGTAACTGAACAACAGGAGATGTTAAGATGTTAAGTTATTGTGTATGTAGCTATACCAGCTCACCATTTTACCACAAAGAAAATGAAATTGAGATGCTCTAGCAGGATGCTAGCTATTGCCTACAGAACCGCACCACTAACGAGAAGACAACAGGATCACTAGGGCAAATGTCCCCACCATGACCTACTGATCACTGTAAAAACTCGCAAACTTAAAACTTTATGACCATATGGCAAGGTCTTCAGGGCACTGAACCAGGAAAAAGAAGAAGACGCAGACAGATAAAGCGAGGAGAAGACAACAACAAAGAATGTACGGGCATGTCATTAAAAGAGATTCTATCCAAGGTAAAAGAGAGGAATGGAGAAAGATGATCGAAAGATCATCTGTGGTGCCCCTTACATTTCAACAGAGTATGGGATAGGTGAAGGTGAGGTGGAGATGTGGATTTTCATGGCTGACATTTTCTTCCAAAAGTACTTATTGAGAAAAAAAAAAGACTCACTGTAGAATCTATTTCTACTGTTTTTACAAAGCTTATATCAACTCACTCTGTCTGTCTGGTAAAAAGTGTGTACACGTTATTTCTCCCACACCCATTGTCGGATCAAGCTGAAACTTCGCAAATTATTCTTTGACATAGACAGACATGAATCAATTAAAAAAAAACAACCAATTAGACAATTAATTACTGGTAATGCATTATTTTGTTTAATAGCATCATGGGAAAATAATACTTCAGTATTCACAGATATTGCTAGATTTGTTAGGTTTAGTCCCCATAAATAAATCCTAATAACGCTATTTCTCCCTCACGCATTCTCCGATCAAGTTGATACTTAAAAAAAATTATTTATTGTACCTAACAAAACATGAATCAATAAACAAAAATACTCAATTAGTCAATTAAGTATCTTGTTTGAGATCGAATAAGGAAAATAGTTTGTACAATATTGGTAGATTTTTCTTTCTGCATTCTTCTCCTTTGATAGAATTTGAAAATATTGAAACCTGCCTTTTTACCAGCCTGGGTGGACCACTTCGGGAGCCGATTTAGAGCTTGTGTTTCCACACAAACTGTCTTTTTAACCTGATTTTTTATATTTTGCTTATTTATCAAAGTGGGAACTTAAAGTCGATTAGATCAACCAGACAGCAAGCATTTAAATCAGAAAACTTAAAAGAAGCTGATATAGTTCATTGTGTAGTTCAATTTCAAGGCGAGTAAAGTTCTTGAATATTTTTGGCATGTTTTTCCAACATTTTTTTTTCATCAAAGACCAAACACGTGTCTAATATTTCAGACATAAAAATGATAGGTCCCTTTCGTTTTGTATAGAATACGATCATGCTCTCATTATTTTAAGATTTAAAAAAAATAATAGGACATAAAAATACATAACAAGTTTTCACAATCAAAACTGAAGCATCCTATAAAAAATAAAGGCTACTATAGTACTTTTGAAAAATTAAGTTGAAAAAAATGTATTCATTTTGTTTAGTTTTCAGTTCGAATGTTAATGTAAGTGAATGATAGTAACTTGATCAGTTGGATCAATCCAGTGCGGTGATCACTTATACACATGAGTACAGGCAAATTATGTAGGTCATAGCAGGTACTGCGTAGCCACGTGAAATACTTCACTCCTCATTCATCTTCGGAAAGACAAGCCACATTAGTATTATTATTATTATTATGTTAGAAATGAACGAGTAGTCATTCTCTGGCGCTGCCAGGGTCGAGTTTCGCTAAAGAGAAACAAAATTCATCGTAGTCCCTTTAACAGTTTCCACTGAGGAATTTTCTGGTGATGTGGCAGGTCTGCAGCAGTACCGCCTTCTGACAGGCAACGAAGATGTTCCTAGGAATGTTAAGGGCCTTGAAGGTGTCTGTGAGGTCAGTTGTTATTATCCCCTCGGTTGATATAACAATGGGGTATATTGTTATTTTGGACAATTTCCATAGACGCTTAATCTCCAAGCCTAGGTTCCCATATTTTCTTTGTTTTTCTATCTCAGTTTTTCTTAAATTATGAGACAGTGGTACGGCGATATCGATAATGGTAGCGGTTTTTTCTTTTTTATCGATGAACAGCAGATCCGGGCGATTGAAATCTACCGTTTTGTCGGTCAGAATAGGCCTATCCCAGTACAGCAGATGTTCAGTAGACTCGAGAACCTCTTGCGGAGAGTATTTATAATAAGGGGGAGTGTCCTTACCGATCAATTTGTACGTCAAAGCCAGGTGTTGGTGTATTAACTTTGCAACTTGGTTATGGCGACCTAGGTAGGCTGATTCTGATAGGGCTGGACATCCTGCCATAATGTGTTCAATCGACTCGCCCACATTTCCACGTTTTCGGCATTTGTCGACAACATTGAGTTTCAGGATATGCTTCTCGTAATTTTTTGTCCTGATTACTCTGTCCTGTATTGCTGTAACAAAGCCTTCTGTTTCAGGGTAGAGATGACCTGCTTTGAGCCATGTTAAGGAAGCAGCCTTGTCGATGTTGTCCCCATGTAATGAAGCCGGAAATTTTCCGTGGAGTGTTTTTTCTTCCCATTGGCGAATCTCATGCCCTACGTCGTCCAAACCGATATTGACATCAGCATTGTGTAGGTTCAGAGGGGTTGCATCGGAGTCGTATTTCCGTAGGAAGGAAACTAATTTATTGCTGGAGGCGAGCAGTTTTGATCGTATTTTTAAAACTTGCATCTTACACAATTTGAAGATGTTCTGCAATCCACGACCCCCATCCTTCCTGGGCAGGTATAACCTTATGGTGGAGGACTTGGGGTGTAGACATCGAAACTTGGTTAGTAATTTTCTAGTGAGTCTGTCAATGTCATGTAGGTCGGTGTCAGTCCATTTGATCACACCGAACGTGTAAAGGAGCACAGGGACGGCCCAGCTGTTAATTGCAGTGATGAGATTACTGCCAGACAGTTTGGTGTTGAGGATTTTATTAACTCTTTGCCTATATTTGCCAAGGAAGTCCTCTTTTAATTTCTTATGGTTTATCTTGGCATTCTGGTTTATTCCAAGATATTTATAAATAGAGGCGGAGTTCAATTCCTCGATGCCTTCAAATTCAATGTTGGTGTTCGTTGCCTTGCCCTTTTTAATGCTTATGATGCCACACTTATCCAGGCCAAAAGACATACAGATATCGTCACTAAAGCATTTTACCGTTTTGATTAAGGTGTGTAATTTTTGCTCGGTTTCTGCATATAGCTTTAGATCATCCATGTATAATAAGTGGGACACACATTTTGTACATTTAGTGTCAACCCTAAAACCGTTTGTAGAGTCTTGGAGTAATGTAGATAGAGGATTAATCGCTAGGCAGAACCAGAGTGGAGATAGTGAGTCACCCTGGTATATACCTCTTCTTATGTGCACAGAACCTAGTTTATCACGATTTAGGTGCAGGTTTATCTTCCAATTATCCATACAGACTTTCAATAGTTGTTTTATTCTTGGGTTGATTCTATGGATGTCCAGGGTTTTTAATAGCCAATCATGCGGAACTGAATCGAAAGCTTTTTTGTAGTCGATGTAAAACATGTGTAAATTTCTCTTTCTTCTATTAGCTTGATGCAATATAATACCATCTATAGTTAGCTGTACTTTACAGCCCATCGACTCTTCAATGCAACCTTGTTGTTCATCTGCTAGTAGCTTATGGGCAGAACAAAATTTATACATTTTACTTTTTAAAAGTGAAGTTAATAGTTTATACACCACTGACAGACAAGTGATAGGGCGATAGTTTGATGGTTGGTTCGCATCCCCTTTTTTGGGGAGGAGAGATGTTCTCCCTTCAGTGAGTTCTAACAGCATTGAAGACGGTTCTGATATTAGCTCGTTAAAACGTATTATTATTATTATTATTATTATTATTAGAGACAGGGGTGAACTGGCTATGTGGGCATTTGGGCAAATACCCGGGGAGGGGAGGGGGCGTTACCTAATTTGCCAGTAGTAGAGAAATTACATGTCGATATGTGAAATTGAGAATTTTATAATCTATCATTTAGCCTATTATAATTATCTTCTTATCTTACATATAACAGACGTTACTTCAAAACAGAAGATAATTCTACCTGAATGTTGGTCTATTTTATTTTTTCTTCTTCAAGTTTAAAAAAACACAAAATCTTTTAAAGTGAAATCTAATTAAAAGCAAATCTTGTTGCCTCAATAGAATGCTCCACCTAATTTGATAATATATTTCCCAGGCGATGTGTCAATGAACGAGACCACGTGATGTTTGGCATTCATTTTTATTTTGATCTTATTTTCGTTCGACTGTGTTTACAAAACAGGGAAGGGGGGGAGGAAGTCGTGCTTTGGGGAAGATATTTTCCAAATGTGTTGCCTGTCATGCCGTGGACTTATATCGGCGTGATACTAACCCAAAGAAATAATCTCTCTATCTATATATATGATTCTCTTCGAGGCCCAACCATGCGGTACACCACGATGAAAAAGTCATGGAAAGATAACTCTTTTATTTCTGCACGTCGGACTAGAGTTACCCAACGTAACTTTCGCAGTGACGGAGAGCGAGACTGAGAACAAAAAAGAGAGGGGGCGTATGCTACGCCGCGGATCGGCTCGTAAAAAAGAATTTAAAAAAAATATAGTTTGCACAACGGATGTGAATATCTCCACTCTCCTTTTTTATTTGATAAGATGAAAGTTATTTATATCCTTCTCTTTCTTTTTGTCTCTACTTTTTAAAATGTCTTCATGTTCAATTGTTCTTTCTCTCTCATTTTCTCTTTTTTTTTCGCTCTCTCTTCTATCCATTCCTCTTTCTCTCTTGCTTTTTCTTTCCTTCTCTTTCTCTTTTCTATGTCTGTCCCCCTCTCTCTCTCTCTTTCAATCTTTCTCCCTTTTTTGTTTGGCACTATCACTTTAATGTCTCTTTCTGTCACTCCCAGCATGGCAATCTGACCTCCAGACGTCTTTCCAATTATTCATCTCTTTATCTATCTGTCCAAATGTATGACTGTACATAAATCTGTTCGTCCGCCTGTCTCCGTATACAAATATTATTACATATGAAACGAGTCCTGATGGCTTACATTATAATTTTTACCTGCTATTGTTTGGGTTGAGGTCATTTTCCAAATGCCTTAAAACCCTAACCAATATCCCCCAAGCCTGATGGTGTATTCCCTTAAGGAACACTAAGCAGATTTTATCAGCAGGATCAATTGAAACGGAAAAAAATCATTTTCAGCATTAAATCAGTGATGCTAAAACCACGGCCCGAGGGTTATATTGGGCCTTGACATTGTGAAATCTGGCTCCGAAAACTTTATTCCATTGTGCAAAATGAAAGCGCATAAGCTCTGCTCGATTGAACCCGACGATGATGCCGCCCTTGACAAGCATGTGGGAAATTTACCTGGCCACATGGCCCAAAAAGGTTGGCACCCGCCACTTTCCACCGTAAAGATGATGCTTTTAAACACTTTTGTGGCCAACGGTTATCAGGATGTGTATAGCCAGAACTCAAATTACTTTACTTGAAAAAGACCAATTGCCCATATAGAGCCCAAAGCATTTCATTTTTTAAATACAAATTGATCTTTGAATCATGTTAGCCTTTGGGTGTGTGTTGTGATGTAGAGCCAAGACATTTAATCCCATGTGCAAATTAAATTACTATGAAGCAATTAAGGATTGATGATGTGGAGGCGGATCTGCAACAGCTTGGGCTTAGGGCGCGGAGACGAAGGGCCCAGAAGAGATCTGAATGGAAGGATGTGTTGAAGCAGGTCTGAGCCCTCCATGGGCTGTAGCGCCACTGGGATGGATGGATGGATGAACCAATTAAGTCTGAATAAAAATTTGAAAATTCTTTTATAGAAAAACTAGCATAAGTCACCTCCCCTCTTGATGTGTTCCTCAAGCTATATATTGCTTATTTTGCCACGAGCCTTTCCATTTTTTCTTACTTATGACAATCTAATAATATAAAGTTAAATGTTTTTCCATACATTTCGTGAACCTTCTAATTCTAGTATCAAATACTTTAAGTTGGACCAGCTTGTACAGTTTACAAAATCGTTTTCACGAATGCGTAGACAATTTGAGCATCAGTGTAGTAATATGTAAGATACAAGTTTAATCGCAAGATGTTAATGGATTTTCAATTATTCCTCAACAAACTCAGACCTGTTTGGACTCGCCATCTTGTCTGTACACATGTTACCTTTTTCAACACCCGCCAGTTCCGTTTTTTGAAACATCATAAAATAAAAATCACATCTCTTAAAGTAACATCTTATATATATATATATATATATATATATAGTTCGTCCATCGTGGTTCGATGATGACCGCTTTGTCATCCAGGGGGCTGAGGGCTTTGCACTGGGGCTTTATGCCTCCTCATGTGGCTGGTGAGACCTATATGAGCCCGGAATGTTCGGCTGCACACTAGGCAGGTTATTCCAGCTGGAGCTAGTGTCCTGGGCCTTGCTTTTCTTCTCTCTATATATATACTGTATATATATATATATATATATATATATATATATATATATATATATATATATATATATATATATATATATATATATATACAGTCCATCATAGTGCTATATGCAAACATATATATATATATATATATATATATATATATATATATATATATATATATATATATATATATATATATATATATGAGAGAGGGCGATCTTAACTCTTTCTCTTCTAACTGACGATACCAACGTTGATTCCACCAGAATGTGGTAAATAATTAAGGAGAGAAAGAGTTAATCATCGTCCATACATGCTTGTAGCCAAATTTTTAATGTATACATTACTCTTAAGTTGTATGTATTTTTAGAGATTTTCACGATAAACAAAACGATGTCAAGGACGCTAAACAATGTCAAGGACGCTAAACAATGTCAAGGACGCTAAATTGAACGTCACTGTTGCCAACTAACTAAGATGAATCGAGCAAAAATTGTAACACTATCTCTTTGTGTTCATCGTGTCAACCCTATTTTATTAACGCTAGTTAGTTTGCACACCGGATACGCCAAAATAGCTAGCTATTTAAAGTGTTTTTGCACCATGTATGAAAATTCTCAGTATTCATTTACTGTTAAATAATGTATGTTTTCTTCATTGAAGCTGGCAATAATCTAAATTTTATCTTGTATAATTTGAAGAGAATCTGGGAATCGATGTTGTCATTTTTGTGCAAACACAGAATAGATCAAACTTTATTTTTTAAAAATCTTATGTCAACTCACTCTGTCTGTCTGGTAAAAAGTTTGTACACGTTTTTTACCCGACACCTTACCTCGGATCAAGCTGAAATTTCGCATAATTATTTCTTTTCCATGACGGATCCAAACTAATTGATACAATTACACTGCGTAAGTTTTGTCTTTTTTTTTTTTGTCTTTCTTTTTTTTAATATGTTTTTCTTGTTTATTTGTTTGTTTTGTGGCTACAACAAGATCAGAGAGAAGTTTCCAGTTCAAGTTTTTTAAATGTTTTAGGCCACGCCCAGACTCAAAAGTTGAGCACCATGTTGTGTTTATATTAGGCTATCTTACGTAGGCTAATGACGTCATCATTCCCACCAAATCCTACCCGCTTTTTCCCAATTCCTTTCATGGATGGTGTCTATTTTTTTTCGCTATTTGATGTAACGCTCTCTCTCTCTCTCTCTTTCTTTCTCTCTCTCTTTCTCTCTCTCTCTCTTTCTCTCTCTCTCGCTCTCTATTAACGAAAAGCGCATTTCCAAATATTTTTTATTTGCTGTTGCTAGTTTTTTTCCCCTCGTGTTACTTCCAGTTGGCCTAACATCTCCACCCAAAAAGAAAAACACGAGATGGAAGCGAGGGTTGAAAATAAAGGTGAACAAAAACGTGTCTCTGGAAACCGAGCCAAAAGTCGTGAGACTATACGTTGTATAAACACGGCCTGTGGCGGCACAACGGGGGCTCTTGTTTGAAGTGAAAGCGTGGATACTTAAAAAGAGTTGCCCACTTGCCCTTACTGTTTACTTTCGTTCAAAGAGCAATCAAGGCGACGGTAAGCGCACCCAAGGATATTGTGATTATAAATTATCAGTTACACGTTAGTTATAGTTGTTCTGTAACAAAAGTTTCAAAAGTAGGTCAAGTTATCTAAATCTAAAACAATGTTAGGTAGTTACATTTGACTGACTTATCTCGAATATTATCTTCCTTACAAAGTTACACTTATAAATAGTTTTGAATGTCCTTTGACTACCATAATTTTGTTGTAAAACAAATTTAAAGGTCATGCAATACAATTGTGCCTCCATCTTTGCTCTGTTAACAAGGCCGGACTTACGGGAGAGCAAAACTGTGCTGCAGCCACACAGAGTATTTCCATCAAAAAGTTTGCTAATACAATATGCCAATGATATATAAGAAACGGAAGGAGATGATAGTAAATGTACTAGTAGTCTTCACATCTAAGGCTTTGTGCATTTTGATATATTATCTTATCCTGTTCCAAATTTTGCCAAGAAACGTGAAGGCCTCTATTTCTTTCACACCTCTCTCTATTTTCTTTCTCTCTAGTTTTCTCTTTCCATATTTTACTATTTACCTATCTCTCTTTCTTTTTTCTCACATTCTCTTTCATTCTCTTTCATTCTCTTGTCTTTCCTTGTCTTTCTCCCCCTTTCCCTTTCTTTAATCTCTCTCTCTCTTTATTTCTTCTTTCTAGCTCTTTTTTTTTTCTCTTTCCATTTATAACTCTCTACCTATCTCTCTTTCTCACCTGTTTTTCTTTCTCACTCTTTCGTTCTCTTCTTCTCTCTTTCCTTATCTTTCTCCCTCTTGCTCTCTTTTGTTTGCACTCTTTCTCGCCCTCTCTTTTTTGTTTCTTTCTCACTTTTTCATTCTCTTTCTTTCTCTTTTTCTTCTCCTCTTCGTCTCTCTTTCTTTCATTCTCTCTGTCTCTTTCTTTTATGTTTCTGTCAGTCCCAGTTCTTCATTTACCGTATTGCCCTACTCAAGAGAGCCAGGCCAAAGGGACTGTACTGTGAACAGTCTTCCTCCACTGGATTGAGTGACATTTAGACAGATAACCACCGCCCCACCCCCTCCAACAGTTTTTACAAATTAGACTCCCCCCCCCATTCTCCCTAGCGCCCATCTCCCCCTCCCTCCATTTTTTTTCTTGACCATCAGAATAGAGTGAGCACTGTGTGGACGAACTATTACCCTGTATAAAGTGTGAGCACTGTGTGGACGAACTATTACCCTGTATAAAGTGTGAGCACTGTGTGGACGAACTATTACCCTGTATAAAGTGTGAGCACTGTGTGGACGAACTATTACCCTGTATAAAGTGTGAGCACTGTGTGGACGAACTATTACCCTGTATAAAGTGTGAGCACTGTGTGGACGAACTATTACCCTGTATAAAGTGTGAGCACTGTGTGGACGAACTATTACCCTGTATAAAGTGTGAGCACTGTGTGGACGAACTATTACCCTGTATAAAGTGTGAGCACTGTGTGGACGAACTATTACCCTGTATAAAGTGTGAGCACTGTGTGGACGAACTATTACCCTGTATAAAGTGTGAGCACTGTGTGGACGAACTATTACCCTGTATAAAGTGTGAGCACTGTGTGGACGAACTATTACCCTGTATAAAGTGTGAGCAGAGCACCTTGACATCGTCACGTCTTACGTGCTACGTGTGAGTGTGTGAGTGTGTGAGTGTGTGAGTGTGTGAGTGTGTGAGTGTGTGAGTGTGTGAGTGTGTGAGTGTGTGAGTGTGTGAGTGTGTGAGTGTGTTTGTGCCAGCGTTTGTTTGTATGTGTCTTACGCACACGTGTTCATCATAACTACAACTAGGACATGTGCCCGTTTGATATTCACTTTTGTTTCTTGTAACGAATGTGAGTAGCTCGTCCACAGTGGAACACATGTAAAATATGTTTTTATCACACATAGATACATGCAGTGCTTTTTGTGACGGTACGCATCGGTACGACGTACCGGTGCCTTTTTCAATGTGGGGAAAAAAATATTATTTTCTTGCATTTTAACGACGTTCATTATTAATTTATTAGAATTTAAAATTTAAGCAATCCATCACTGAGTACCGGCACTGACAATACCATGTTAAGGTTTTTAGGGTTGGGTATATAAAACATAGAACTTTCGTTGTTTTTTTAAATATGCTGCAAAAGTAAAATGAATGTTTAAGATATAATGTATCGAAACAAAATATCAGTCCATTAAGGTGGAGATGAACTTGCGGTCAATTAATATAGAAATCGGAGTACACTTCTTTTATGCATTTTTATAAGACTTCATAAAGTTAATTTTTATTTATTCTAATATTTAATTATTGTCTTATTTAGATTTCTTTTTTTTTTTTATTTTTATACTTTTTATGGAGGCCCAGCATTTGTGCTATTCGTTTTTAGCTTTTTCCATCATAAGAATCCTCTAGAATTCTGTAAGTGCCTGAGGTTATGGGGGCTGAACTGTTACTGACTTCTTATTTAAGAGTATAGATTGCATTTGTGGTGCGCTACTAAAGCTATATTGTAATGATATAATTAGATTAAAGTTACTTGTCTAAAATTCACGATAAAAAAACAAGTTAGAATTTAGGAACACTGACCTTATTGTTAGCCGCTCCCTTAGTCAGAATAATCTTTTTATGGTAAAATTAAAACATGAACTAATTTTTAAATAATGAAAATAATATCAATAAAGATAGGATTTCTTAATGCTTTAAAATGTTTATAATCTTGTTAAATTTTTTTCCACAGTTTATAAACTTATCTCCCCTAGTTTCAGTTTGTGTCGACCTCCATAGCTGTGCACGTCACAGATTACGTCAGATGTAACTTACCAGGACCATGATCGTCTGACACGCCTATTTTAGATCGTCTGCAATCAGTTTTATTTCTATTTGGATTTACACACCTACAGAGACTTAGGAACGATAATTCCTAATGAGGGTTTACACGCGGTAGTTCCGGTAAGTCAATCTAGTTTTGCTCTGTCTACTAGTGTTAGCTCTCATTGGTTAAATATATTGGCAATTTTATTTTTAAATTTACGCGTGAAATAAGCCAAAGGCTTATGTTTGCTTTTCGATACCGAGCAATTTTGGCTGCTTCGAGATGTTCATACACAAAGGTGAATCCATAAATAGCAAATTTGTGTGTGTGTGTGTGTTCTAGGTATTAGAAAAAGGGAAGCACAGATAAGCGGTGTATAAAATCTAATATGTAAAGCAGAAAGTAAGGTGTATGTATGTATGTGTGTATGTATGCATGTATGTATGTATGTATGCATGTATGTATGTATGTATGTATGTATGTATGTATGTATGTATGTATGTATGTATGTATGTACGTACGTTTGTTTGTACGTACGTTTGTTTGTATGTATGTATGTATTTATGTCCCGAATAAAAATCAAAACCGTTTGACCAATCTTGATAAAACTAAGCATAAATTCTCCTTAGATCATGGCGGAGACCATGGTGTATGTTTAATGTCCCTCCCACAACCGGAGGGTCCTAAAAATATACAAAATGTACCTAATTGTGTTTCTAATAAAGAGCGAAACTTTTTAACAAATCGGGTAATCCCGTTTTCACAGTATTTTATATGTTCTATATGAATGGAATGGGTAAACCCATTGGCACACACTACTTTTATTTTCGTGGCAAAATTTCAAAAAAATTGAAGGGAACATTCTCCATGTTTGACAAAGATTTAAATTCAATCCAGTAGATCAGTGAAACCCAAACCAAGACCCGCAACCCGCGGGTCATATCCGGCTAGATGGTTATATAATAAAATGTGTGCGTTATTTGCAATGTAGAATTCAAGTTCTAAGCTTTTCCAAAGTAGCTTAAAGTAATTTGTTATGTTTTAGTTGGCAACTGTCATCTTTCATAATTAGTGATGCCCTTTCACTCAAAGTAATTGTTATGTTTTAGTTTGTCAACTGTCATCTTTCACAATTAGTGATGCCCTTTCACTCAAAGTAATTGTTATGTTTTAGTTTGTCAACTGTCATCTTTCACAATTAGTGATGCCCTTTCACTCAAAGTAATTGTTATGTTTTAGTTGGCAACTGTCATCTTTCACAATTAGTGATGCCCTTTCACTCAAAGTAATTGTTATGTTTTAGTTTGTCAACTGTCATCTTTCACAATTAGTGATGCCCTTTCACTCAAAGTAATTGTTATGTTTTAGTTTGTCAACTGTCATCTTTCACAATTAGTGATGCCCTTTCACTCAAAGTAATTGTTATGTTTTAGTTTGTCAACTGTCATCTTTCACAATTAGTGATGCCCTTTCACTCAAAGTAATTGTTATGTTTTAGTTGGCAACTGTCATCTTTCACAATTAGTGATGCCCTTTCACTCAAAGTAATTGTTATGTTTTAGTTTGTCAACTGTCATCTTTCACAATTAGTGATGCCCTTTCACTCAAAGTAATTGTTATGTTTTAGTTTGTCAACTGTCATCTTTCACAATTAGTGATGCCCTTTCACTCAAAGTAATTGTTATGTTTTAGTTTGTCAACTGTCATCTTTCACAATTAGTGATGCCCTTTCACTCAAAGTAATTGTTATGTTTTAGTTGGCAACTGTCATCTTTCACAATTAATGTTCCCCTTTCACTCAAAGTAATTGTTATGTTTTAGTTTGTCAACTGTCATCTTTCACAATTAGTGATGCCCTTTCACTCAAAGTAATTGTTATGTTTTAGTTTGTCAACTGTCATCTTTCACAATTAGTGATGCCCTTTCACTCAAAGTAATTGTTATGTTTTAGTTTGTCAACTGTCATCTTTCACAATTAGTGATGCCCTTTCACTCAAAGTAATTGTTATGTTTTAGTTGGCAACTGTCATCTTTCACAATTAGTAATGCCCTTTCACTCAAAGTAATTGTTATGTTTTAGTTTGTCAACTGTCATCTTTCACAATTAGTGATGCCCTTTCACTCAAAGTAATTGTTATGTTTTAGTTTGTCAACTGTCATCTTTCACAATTAGTGATGCCCTTTCACTCAAAGTAATTGTTATGTTTTAGTTTGTCAACTGTCATCTTTCACAATTAGTGATGCCCTTTCACTCAAAGTAATTGTTATGTTTTAGTTGGCAACTGTCATCTTTCACAATTAATGTTCCCCTTTCACTCAAAGTAATTGTTATGTTTTAGTTTGTCAACTGTCATCTTTCACAATTAGTGATGCCCTTTCACTCAAAGTAATTGTTATGTTTTAGTTTGTCAACTGTCATCTTTCACAATTAGTGATGCCCTTTCACTCAAAGTAATTGTTATGTTTTAGTTTGTCAACTGTCATCTTTCACAATTAGTGATGCCCTTTCACTCAAAGTAATTGTTATGTTTTAGTTTGTCAACTGTCATCTTTCACAATTAGTGATGCCCTTTCAATCAAAGTAATTGTTATGTTTTAGTTGGCAACTGTCATCTTTCACAATTAGTGATGCCCTTTCAATCAAAGTAATTGTTATGTTTTAGTTGGCAACTGTCATCTTTCACAATTAGTGATGCCCTTTCACTCAAAGTAATTTTTTTGTAGAATTTTTTTTTTTTTTAAACTTATATAGTAATCCTATCCATGAACGGCAGCTCAATAGTACTCGATCTACTCTAACAATAAAAAAAGCATTTATTTTTTAAAAAGGTGGGGAATGACCTGAATAAGAAATCATGGCTTAAACCTATTCAAACCGACATTGTAACCACACAGCTAATCATCAAGTTCTATTTACAAGAAAATAAACGACAAATAATTTTTCAAAAGACAAAGCTTATATTAAGAATAGTTGTATCAATTAGTTTAAATCGATCGGAAGAGCAACTAGATTTGTACTAGATCTACTCTAACAATAAAAAAAAAAGCATTTATTTTAAAAAAGGTGGGGAATGACCTGAATAAGAAATCATGGCTTAAACCTCCTCAAGCCGACATTGTAACCACACCGCTAGTGAAGCTCTTATTGTCTCGCCGTATTTCATGTTTGTGTTCACTAAGACTCAGGAGACGACCTACAAGGGGTACTAATTCAGCTTATACCACTAATTCAGTCAAGTACAATTTCTTTCCCTTGTTCAAGAAACCAAAAACAAAATAATTAATTACGAAAAGCTAATAAGTTAATTGGTAATTATATTTTTTTTATTAATTGTTGTGTTGTCAGGTAAAAGAAATAATTGTGCAAATTTTCAGCTTGATCCCTGATTGGGTGTAGGAGAAATGACGTGTACACACTTTTTACCAGATACAGTGTGTTGATATAAGCTTTGTAAAAACTAGATTAGACTGTATCTCACCATCTCAAGTGTGTAATCAAAACGAACGGAGGCTATTTAGCCAAATCTTTTTTTCTCAACAAAATTTGAATATGTAACAGTGTGTGGTCAGCTTACAAATAGATATATACACATACGTAATATATATATATATATATATATATATATATATATATATATATATATATATATATATATATATATATATATATATATATATATATATATATATATATATATATAGATATATCTGTATACATTAAAATATATTTATTAAATATAAACATTCTTTTTCTTGCAATAGAATAGGTAATGAAAAAAATTCTTTTCTGGTCTGGTTATATTATATAGCAAACAGGAATTACCAGGACAACTTCGGTATTAATTGCACCCCCACCCCCCAATCCAAGATTATCCGCATTATCTTTAACCCCCTTGACCAACCCCTCCCCCACCGGCCACACCAGGGAAAAAAAGCTAGCTTAGTGGTGTGCTCGGGAAAGGGGAATACGTAATCACGTGGTCTAGACAGGGGAAATCACTCAAATCATAAGTACACGAGCGGGCAGACGATATCGGTATGTTAGAATTAAACTCTTATCCCCTAAAGGGCATGTATTAATGTCAATTAGCTAATGATTATCCTAACAGAATGGAAGCGCATGAAATGATCGGTTTATAAATGTTACTGCAGAGCTGTACATGAAAAAGCCATTAGCAAAGCCGCCGCCTGAAAACTTACCAGGAAAACAAAAAATGTCGACAATCTCTGAGGAGACCGGACTCCAAAAGTGAAAACGTGGCTCCTGTCGTCTGTTGATCTCTGGATGGTTTCGGTTTTATTTCAACGTATTATGTTTTTATAGTATTATTATAATTAGATGGTTGTCTATCAACAAGAAGTTACAATGATCACATGTTTCTCTTTTCCCTCATACATCCGTCCGTATTTGTAACTGGCACTTTCATTTTATACATAGACTGTGACCTGATTTCTGTGTCCATCAGTACACAATATAGTATCTATCTATCTATCTATCTATCTATCTATCTATCTATCTATCTATCTATCTATCTATCTATCTATCTATCTGTCTGTCTGTCTGTCTGTCTGTCTGTCTGTCTGTCTGTCTGTCTGTCTGTCTGTCTATCTGTCTGTCTGTCTGTCTGTCTGTCTGTCTATCTATCTATCTATCTATCCGTCTTAAATAATTGGACAACTAAGTGCAGCTACCTGGCCATTTCAATTGTCCCTTACAGTATTAAGTCTAATACAACTGTTTCTGCTAACACTTCAAGCTTTGGTCAGACGGAATTGGCCTAGTAAGTCCATTTCTCTAATAAAGGACATTTCCAACCCCTGCTGCTTTTCGTTGCTAAGGCTTCAGGAGTCAACCTCAAGTACAAAAAAAATAATACAGGAATTGATCTCATTAGGCGTTGAGACTGTCCAGGATGATTTCCTCAGCAACAGCCCCTAAATTGATTTGGTACCTAACGTATTGCTTGGTATCTATGTGGATCATTAGCAGAAGTCGAGATAGGGAAGAAGAGGCAACCCACGATCGCTTTATATGAGATACAGACAAGTCCTTTTCCTCTAATCAGGACATGGTCGAATCAGAATAGATTTAGCTTGACCGTTGGTGGGAGGGCAGGGAAAACAAGTAGGGTGTGTGTGGTCAAGCCAGTGAATCGATGTATCGACCAGACGATACCAGAGGACTAGACGGTCAGTTTCCTGTGTCCACAAATCTAAACCAGACCCTCGTTTAGACTGGACCAATTTAGACTCCCGTTGTACAAACAGCTCGCGCACTAACACGCACGCACGGACGCACGAACATCGTCCACTCACAAACATTGAATCTTCTTTTCAGAAGTACCGGAATCGGTTTGATGTTTTTTTTTTCTTTCAAGCGATATCATGAATGTGAAAATAGAAATTTCAGGGGAGGTCATTCACTATTTTCCCCCCTTTCAATGTTTGAGAGTTGTTGTTCATTTCATTTATAGTCCAGCTATCTATAGCACTCCAGATTTAGGTCAACTGCAAAATATTTTCATCGTTATGGACTTCCCATTTTGAAAACACATTCTACACGACTTGTTTTAATAAATACAAAATATATTTCGTTAAATTAAAAAGAAAAAACAATATTACAGTTTAGATCTACATTTTAATAATGTGAAGCATGGTCGAGAGGTTAAGTACGCCTGAACTTGGCTTGGCTACCTGTGAAGTGGGCTCGAGGTTCGACACCCAAGCAGAGTTGTGTTTACTGAACACTTAGAGGCAGCATGGAAAACCTTCTCCCATATACGATATTCTTCCCCCTCCCCCCAACTAGTTCACAAATGAGTTTGGACCATGGCGCTCTGAGCATGCTATAAGCACGAAAGTAGTGCTATTTAAAGCTATAATGTTTATATCTACTTAAATTAACACAAGAGAATATCAGATAATTTTATGATGTAATTTATCTCTCTCTCTCTATATATATATATCTATTTATCTATCAATCCATCTCAGAAACACACAAAGATAAAGGCAGATTCCTCGTTCCATATGCAAGGACAAATTTGTACAAATGCTCCTTCTTCCCTAGTGCTATTAGAGCATGGAATGGGTTGCCTAAGCTAGCCAGGAAAACCAGTGACTTGGCAAATTTAGGTCATTGGTTAATATGCATGACCAAATGCATGACGCGTAGGGCATAATCCTCCTCTTTTTTGAAGTAACGTCTGTATCATATAAGAAGATAAGATATCTACCTGCCCCTGATTCTACACAGGATGGCTGCCTGGAGGACGCGGTATGTCGTTTGGTCGTCTCGGTGGTCCCGGGTTCAAACCCTGCCCGCTGCCATGGCTCTATCTTAAGCCTTGAAGGGACATCTGTAACATGGGAAACATTTTTACAAAAGCCAAAAAAATAAATAAAAGCCTAAATGTTGCGGACTGTCAGGGGGTAGGGAAGATTGGGGTAAAAATAAAATAAATTATAGCTTTTATATAGCACTACTTTCATTCTTATAGCAATCAACAAGTTGTGTGTGTGTGTGTGTGGGTATCTGGGAGAAGATATTCCGTGCTACCTTTAGGCGATCAGTAAACGTAACTCTGCTCGAGTCGGGTGTTGAACCTCCAGTCCGCTGCATAGGTAGCCAAGCCAAGTTCAAGCGTTCTTAGCCTCTCGACCACGCTTCCCACTAGGTGGGAATCGGTCATGGCTGTATCGAATAATGAATTCTATAAGGAAACCGTGAAGCAAGCACTGTATGTAGAAGCAGATAGTATAGCGTGTGTATCAGTTAGCTTGTGATGTACAGTATAAGCATTGCCGTGATTGTAAAAGATATTGTTCAAAGTAGATACAAAACGAGGTACTCGTCTATCCTCCGCTTCCACATCTGTGGCATTTTACGTCTCGAGTGACAATCTTTTCCCTTTGCAACTTCTTGTGTGACTAAAGAGGCCAATCCTTGATACACAGCTGCGATCGCAGGTTGGGCATATATAATCACCAGGCGCCGTTGCATTTTCACCCTTCTTTCTGCTTCTGTTGTGTATGACATCTGCAATCTGTGACCCTTCCTTTATGCTCTCTCTCCATGTGGATCTGTCCAGTGCCGCCACCTCTTCCCAGTTGCCAGTGTCGATTTTGAAGAGCTTCATGTCGCATTTGCATACATCCGTATAACGTAAAAGTGGGGGACCAGCGGCTCTCCTGCCTTCTATTAGATCGCCATACAGGATGTCCTGTGGAAGTCGACCTACTGGCATTCTACGAACGAGGCCAAGCCAGCCAAGGTGTCTGCTGCTGATAACAAAGCGGATGTCCTGGCACCCTCCTCTTTGGTTATCTTATCTTGCCACCTTATTTTAAAGATCCGCCTTAGGCATCGGAGGTGGAAGACATTCAGCTTTTTTTCCTGCCATGAGTAGGTTTTGCCGTATCACCTAATTTTGGGTTCATCTCCCCTTAGCTTAGTATATTTTCTATATAAAACAACATTTATTGATTACTGCCAATACTATTAACTGATTATCTGATCTGATATAACTTTGTTGTCATTGAGCATCAGCTTGTATGCCAAATTTGAAGATGAGTAGAAGTGGTCGAAAATCGATTGCATAAATACGGAGTTACTATAAGCGTTGTACAAAGAAAACAAACATTGAATTTTGTTAAATAGATTTGAAATTCCTCGATTCACTTTGGCTCGAGGAGCTAATTGTTGGGTCACTTTTTACCTCAATAGTGTGTTGTCAGCATATTTAACTTTATCTGTCTTTTGTTTATTGTTTACCTATAAAATAATTGTAAAATGTTATGGGTTTTTTTTTTGTCGTAAGTACAGTAACCCTTTCAGAATTTTTTATCTATGGGGCAGATGATGTAAAGGTCATCTATTTCTGTGGCCCACGAGGGTGTCCTGTGGCCAGCACAACCACCAACCGACTTTACTTTCCCCGAACCAACGTCAGGTACCCACAATAGCCGGGATGACTCAGAGGCGCCCTAAGGATCCCATAACTAAAAATCTTAGTCTTCACAAAGATTCGAACCAGGGACCTCCTGTTCAGAAGCCAAGCGCCGCTCTACCACTCGGCCACCGCACCTCCTTTTGCTGTCGAGGTTTTTTGTTCTGTTTTTGTTTTGGGATTCAAACTTAATGATGCTTTCGAAATTAATTTCTCAGTCACCTTTTTTTTTCTTCTATTTCTCTCTTTCTCTCCCTCTCTCTCTCTCTCTGTGTATATATATCTCTCTCTGTGTCTCTCTCAGCGTCTTTTTGTCTTACTTTTCTTTTTCTTCCCTATTCTCCTCTCTCTCTTTCCTTCATGTTGTTCCTAAAATTTTATTATTGAATCCCATTCACCTCGATACACAGAATGGGAACGACTGACTGCAAGCTGAACACAAAGTGCGAACAGCTCGTCAGGAAATCGATTATCGCATTTCTATAGTATATCTAGTAATTTTGCCCTCTTAAATTGTACGATTTGCAACGCGTATCCAAATCAATTATCAATAATTATTCGTTCATTTTCTTCTGATCAATTGAGAATACCTATATACTATTGTAACCTATGTTTAGCTGTAAAACAATGTCAACATTATCAGTTAAATTTGTGGTGCCGACCTATTTACATAGACTCTAATTGACGTAATACACATCATTTTAATATCAGCTCCCTTACCAGGGGAGAATAACTCCGGTCACACTATTCACTTGGTAAATAAATATAGAAATCAACATATCATTTTTATCCGTCTTTTATTCTCCTTACAGAGTTGTCTCCTAATAGTCGGGACCGGAGACCGGATGGGTGTCCCATTGCCGAAAACGTTGGATTACCAAAAGTTACCTTTACTTCAAAGAATTTCCACCGCATATACCAAAAAATTATTTCATTATTATAAGTACAGGGCCGGCCTTAGATAATCGGAGGCTCGAGGCGAAGTGAATTTTGGTGGCCCCAAATGAAATAGAAAAATAAAAAATAAACAGTGAAAAATTAAAATCAAGCAATGTATTTAAAGTATATCGTACTACAGCTATAACGCTGGGGTCACGTTTCGGTATTTCTTCTCTGAAACTTATTTTGATTCTTACGCGAGGCCCCCGCTAATCGGAGGCACTAGGCGGTTGCCTAGATTGCGTATACCTTAGGCCGGCCTGATTAGTATTAAGATATTCCTTCTAAACTTTTAAGGGTATAACATAAACAATAGACGAAATAGAGGATTTTATTTATCTAAAAACATTTTTAAAAACTTATGATTTCAGCTTTAAAATAAGCTGTGCAAAGTTACAAGATTACACACAGCCTGAAAGCATACGTACTAAACAATAACGAAATTAATTTATTTTTTCTTAGCGTCGGAAAATTGAATGAGTTGAATTTTGAATTGTCGGTCAATCAAGATTCAACTTTTATCTTTCTGTTGTCGTACCTTTTCATAGAAATAAAACAACTTTTACCCAATGAGAATGTCATGTGATAATTATCTGTTTTGTTAGCAGGCTGTCATGTGGCTAGCTCAATATCTAACCCGCACTCAAATTCCCATTAGATTTCAGTACATGCTGGATAGAGAACTCCCCAGATTATTAAGCAGGGTCTGTTGCCACGACCCTAATGTCCCCCCTCCCCAGGTCAGCGCGCCCTACAGTGCAGTGAGAGAAGGCTGAAAAATCCTTTACACGAGAGCTTTAAAAAAAATATTATTTAAGTGGCAACGGGTCAGTGCACAGCATTTTGCTTAATTGTTGGATATTAGCTTGAAGGTCTCTAATCCGATTAGTAGCTAATCTTTCCGTTAGGATGTTGCAGAATGAGAGATCGATCAGTGAACATTTTTATTCTCTGTCTCTCTATTTCTTCCATCCCCCTCTCTCTCTCTCTCTTACTTTCTATTTCTCCCTATATCGCCTTTATTGGTCTCTCTTTCAATGTCTTTCAGCTCACTGTATCACTGCCTATACCTCTCTCTCGCTATCACTCATCTCTTTTGACCTATTGCCATCTGTTTCTCTCTCCATTCTCTCTCCATTCTCTCTCCTTTCTCTCTCCATTCGCTCTCCTTTCTCTCTTTCCTTCCACTCTCCTTTCGCTCTCCTTCCTCTCTCTCTCCTTTCTCTCTCTCTTTCCTCTCTCCTTTCTCTCTCTCCTTCCTCTCTCCTTTCTCTCTCCTTCTCTTTCCTCTCTCCTTTCTCTCTCCTTTCTCTCTTCTTCCTCTCTTCTTTTCTCCTTTCTCTCTCCTTTCTCTCTCCTTTCGCTCTCCTTCCTCTCTCCTTTCCTCTCCTTCTCTTTCCTCTCTCCTTTCTCTCTCCTTTCTCTCTTCTTCCTCTCTTCTTTTCTCCTTTCTCTCTCCTTTCTCTCTCCTCTCTCCTTTTCGCTCTCCTTTCTTTCTCCTTTCTCTCTCTCCTTGCTCTCTCCTTTCTCTTTTCTCTCTCCTTTCTCTCTCCTTTCTCTCTCTCTCCTTCCTCTCTCCTTTCTCTCTCTCCTTCCTCTCTCCTTTCTCTCTCTCCTTCCTCTCTCTCCTTCCTCTCTCCTTTCTCTCTCCTTTCTCTCTCTCCTTCCTCTCTCCTTTCTCTCTCTCCTTCCTCTCTCCTTTCTCTCTCTCCTTCCTCTCTCCTTCCTCTCTCCTTTATCTCTCTCCTTCCCCTCTCTCCTTCCTTTCTTTCTCTCTCGTTTCTCTATCTCCTTCCTTTCTCCTTTCTCTCTCCTTTCTCTCTCCTTTCTCTCTCTCTCTCTTTCCTCTCTCCTTTCTCTCTCCTTTCTCTCTTCTTCCTCTCTTCTTTTCTCCTTTCTCTCTCCTTTTCGCTCTCCTTCCTCGCTCCTTTCTCTCTTCTTCCTCTCTCCTTTCTCTTTTCTCTCTCCTTTCTTTCTCCTTTTTCTCTCTCTTTCCTCTCTCTCCTTCCTCTCTCCTTCTCTCTCTCCTTTCTCTCTCTCCTTCCTCTCTCTTTCTATCTCTCTCCTTTCTTTTTCCATCCTCTCTCTCCTTCCTCTTTCCTTTCTCTATCCTTTCTCTCTCTCCTTCCTCTCTCCTTTCTCTATTTTCTTTCTCCCCCCTTCCAAATCACTTTTTTTTCTTTTCGCTAGCCTCGATTTCTGTGAAGTGAACAATGTCAATTGAAAATGACATACTTCTATAATTTGTGTATTAAAATTATATATATATTTCAATTGGTCAATTTAATTGCTTACTGAAGAGTTCTAATCCAATCTATTGTTGGTGGATAAGTTGTTAATGTCTCTCTTATCGTTATCAATAATTTATTATCTTTAATAAATTATATCATTTGGTTAATATTTGGTTTGTTTGATTCAAGTTAATTGCGCATGATAGTATGATTGAGGAATGGTTTGATTGTGGAATGGTGTGAATGTGGAATAGTGTGAATGTGGAATAGTGTGAATGTGGAATGGTGTGAATGTGGAATAGTTATAATGTGGAATGGTGTGAATGTGGAATAGTTATAATGTGGAATGGTGTGAATGTGGAATGGTGTGAATGTGGAATAGTGTGAATGTGGAATGGTGTGAATGTGGAATAGTTATAATGTGGAATGATGTGAATGTGGAATGGTGTGAATGTGGAATGGTGTGAATGTGGAATGGTGTGAATGTGGAAAGGTGTGAATGTGGAATGGTTATAATGTGGAATGGTGTGAATGTGGAATGGTGTGAATGTGGAATGGTTATAATGTGGAATGGTGTGAATGTGGAATGGTGTGAATGTGGAATAGTTATAATGTGGAATGGTGTGAATGTGGAATGGTGTGAATGTGGAATAGTGTGAATGTGGAATGGTGTGAATGTGGAATGGTGTGAATGTGGAATGGTGTGAATGTGGAATGGTGTGAATGTGGAATGGTGTGAATGTGGAATGGTGTGAATGTGGAATGGTGTGAATGTGGAATGGTGTGAATGTGGAATGGTGTGAATGTGGAATGGTGTGAATGTGGAATGGTGTGAATGTGGAATGGTGTGAATGTGGAATGGTGTGAATGTGGAATGGTGTGAATGTGGAATGGTGTGAATGTGGAATGGTGTGAATGTGGAATGGTGTGAATGTGGAATGGTGTGAATGTGGAATGGTGTGAATGTGGAATGGTGTGAATGTGGAATGGTGTGAATGTGGAATGGTGTGAATGTGGAATGGTGTGAATGTGGAATGGTGTGAATGTGGAATGGTGTGAATGTGGAATGGTGTGAATGTGGAATGGTGTGAATGTTGAATGGTGTGAATGTGGAATGGTGTGAATGTGGAATGGTGTGAATGTGGAATGGTGTGAATGTGGAATGGTGTGAATGTGGAATGGTGTGAATGTGGAATGGTGTGAATGTGGAATGGTGTGAATGTGGAATGGTGTGAATGTGGAATGGTGTGAATGTGGAATGGTGTGAATGTGGAATGGTGTGAATGTGGAATGGTGTGAATGTGGAATAGTGTGAATGTTTGATGAAAGAAGGGATATGGGAAAACAAAATGGAAGAATATAAACAAAATCGTATTCACAGTGTTAGTTATTACATTAAGATTAAATGTTTTATAAAAACTATGATTTTGACGTTTGGTATTAATGTATTGCTGAAAGAGTCTCTTCACGTAACAAGTCATAATTTGTTAGAAAGAATTTATAATTGTGCCAAGTTTCAACTCTGATAATGGGAAGTGGGAGAAGTAACGTGTACAAATATTGTACCAAAAAGACGGACAGACAGACGGACAGAGCGACTTGATATAAGCTTTGCAAAAACATCGAAATTTCCTCGTCTTTCGCTTTGAAGGTTGTAGAGTTAAGGAACACTGGGATGTAGCTGTCACGTGTTTCTTTAACACTCGTATGCGCATCACGTAGACCTCGTGCCAGATACTCCACAAAGGAGTTTGGATCATAGCGCATTAAGCTGAGTTAAGCATGATGCAAGAGCAATGTCCAAATAATAATAATAATAATGTACAATAAAAGCACAAAACTCTTCTTCACACCTTGCCACAGACCGTCTGTTACATTTCCCCGAGACACCTTCCTGGTAATTGCTGAAGATTGAAGTAATTCAAAACACCAAGTCTATCCCAGACTTCCAAAATACAACGAGACGTAGAACGAAGGCCACAAATGACGTCACCTAGACCTTAGTTCCTCCATTAAATAAAAACATTTGCTACGCCTTTGATATTTCCAGAACACGACACACTTTTTACCTGCGCAGGCCGTGTACCTGCCATTTTAACTTTGCCTTCTTAAGGCTCCAGCCTCATTCCATCATGTATTTGATTCACTTTTTCCTGAGTTCGTCTTGTGGCAACAATTTCACGTCATTCTTGCCCTGGCCATGTTGCTATTTTACCAAACAAAGAGGCAGCACACTCTTTTTTTTTGTTTTGTTTCGTCCCTATGTTGTTATCTTTCGTTTCTTTTTGTTTTTCTAAATTAAATTGTTTCGTTTGTTTTGTTCCTCAATCTTATTTTGTTAAACGAGACGAAATTGTTTGTTGTTTTTATATTTATCGATTTCGCCAATTAAAGTTTTCATTCGTTTCGTTTCTTTTGTTTTGTTTTTGTTTATTTTTTATTTTCTAATTGGAACACTGGAATAGATGGAGATGGAGTTAGCAATGGTTGCACAATATGTTAATGAGGAAAATTTTGGGCTATCTTGAAGAGAGTTTGGGCTATTTTGAAGAGAGTTTGGGCTATCTAGAAGAGAGGTTGGGCTATCTTGAAGAGAGTTTGGGCTATCTAGAAGAGAGGTTGGGCTATTTTGAAAGGAGTTTGGGCTATCTAGAAGAGAGGTTGGGCTATCTTGAAGAGAGTTTGGGCTATTTTGAAGAGAGTTTGGGCTATCTAGAAGAGAGGTTGGGCTATCTTGAAGAGAGTTTGGGCTATCTAGAAGAGAGGTTGGGCTATTTTGAAAGGAGTTTGGGCTATGTTGAAGTGATGTCTGGAAGTTGAAAATGAGACATTTAAGAGAACTTGAAATATTCTTATTTGTTTGCTCTGTTTTTTCTCGTTGGTCATCTCCAGCCACTTTCTTTTCTCTTGTTATCTCTCAATCATTTTTAAAAATCTTTAATGTTCCCAGTCTGTTCTCTTTTGTGTGTGTGCATCTCCTGTATCTCTCTGTCTGTATCTCTTTCTGTTTCTTTCTTTCTGTCTATCACTCCCGGTCTTTCTCTCTATTTCCGAGTGTCTCTTTCAGTCTTTGTGTCTTTCTGTGTATTTCCGTTATTTTAATCTGTCTCCCTATCTCTGAACAGTTGTCTGTGTATGTCTCTCTCTTTGTCTCTCTCCCTCTCTCTTTCGTTGTTTTTCTGTCTATCTTTGACTCTCACTGTCTCTTTCTGTCTCTCTTTCTGTCTCTATGTCTCTTTAATTGATTTTTTTCTGTCTCTATCTCTGTCTTAACCCTAGGCTTCTCCAAAGTTAGTCCATCATGCCTATATCTATGTTGATGTACCATACAAGCTGCCTCAAGTAACACAGTGCAGAAATGGCAGCCTAGACGTTCTAAATTATGCATGCAGTTATCTACCTCTTATTTCCACAACCCTTTCTTTATCGAAAAAAATTCCTGAAAACAAAACTACACCGCGATGTACGCGACGCTGTGTGTTCTAGACCTGCTCGACTCCGCCTTGACGCTGACTCGGACGCTCTATCGATTAGACATTACTGGTGTCGGAACAGTGAGAACAAAGCAATCGATAACCTGGGCAGGAAAGAGAAATCGGATTAGAGGGGCAGCAAGAATGAAAGCAGTCACGCACTCCTCTATCTGTCACAATGTGACATAATTTCCCTCTTGCTGGAAGTGTCACGAACCCTTTATTTGTGATCATGTGACTTTTCTTCTTCTTCTTGTTTCGCTACTGCCAGCAAAAAAATATGTTACAAAATTTCTTCTTTTTCTCTTTGCTGTTTGAAATACATAGTACCTTGAGACATTCATGACCAAGAACTGGATAGATATTATGCACCAAACCGCCTCACTAAGGCAAACCCATAATTGAAGTCAAGTGTATCCCTTAGCTATTATATAAAATTGCGGATATCATTATGAGCGTAACGTGGGCGCTGTGTTAGTTTCTAGCCCTACTGATTCTTTGTAACAGTCCTTAGGGTTGAGCCGACAACTCTTGGAGCTCCAGGCGGTCCACGGAAGTGCTTTTCCATCGTCCTGTCTCAACAACAGTTCTGTCCGGGAGGGATTTAAGCAGATATAATTTTGTTACATCCCTATTATCGATCGCTCGTATTCGAAGACGATCAGGCTTACACGCGAGGCCGAGGACCGAGCACACCTGGAAAACTTCCCATACTCCTTCTCTGTACTACATCAGCCGGAGGGTCTGCCATAAAACGACTCGTTGAATGAAATGTGGATATTGGGGCTTTCTTCTATCCCAGTCAGTGAAATGGTCTCGGCACTTAAGCACCCTAACGGGTGTTCAGTTCGCTATTCTGTTAGCATAATCCAGTGATGCCCAACCTAATTCAACCTGCGGGAAGTTTTAATTTCCGACACTCATGTCATGGGTCACAGGACCGAAAAGTTACATAAAACGAAAGGATATTGAATTGAAACTATAAGAAACCCTTGGATGTAGTACTTCTCTACTTAAAAATGTGAGCAACATTTCAGCTAGTTTTACCACCGACCCACTTTCTTGACTCTTTTTGTAAACATTGCCATAAACCCTCCAATCTCTAGACGTAATTAAAATAATTTTTTATTCACGGCTCAAACCAAGAATGACGTCATATTTATTTCTTATAAACCAATATATAGGCTTTTTAGCGTGTTGCCTTTCCTAAACGCACATATGTTAAAGGTCATGGTATCAATCAATCTGAGAAAAAGTGAGATCCTAACATAGAGGAAAGATACATTTTTTCAAGTTTTTTTTAATGGGCGATTTTCTACATCTTGTGCCGACGTTTCGGCTGGCGGATGGAACCACGTCGCCGGCCGGATATTGCCCGCGGCCCTTATTTTAGACATCACTAGCCTAATCGGTTCCTCCAACAACCGATTCAGCCGGGCGTAACGTTGGGTATGAGAATTGTTGCTGGGTGCGCTTGATTTGTAGCTCAAACAGCAGATTGAATCTTTATATATTAAATGACATAATTTCATAATTTGAGATAACTGTATTAAAACAATCTTGACACCACCTTATATATAATCACAATCTAAACATACCTCTACAAAATGTGTGGACAATGTAAAAGAGAATACACTACACGCTATATTTTTGTTTACAACTTACTCTGTCTGTCTGTCTGAAGAGTGTTTACATTTTTATTTCTTCGATACCCAATCTCGGATCAATTTTGCACAAGTATTTTTTTCCCATGACAACACAAGAATCAATGTTAAAAATTAAACAATTAGTATATTGTTAATGTTAACATGAGAAACAATTCGTACTAGACTGAAGTGGTGGTATAATCTGAATTAGTCCCCTTTATAGATTGTAGTTTGAGGCTTGGTGAACACAAACATGAAGTAAAAACAATAGACTCTTCGCCAGTAGAGTGGTTAACATGTTGGCTTGGGAAGCTACCCGTTCTTTCTCTTCTTCCCCTTTCCAACTGGTCCAGGCATGTGATAGGATCATAGCGTATTGAGAGCGCTAAAAGCATGAAATTGCGTTAAACAAAAACAATTGGTACAAATATTTCTAATCACACAGATTTAGTACCGTTAGTCTAAATCTATTACAAATTGAATGACATGACTTGTCCAAACTACTTGATACACTTATTATACACTATATGTGTTGAACAAGTTTTGTTGTTGTTGTTTTTTTTTTTTTTGTATATTGGTTGTTTCTCTAGTGTCCTTGGTTTTTAAAAGCAATTTTTATCTTTACCATATCAACAAATCTATTGCTTACTACATGATAATGTCACCAGACAGCTTCAGACTCTTACTATAACTGTCGTCAATTGTAGATGAGATCTTTAAAAAATCAAAATTTGGATTAATAACAAATTATTAAAATTAACATAAATCACTAAAAGATCTAGAAAAGAAATAGGAAAAGCTTGAGTTTTAAAAACTACAATTTGAGAATAAAATTCTCACATATACAAAAGAGTTGAGGCCTTTACATTATTTTTTTTTTGCGCGGCAACTAAACTTGCCTTACACTTTCCCTACACTTACACTACACTTGCCCTACACTTGCCCTACACTTTCCCTACACTTACACGACACTTGCCCTACACTTGCCCTTAATACCATTTCCGAACGTCCGATGTTTTAGCAAGCTCTAGTAGCAAGGAGATCGGTTATGTTCAAATTTCATCGATCTTTAGCTCTGAAAACCAAATACCTTCGCAAGTTAATTGCATGACATTGTCCCGCCTTTACTTTGCTTTGTTCGTCTGGAAATATTGACCCTTGAATACATTATCTGCACTTGTGTTCTAAATTTAGCTCACCACTGTTTTCCTTTTGGAGCGGTTTCCTGGTGCAGTCGTCTATTTCAACTCATTATGAGATGTTCACTGCGCATATCAGGCGCATTTCGTATTCCATTTGCTAGGACAAATTATTACAAGTGCTCTTGCCTGTTGAGTTAGAGCATGGAACGTCTTTGCCTGAATCAGGCAGGAAAACCAATGACTTTGGCAGTCACTAATTAACACGCACAACTAGATTGACACATGGGTTTACGTAGGACGCTATTATCTGTACGTCTGTAACTTATAAGATAAGATCTTTGAGACATACCAAAGGTATGAATATCATACTACGTTTTAAATTACGAACGAGTACAAAAATAATTACATCAAGACGTCATTAAGAAATAGTTCCTCACCAGTGCGGTATTTAGACTTGAAAAGGCCCTAATCTATTTGAGGTTTGGTGAACTTTTGGGTCCTATTATAAATCCAGATGTTATATATCAGTTGTAAATATTTCTGGGGACCCTAAGCTATATACTATATTACGTATAGGTAAATCCAGCTCCAGCCCTGTTGCTCACATAAAAAACACCTTCTTGCGACATTCAATTCTAAACTCTTGATATTTAAGCGCGTTGTAGTGTTTGTATTCTTTGATAAATTGTCTCTCACGCAATATACTACCGCCATAACACAGTTAAATACACACTAAGATAAATTCTATAATTAAAGCTACATAATTTAAAACCAAAACACAAGATAATAATTTGTAATCAAACTAATTGTTTCAAAGAACTTTTTAAAAAATCTAACTTAAATTCATTTTTTTTCGCTGATGATTCTATAGAAATGTTTTTTTTTTCATGTCTTTTTATTCAAATTAAATTAACGAAGACTTTTTGGGATCTCACGTGATCCATGCTGTTATCTTACACATTGATAAACACACACGCACATGCAAAGAATTATATATACATACGGAATCTTCATAATGCTTCAATGACGTATTCGTTTTTTTTTTTTTTTTCAGAAAATGTTTTATTCGGTATAGAATTAAAGGGAAATGCTCTTTTTATGTAAGACAAAGCAAAGTTTATAAAAATCAAACATTAATTTAATTTAATAATGTCAAATCAACGATGGTATCGTGTGGTAGCAAAGAGGGAGTTAAATATTCATTTAAAAACCCTTGTATCAGCTTTCATAACACGCTCTAAACACCGTCCTTAACCTTCGCGGTCATCTGCTGCCTAGTCGTCTAGCATGCGCGCCGGACTGTTGAGTCGCAGGTCGCAGGTAGTGTGGTTTGCGCTTTAGTAACGGTGGTCCAGAGTTCTAGCCCTAACCGCTTCAATAACATTCCGTCCTGCAGGAGGTTTAAGTTAGAACGAAATGATCTTGATTTCTGAAGATTCAATAGATTTCAATATCTGCACATCTTATTTCAAGAGATCTAGATCTTGTCTCTTCAATATTTGTTTCTTATAAACATGTAATGCAGGAAGAAAACAGGATTTACCTTGGATCAGTTGTGCCCAACATACGACCCGCGGGCCACATCCGGCCCCTCCAAACGTCTGCCCGCTGCGAACGTTAAAGCATCATATGATCGATTCCATCAGAGACGTCGATTATTTTGGAACGTGGCGCGATCTGTGACATGAATGTCGAAAAATTAATTTTTGACCACGTAACCGAAAAAAAAAGTTTGGGCATTACTGCTTTAGTTTTGAGTCTTCCCTTGGGGTGTGTGTGTGTGTGTCTATGTGTGTCTGTGTCTCTGTGTGTATCTGTGTCTGTGTGTTTTGTGTGTGTGAGTGCGTGTGTGTGTAAGTCCTGAAAGTAAAGGGCGTCAGTTACCTCTCTCGTTAATCAACCCTAGTTTAGGCTGTCCTATCTTTCCTCTAGTGTACTCGCTCGACACGTAGAGACCATATCACGAACTGATGGAACACGTTCATTAATGTACTGTAAACGAAACCGCACCAGAGTCCACAAAACCCCCCGCGGTCTAGAGACTCCAGTCACTCAAGCGGAGCGCAATTACGACCATTTCGGATGATTGTGTCCACGTGTGTGCCTGGGGGGAAACGTTCTTGGCAAGAATTAGGTGTGTGTGTGTGTGGGGGGGTTCAATTTGAGCTGGGTGCTCACGTTTTGCCCGCCCCCCCCCCACTGGCTCATGTAATGGCGACCTATTGGTGGTCGACAGCAAGTGTACTTTACGCAACGCTTATTATTTAGTGTATTTGACAATGTAATAATTGCTATGTGCTAGCTTGCAGGATGAAGTAGGTGCTAATATCAAGGGTGTTGGCCAGATACGTCATAAGATTCAGTGGCCGGCCGGAAATACTTGCATACTTTTGAACGTGTCATACATAATAAGTTACGTGCCGAGTGCACACCTTGGATATTGGAGGGGTTCCTGGTAGTGTGGTTTGCGCTTTAGTAACGGTGGTCCAGAGTTCTAGCCCTAACCGCTTCAATAACATTCCGTCCTGCAGGAGGTTTGAGTTAGAACGAAATGATCTTGATTTCTGAAGATTCAATAGATTTCAATATCTGCACATCTTATCTCAAGAGATCTAGATCTTGTCTCTTCAATATTTGTTTCTTAAAAGTTGTTCTATCAATTTTTGTTTTCTTCCAAAAAAAAAAAAAAAAAAAAAAAAAAACATTTTTTTTTAATTTAAAAAATCCCAGAATGAAAATATACATTTTTTTCTCTTTTTTTTTCTCGAATGCTCGATCTTTCTCTTGCATTCTCTTGCATTCTCTCTCTCGTTGTCTCGTTCTCTCTGTCCCTATGTCTGTCTACCTCTCTCTCTTTCCCCTCACTCCCCTACCTTCTCTCTCTCCATCCCTCTCTCTCCTGTTTCTTCGTCTGTCCTCCCCTCTCCTTCTCTCACTCTCACTCCCCCTCTATGCCCCTACCTCTTCCTTCATCTCTCCCTCTCTCCCCTCTCTCTCTCTCTCTCCCCTCTCTCCCCTCTATCTCTTTCTTTGTCTCATTCTCTCTCTCTCTCTCTTCTATCTATCTGGTAAGTCCTTGTGGCAAAGGCCACGAAATTGACTCTCGTCCTATCATTCTAACGCCTTTCCATCATAAGTTCCCTTAAGAATGGGTACGCCCCTGCACTGTAATGCCAAACATGTCACAGGTTCAACGCAGGAAACATACAAGTGCACCAAACACGAGTAGTGAGTTCCCCCCTCCCCTTGGTAAATACCCAAAATACCAACTCATATAGTGTGACCTTTCTAGTAATGTCTATGTCCTTGTGGTACCAGTCGCTTGACTATGTCGTTTACATATTGCGAAAAAAAAATATTAAAAATTACATAAAAAAATAGTTTTTACATTTTTCTTTTTTTTTTAAAGGAAATAATTTTATTCTTTTCCTGTTGTTTAAACGTGTTGCTTCTATAATTTAGCTAGTTAACGTTAATTGGTTGCGGTTTCACAGAGCGCAACCAAGGTTTCCCACTCTAAGACTTCATAAGGAACCCGGACATTTCTTTATATTCTTATCGATATTCAATCATTTAATATTGTTTTCTAATGTAGTCATATGTGGCTGAGGAGCGAAAACCGCTTGCCAACGTAACGAGTGGGCTCGACTAGAGTTCGAATCCCGACTCGACCTTATTTGCTTTGCTGGTCGTCTAAAATCAGCACGGTTACCTTCTCCCAGATATATCTCCCCCCCCCCCCCCGTCTAAAAGCAGCACGGTTACCTTCTCCCAGATATCTCTCCCCCCCCCCGTCTAAAAGCAGCACGGTTACCTTCTCCCAGATATATCTCTCCCCCCCCGTCTAAAAGCAGCACGGTTACCTTCTCCCAGATATATCTCTCCCCCCCCCGTCTAAAAGCAGCACGGTTACCTTCTCCCAGATATATCTCCCCCCCCCCCGTCTAAAAGCAGCACGGTTACCTTCTCCCAGATATATCTCTCCCCCCCGTCTAAAAGCAGCACGGTTACCTTCTCCCAGATATATCTCCCCCCCCCCCGTCTAAAAGCAGCACGGTTACCTTCTCCCAGATATATCTCCCCCCCCCCCGTCTAAAAGCAGCACGGTTACCTTCTCCCAGATATCTCTCCCCCCCCCCCGTCTAAAAGCAGCACGGTTACCTTCTCCCAGATATCTCTCCCCCCCCGTCTAAAAGCAGCACGGTTACCTTCTCCCAGATATCTCTCCCCCCCCCCGTCTAAAAGCAGCACGGTTACCTTCTCCCAGATATATCTCCCCCCCCCCCGTCTAAAAGCAGCACGGTTACCTTCTCCCAGATATATCTCCCCCCCCCCGTCTAAAAGCAGCACGGTTACCTTCTCCCAGATATATCTCCCCCCCCCCGTCTAAAAGCAGCACGGTTACCTTCTCCCAGATATATCTCCCCCCCCCCCCCCAAATGGTGCACAATTGAGATTGGACCATAGCGCGCTGAGCATGAACATTACGCTAAACCAATGCAATTAACATTTATTTAATGTTTAAGCTTTTTTTGTAGAAAATGATAAAGTATATAACAGCCGAAGGGTTGGTAATGGCCTCGCAGACGTCTCTGGTGCAGTGAAAAACTCGAAAGGGAATTCTTGCTACGTGTGAGACGGCGATGCCGCTGCTGACCAATCATTTTATTTGTCAGAAAATTGTACAATGGACGCCTTAAAGTGGACTACATTCATTTTGTTTTCTTTTAACAAATCTCGATCATGGCTAAACCAGAGAAGTTATTTATACAAATACTAGCCGAATATTACCCGCGGCCTGCGAACCTTAGTTTATGTATTACTAATCTAGTTGGTTGGATTTAGATCTATATCAAACTTAGCTAATGATCCTTTCAAGTTTTTCTCTTTCGCCACGAAAATAAAAGTAGTTTTGCGAAAATGGGTCTACCTGTCTGGCCGAATTTACCCGATTTGTTAAAAGTTTCTTTAATGGAGATAAATTTAGTTATTAAAATTGGTTATTGGTACTTAAATACAGATACAATTAGGTACTTTTTGTTTGTTTATTTTTTGGGACCTGCGGTTGTGGGAGGGACATTAAACCTACACTACAGTCTCCGCCATTATCTAATGAACATTTATGCCAAGTTTTATCAAGGCTGGTCAAACGGTTTTGATTTCTATGCGGCACATACATACATACATACATACATACGGCTTATAATCTGCTTTATATTATAGATAAATCTGCTAAGACCTTTGGGTATGTATGATACACATTATACATGTAATGTTTTTGACAAGAAATAATCTTTCTTGAACTATTAATATTTTTTAACAAGCAAAAAAAAAAAAAACAAAAAAAAACACAAAGCTTATATTAAGTGTATAAATTAGTTTGGATCATCATGCAATTAAATTTGTAAAAGCATCAGACTGCAATCTTTAAAGGGGACTAGCTCAGCTTGTACCATCACCTCAGTCAAGTACCATTTCTTTCCCTAATTCAGCTTATTCCACCATTTTAGTCGAGTAAAATTTCTTTCCTTTGTTTCAGATTCCAAACAAAGTAATTTATTACCAATAGTTAATTAACTAATTGGTAAATTTTTTTTTTTTATTGATTCTTGTGTTGTCAGGTAAAAGAAATAATTGTGCAAGATTTCAGCTTGATCCGAGATTGTGTGTCTGAAATAGAACTTTAAAAAATTACATTCATATTTCACTTTCTCGCCTTACAATCAAAGTCTTGTTTTCTCTTTGTTATTGGCATATTTTAAATCAACAGAACTCAAGAAAGAAATAAAAACACCCTAAGACTTGATAGTCAGTATACTTTGTCTGAGTATGGTACATTGCAATCCGTCAGTATCGTCAAGACTTATCCCCCCCCAACCCCCGGGAGTTGATGTATGTGTACTAACTGGGTCACGGTTATAAGACATACACGGCCAGGCAGGACACAGGGCGACAGCCAAGGGGAAAACGGGGAGGGACGCAGAGCACCAATAAGTGTGGATGACCAGATCTCGCGCACCTCGCGTGAGTTAGATACGAAGCTTGACGAGAAGTGAAACGAGAATGAGAGAGGGTGGAGGTATGAGCGAGAGAGAGAGAGAGTGAGAGAGAGAGAGACGGCGGGAGTGATAGAGTAAGATAGAGGTACACCCAGATGAAGAGGAGAAGGAAAGACAAAGGAGGCTTTTTGCTCATTAAAAATGAGGAGTCGCGCTGCCTGTTAGTTAATATTTCAACAACTTTTAGAGCCACAACAAAAAATTGTGTGCGTTGTTTCCCTTTACTTATTCTGCACATGAATCGTAAAAACAAAATTACTAATCCCTCTAAAAAAATAATATAATTAGTTATATTATTTAAAATAATACTGGACAGCGATGAATCAAAAATGTAATAAATGGGCTAATGGCCACCAGGCCATGACTAAGGTGGAGCCCAGAGAAGCCAATAAACTGATCTATTACACTTAAGAAGACAAACAAGATACTGTGTCATGATACAATTACTTTGAAAAAGTTATTACTGAATTGAGTGTGTGAACACCATCTCTGGTCAAAGGTACTACATATATTAGCATGTCTCCTTGTAGCCGTTCAATAATCGTATATGTGTTTGCGTGCCTAATTTTAGCTATCAATAAGAAATTTTAAATGAAAATTTTTATGAATTAATTTAGGTGATCGGAGAAAAAAATATTCATTTTGCCCTCCAACTTTCTGTAAACTGAAAACAAAATATGTTGGTAGAAAAAAACTTCGCTTTAGACACGTTATATATATACATGGGAGAAATGTTTCTCTGCTTCTGGTGCTGTTAAGATTTTCACAAAGCGTATTATAATAATAATAATACAAAACAAGTTCGAAAAATTTCAGTTTGATCCGAAATTGGGTGTGGGAAAACTATCGTGTACTAATTTTTAACCTGGCAGACGGATATAGTTAATTTAAGCTTTGTAACAAGCAGCGCTCAAAAAAGGACCTGTCTCTCTCTCTCTTTCTCTCTCTCTCTCTCTTTCTCTCTCTCTCTCTCTCTCTCTTTCTCTCTCTCTCTCTCTCTCTCTCTCTCTCTCTATATATATATATATATATATATATATATATATATATATATATATATATATACTAGACATATGTTACCCGCGACCCGCGGGTCTTTATTTGCGCATTACTTTCGATATAGTCACTGAGAGTGTTTTGTAAACAATTAAACGAAATAATAATGTAATAAGTAAAGCGAATGTGTCAATGTAAAAATAGCTAATAGGCTTCAATCCATTTTTTTTAAAAATTAAAACATTTGCTTTTGAATAATCTAGTGGATTGGATTTAGATGTATGTTAAACGTAGCTAATGATCCTTTCACGTTATTTCTCTTTCGCTACGAAAATAAAATTAGTTTTGCGAAAATGGTTTACCCGAAGTCGATACATTCTTATCTATTAAAAACGAAAAGAGCGATAGCTTTGTTAAATAAATGGGATTATAAAGTGAACAATTAAACGAAATTATTTTTAGTACGCGATTCATGAGTGAATATAGATCTAGGCCTATCTCAACTCGGCTTCGCAGCTTTCGTAAACGAATGTAGCTTTAGAAAACCAAATTTGAATGTTTATTTGATCAAAATATCAAATGAATGGACTTTAATTAATATATTTATGTGTTAAAGTATAAAACTATCTGTGCGAAGAGAAGTTTTATCATCTTAGAGTTGGATTAGAGTTTTAGATCTAGGGATGGGATTATAAAGTAAACAATTAAACGAAATAATTTTTAGTACGCGAGTCATGAATGAATATAGATCTAGGCCTATCTCAACTCGGCTTCGCAGCTTTCATAAACGAATGTATCTTTAGAAAACCAAATTTGAAGGTTTATTTGATCAAAATATGAAATGAATGGACTTTAATTAATATATTTATGTGTTAAAGTATAAAACTATCTGTGCGAAGAGAAGTTTTATCATCTTAGAGTTGAATTAGAGTTTTAGATCTAGGGATGGGATTATAAAGTAAACAATTAAACGAATTAATATTTAGTACGCGATTCATTACTGAATTGTCTAATGAAAGAATGTTCGTCAGGAAATCTGTAATCACAGATATAAGGAACTAATTAATGTAAAAAATGCTTTTGAAACACAAAATTGAAGGTTAATTTTATTATATAATGAAATCAATGGATCTTCTTTTGTCTTTTCATGTGTCAAAGTAAAAAACTATCTGCGCAAAGTGTATTTCTTAAAATTAGATCTAGGTCTAAATCCTTTCTATCTTTTCTCACGTCAACATTGTAGACATGGCCTAGATCCATAAAATACTATAGCTGTAATAGAGTCGGACAACTTTATTTTTTTTTGAGGGTCTTAAGTTTGTTTTAGGGCTACAATACATACACTACGGTCTAAGTTGGTACCCAAGGAACATTCCTGCCTAGTTTTATCAAGATTGGTCAAGCGGTTTTGATGTCTATAAGTAACATACATACATACATACATACATACATACATACATACCCCTCACATTCTACTTTATAATATAGATATGTTAGTTATGGCTCCTTCTGTCTCGGAAGACAATGGATGCGCCCAGTTGAGTCACTGGCTTTGGTTTCATCTTGAGACGGGGCAAAATATGTTGTGACTGATCAAGCCAATTCTGGAGCGACAGAGTTTGCCACAGTTCGTGCTTGTATATGCATCTGTCCTAGGGCAAGCTGATTGGTCAGCCTTCTTTTGACTTATGCAGCTTCATTTCTTTTGCTCTCAGCGAAGTTTTTACCAGCACCTACGTATGTACGCACGTACATATATATGTGGCATCGGTTTATATCCTCGTCGTATTGTTAAAGGGGCAGTTAAACCTTGCCAAAACGTTCCATCCTTTCTAGCCCTGGAATCGACATTTTTAAAGCGCCATTTGAGCTCAAAGTCTGAGAGCCGCATCTCCGATTGTAAAAACACGCCCCCAATACCTCGACTTACGTGAAATAGAAAATTAAGACAACGCACGTGCACTTAGTGGTAGTAAACAGAAAGGTAGCCACTGGGAGGTAGCCACTGGGGTGCAAACGCTGACATGCTACGCACACAGTATATAAGGCTGTGCGATCGCAAATCGAAAATAGCCTACCTCTTAAGTTTCTGCTAGCAAGGAGGTCATGGAATCACTCAATAAGGTACATGCCAAACATGCAGCACAATAGAGGTAATGTGGCTCCAGTACGTCTGAGGTGGGAGAGGGTGAAATTAACATAGGAACCTACACACTATTGATTATGTCCAGAGATTTAGTTTCTTTATCTCTAATTTTTTTTTTTTTTTTTTTTCTAAATCTTTAATTTGTTGAACATTGATTGTTTATTTTTTATTTTTTTTATAACATTAGGTTTTTAATATATATAAAATACAATGCAATACAATTCACATGCTAGGATATTTAGTTGGTGTATAAAGAATTTGTGTTTTTAGGTTTAATATTGGTAAAATTATTGTTTAATACATAGTTTTTCAGAACACTATATTTAAATACGCATAAAATGTTAAAAAAAAATATGTAAACAAACAAAAATCACCTAAACATTAATAATATGTAATACTAAAAAGTCAAATGTATTTCACTTAAATCCTCATATACACCAATCTCTTAGTCCGTTGAACCGTTGGGGCACCATACATGATCTGTCGAGCTTCTTTCTCAATTCGTTTTTTGCCTTAAATAAAATCTGTTATAATGACACGCCCGTCCATTCTTTAGTCTTCCAGTCGCTTTCTCGGCTTCTCCTCCTTTCCTGTGACACTGTTCCCTGAACTGTTCCCTGAACTGTTCCCTGAACTGTTCCCTGAAGTGTCTCTGCTTCTTCTCCTTTCCTGTGACACTGTTCCCTGAACTGTTCCCTGAAGTGTCTCTGCTTCTTCTCCTTTCCTGTGACACTGTTCCCTGAACTGTTCCCTGATCTCTTCCCTGAAATGTCTCTGCTTCTTCTCCTTTCCTGTGACACTGTTCCCTGAACTGTTCCCAGTAGTGTCTCTGCTTCTTCTCCTTTCCCGTGACACTGTTCCCTGAACTGTTCTCTGAAGTGTCTCTGCTTCTTCTCCTTTCCTGTGACACTGTTCCCTGAACTGTTCCCTGAAGTGTCTCTGCTTCTTCTCCTTTCCTGTGACACTGTTCCCTGAACTGTTCCCTGAAGTGTCTCTGCTTCTCCTTTCCTGTGACACTGTTCCCTGAACTGTTCCCTGATCTCTTCCCTGAAATGTCTCTGCTTCTTCTCCTTTCCTGTGACACTGTTCCCTGAACTGTTCTCAGTAGTGTCTCTGCTTCTTCTCCTTTCCTGTGACACTGTTCCCTGAACTGTTCTCTGAAGTGTCTCTGCTTCTTCTCCTTTCCTGTGACACTGATCCCTGAACTGTTCCCTGAAGAGTCTCTGCTTCTTCTCCTTTCCTGTAACACTGTTCCCTGAACTGTTCCCTGAAGTGTCTCGGCTTCTTCTCCTTTCCTGTGACACTGTTCCCTGAACTGTTCCCTGAACTCTTCCCTGAAATGTCTCTGCTTCTTCTCCTTTCCTGTAACACTGTTCCCTGAACTGTTCCCTGAAGTGTCTCGGCTTCTTCTCCTTTCCTGTGACACTGTTCCCTGAACTGTTCCCTGAACTGTTCCCTGAACTGTTCCCTGAAGTGGCTCTGCTTCTGCTCCTTTCCTGTGACACTGTTTCCTGAACTGTTCCCTGAAGTGTCTCTGCTTCTTCTCCTTTCCTTTGACACTGTTCCCTGAAGTGTCTCTGCGTGCCCTGAGGACCTCGTGGTATGCTCATAAATTGTTAGTTTGCGTTTTTTTAGAGGTCACCTTGGGGACCAATCGCCGTTGACATCCTGTTTTTAATGTCCAGGTTTGTGATGCGGTCTTTGTTTCCCCTTTCAGTCCTTGCGATCTATGGTGTAGATGATGTAGGTCATATGTTTCTCTGGCTAACAGCTAATGAGCAGGGTGTCATGTGACTAGCACAACGACCAATAGCCTTTACTTTCCACAACTAAAGTCAAGTACCTATTAGAGTTGGGTGAACTTAGGGGCGCCACAAATATCCCGAAAGTCATAATCCTCGTCTTCATCGAGATTCGAACCCAGGACCCCAGGCTTAATAAGCCAAGCGCTTAGTCACTCAGCCACCGCGCCCCCAAACAATAAATACACTCATATAAATAAATTCCTGCTGCTGAGTTGTTTCGAACTAAGGCTATAGACCCTTGATTTCGGTATTGTGGTGACTCTTCCGGTCGTAGTTTAATGACCATTGTGTTCGGAAATGTCGCAAGCATCAGTAAGTCACGCAAGGATTCTTCAGGCTGGCCACTTTTCTGGGGCTTTTAGTTTAGGGAATAATATGGAGTGAGCAAACAGAACGAGTTGCTGGCGGCCCGCCGTGTATGTTTAGTTTAAACATTGAAACCGAACAGGGATTGGAAAAACACACGAACAGGCAATATAAAAAAATACTTAAAAAAAACAACACCAAAGCTTATATAAGACACTGAACCGCACAATTACTGCCATGTCTCTCAATTCATCAAGATGTATCTATTTTTCTATATGAAACAACATTAATTAACTGTTTAATCGTGTATTGTCTTCGACTTTGAATTATTGTCCATGAGTCTCAGCTTGATCCGAAAAATAGTTGGGGAGAATGAAGCATTCAAAATGTGTACCAAACAAACAGACGGACATAGAGATTGGGTTGATGTAAGCTTTGTAAAAATTTGCTATCTAATAGCATTTAAATCCTATGATTTATTTCAGATGTTTATGCCTAAGTTGTGATAAAGTTGTGATAAAAAGTAATTCTCTCTTTGTTTGCATCTTGATTTAGGATCTAGTTTGCATTTTATTTTTCGCTATCTTCTTCTTCTTCTTCTAGCCAGCTTTTTTGCTGCTGAGCTGTCAGCTCTTTTGCAGACTGTGCCAAGGAAAAATAGTGTGCAGTGTTGGTTATGTTGGGCTGTAGTGGTAGTAGGGTCTGCCTAAGGTGGAATAGGAAAGGGCATTCAAATATTTTTCGGTATAAAACTCTGTCAGAGAGAGAGAGGAAGGGAAAGAGAAATGGAGAAATTCGGAGACAATTTAATGGAAAATAAAGGAAATAAAAGATGACGAGAAATTGACAAAAAAAAAAAAAAAAGAATGTTAAAGCTCTGAGTCTACATCGAAGGATTTCTGCTGCAAACTCAATAATATTTTGTGCTACAATCTTAGTTGCGTAGAAATTAGAGTCGGCAATGCTATAAGGTCCACGACAACTTGTATGTGCTTTAAAAGATATAATAGTAATAATAATAATAATAATAATAATGCTTGTCTTCGAGTCCGAAGATTAATGAGGAATTATATATAAATAATTATATATATTATAGATACAAAATGTTTGTAAAATGTTGACATCTTTCCGCTGTTCCTTTAGAGTTGAAAATCTACTTTCTATTTCAAGCCTCCCACAGGACGACGGGGGTGGCAGCGGGCAGGGTATGAACGAAGGATCCTCGAGACGATCAACGACAGTCCAGTGCGCATACCAGACGACCAGGAGGCAGCCAGCCATGATAGAGCTTATCAATACTTCTATATTTTTTTTTTGTACACCGGTAACACCAACTACTCCATTTTGAGAACTCCTGGTCTCAAACTAAGTTATTTCCAGTACCTTCATAAACAGAGCTGCCAATATACCTCATCTTTTAGAGTGTTAAATTCCAAAAGCGCGTATTGAAACATAACAGACATAACACTGAACCAAGGTTGTTCTTATACTCTAATACTAACTTTTACACACCAGTGCAAAACAACCGGACAGGTCTTGACACGTTTTCAGAAGATTCTCAAACTAAGTCTCATCACACGCTCTAATATATATGTTTTATTAATTATTCTTATTTTCTTATTGATTTTGGAAATTGAATACAAAATACAAGGTGCATCGGGATTCTGTGTTAAGGACGACATCAAACAAAGACTTGAGAAGCACTGACCTACATTAGTGTCCCAGGTACATTCAAAATCCAAGCAATGCTTTTGGCTCTTTCAATTATCTTTGCATGGCTAACCATTGATTGGTTGGCACGAGGTGGCAGGAGGCTATGCAATGACTCGTTAAGGAGCAGGAGGAAGGTGGAGAGTGAGAACAATGGGAGCTGTGAAGGACGACGGGGTGGCGGAGGGGGGCTCCCACGCGACAGCTTGTGTCAGATAGTGCTCACGCAATGGTTCACGTTCTGTTATCTACATCTCGATGTGTGCAGCACACAGTGGACTTTGTACATCTTCTACATCTCGATGTGTGCAGCACACAGTGGACTTTGTACATCTTCTACATCTCGATGTGTGCAGCACACAGTGGACTTTGTACATCTTCTACATCTCGATGTGTGCAGCACACAGTGGACTTTGTACATCTTCTACATCTCGATGTGTGCAGCACACAGTGGACTTTGTACATATTCTACATCTCGATGTGTGCAGCACACAGTGGAATTTGTACATCTTCTACATCTCGATGTGTGCAGCACACAGTGGAATTTGTACATCTTCTACATCTCGATGTGTGCAGCACACCGTGGAATTTGTACATCTTCTACATCTCGATGTGTGCAGCACACAGTGGAATTTGTACATCTTCTACATCTCGATGTATGCAGCACACAGTGGAATTTGTATATCTTTAAGTGTAAAGGCTTGCTGGACGTTTTTGTTAGAGTGGCTTTAAGGCAGATTTTGTGGGAAAGGCTTGGTGGCAGATTTTTTGAGGAAGGCTTGGTGGCAGATTTTGTGAGGAAGGCTTGGTTGAAAATTTTAAATATAGGGCTTAGTGGAAGGTTTTGTGAGAAAGGCTTGTTTGGAAGGTTTTGGGAAAGAAGCTGGGTGGAAATTTTTTAAAGGATATTTGGTGAAAATTTTTGTAAGGAAAATTGAAAGCTTTATAAGGAGGTTAGGTTGAAAGAAAAATGCGTTTATCGCCTTTGTTGTCAAAAATTTGAATTAGAAAGTCTTAGTTTATTTACATTTTTCTTTCTTTTTTTTTCTGGTTCAGAAATTGGGGTCTACTCAAAAAATAAAAATAATTTATGGTTGAATTGTATTCTTTTTTTGTCTCAAACCAGATTTTCCTTTCATTTCTTGTATGCCTCTGCGACAAACTTATTTTGTGGTGTATTACTACAAATCTTATAGCAAGCCTTTCACTCACACTCTCTCTGTGGTTGTAATGGAAACCAGTTGTCATAAAATGCTTGAGCACTGACATGGTCCGTACGACTTGGCAACGAGCTTTTGGTCTCCACTGCCCACAGGTTGTGACGTCGTTGCCTAGTTTTGAGGCCTCCCATAACGAACGGCCTAGCTGTAATCGACCTGGTGATGAGGACAATGGGCGTCTACATTACCTGCATCTCATTTCAAGCGAGTCGCATCGTCTGCTTATGTAAAATCAGTCAAGCATGACTCGCCAGCGCAATGTATCTTGTTTTGTTGTTTTTATTGTGTTTGGGGCCAGGTCTGTATGCAATGGTCACACAAGGGATGGCGTAGCAGATGGCAAGCGATGGGGAAATTACGTCTGAATGATTTTATAACGAGCCAAAGCGAAGCTAGGGTAACATAATGCCGCAATAGTCATTAGATCTATATTTATTTTGTTCAAAGCATCTCAAGAAATAATTCTGACTAAGGAGTTGCGAATTTTAAAAAAATAATCCATTTAATACGGCGCGTTTTTCAAGTTGACAACATTCTCATTGTGCTTTTGTGGATCAGTCGGGAAAGGGGGGGGGGTATCTGGGAGAAGGTTTCCATGCTGCCCTTAGCAAATACAACTCAGCTGTATTCGCGATTCGAACTCCAGCCCTCTTGCTAGGTAGCTAAACAGTTTGACCACACAGACACACATCCCCAAATTTTACTGATGATTGTGTTGACGTAGAGACCGTGGCCAAAGATAGAGCAGAGAAATGTAAGGTGACATATCTACACTCTTTATATTCACGTTTGGCCGGAGCAGGGGTCGCGGACAGAAGCAGACGACAGCCTGTAGCTACTAAGCCTCCTAAGCATAATTCCGTCTTCCTTTTATTCTGTTTTATCCATTTTTCTATTCTTTTGTGGTCTTCCTGTTTAAGCACTGACTATTAGCTGCTGTATTTTTGCTCAAACAGGGATGTCGCTAACTTTGTATTACTATTTACATCAGCCCTCTCTTCTAATGTCTTTTATATTTTAAAACGTCTTGTCTGTCTTGAATCTTTAGTTGATGTTTTGTAGTTTTGTGGCTCGTGCCCTGCTTCTCATTTGGATTCAGTTACAATGCATTAGATGTTGAAAGAAAAGTTTAAAAAAAGAAAGATTGTCCACAGATTGTCCACAGATTGTCCACAGATTGTCCACAGATTGTCCACAGATTGTCCACAGATTGTCCACAGATTGTCCACAGATTGTCCACAGATTGTCAAATTTAAATTTTCTCGTTTTCGCTTATTTTGAGTTTTCCGTTTTCAATGACAAAACTCGATTTGAATGTCGTCAGCGTTGAGTTTATGGAGGCGCAGTGGCTGATGGGTAAAGCGCTTGACTTTCGAACTGGATTCAAATCTTGAAGACTGAGGTATTTTAATTTCGGGATCTTCAGTTGCCTCTGAATCCACCCAGCTCTAATGGGCACCTGACATTAGTTGGGGAAAAGTAAAGACAGTTGGTTGTTGTGCTGGACACTTGATAACCTCATAACGTGGGCCACAGAAACAGATGACCCTTACATTATCTGCCCTATAGATCGAATGGTAAAAGTGAATGACGTCATTTACTTACACTTTTCACTTGGATTTTTAAAAAAGTTCAAAGCTGTCTTTCTGACGCTTGCTAAATTGACTTGCGGATAGACTTGTACTCTCAGAGAAAATGTAAGTTTTAATTCATGAATATAGTCAATGTACCTTGCTTTTAAAAAGGCTTCTATCAACTCACTCTGTCTGTCTGTCTGTCTGGTAAAAAGTTTGTACACGTTATTTCCCTAACCTTCATTCAAAAATATTCATTGGCATAGACAAGAGATGAATCGATAAAAAAGATTAATCAATTAACAAATTACTTATTGGTAATGAATTATTTAATTTAATACCAACAATAGAAATCAATCATTCAGTGTTCACTGCTATCGCTAGGGTTTTGTCTTTTTAGATAATAGCACACTTTCAACTTTAGAGAGCTATTGTCGGATTAAGTTGAAACTTTAATCAAATATTTATTGTACCTTTGAGATAGCTCTCCTACTGTCTTATTTTGGTAGCCATTAGCTGCAGGATCAACTTTGACCATTCAAAGCTTCCAGCTACTTTCCTCTATGCCAGAGAGGGCAAAATTGCGCCTGAGCTGATCTTTAAAGCGCTTTCGGGGGGGGGGGCACCTCTGTTACGCCGTCCTCCTTTAAGCTCACCTTTGGCATGCGGTCATCTCACATGCGAGATATGTGTCCGATCCGACCCAGCGCAGCTGTCGAATGGTAATTAGTGCTTCTATACTGTCCACACTGGCCTAATACACAAACACCTGTGTATATTTAAGTGTCATTTTACTTACATTCTTGGTTGTTGTTAGTTGGTGGCAGATGTTACTGTTACAGAAATCAAGAAGGAAAAAAATGTGTACGATAATTGAATGAAAACAATATGACACCCAAAACAAAACAACACAGGCCCGTATGTAGCCAGCCCGTCACTTAGTACTGAGTATGCGATACATGCCTTTGGGTGTATCTTAATGACATTGACTCACGGACATACGTTCAAGGTAAATTGAAAATGTGTCTTTAATGGGAGCAGTAATTGAGCATTATGTATTGTAAACGTGACTTAATTGTAAACGAATTAATATGAGCCGCTCTCAAGGTGACTGTCAATGTTTTTTACATGTAGCTTAGCAAACGTAATTTTTTTTACAAATCTTATAGCAACTTACTATGTCTGTTTACGGGGAAAAACTCCACACTGTCAACTTTATCTCTTAATAATATAGAAGTTATTTCCCCTTTTCGATATCAAATTAATACATTACCAGTAATTAATTGACTAATTTGTTAAATTAAAAAAATTGTTTCTTGTAATGTTAAATACAAAAAATTATAAAAGTGGGTATGGGAGAAGTAACGTGTTCAAACTTTTTACCAGACAGACAGAGAGACAGACAGAGTTGATATAAGATTTGTAAATAAGGGCTAGAAAATATCCTCATCTTTAGTTGAAAGAATAAAATTAACTAGAAATATTTAAAACACACTTTGTATTTATTTATTTATATTATTTCGAGCCCTTTGATCTACAGTTCTTATTGCTGATGCTTTTGGTTTAGGTGGGTAAAGGTACCCCCTTTTAGACTTTGTGATCTAGGAAGGGCATATTATGTTCATCTGTTGTTGTTGTTTTATTGCCCACGGCTAACGAGGGTGGCACGTGGCTAGTAGAAAGACCAATCGCCTTTTTTTTTAACACCGCGGCAGACACCTATTGGGTGGACTCGGGAGCGTCCTGAAAATCATGGGGAAAAAAATGCCAGTATTCATCAGGGTTTGAACTCAAGATCTCTCGGTTCGGAGGCCAACCATTTCTTGTTGGCTTGATGTGTCGTTATTGCTGGTGCTAGTAGTGTGAAAGTTGCTGATGCTGTTGGTGCGGATAATTAATGCCTCTGATTGATGTAACATATATGAAATAGTTCGCCATATTAGATATTTCGCCCTGAGCGTTCATTTATCTTGCCCAGACTATTTGTGCGGACAATCCTATCAAATGGTGTTTTTTTTTTTTTGCATTGCATTGGAATGTTTTGTCAGTACACAAAGGTCAGGGGGAGTTACAGTGCACAATGGTCAGGGGGGAATTACAGTGCACAATGGTCAGGGGGAGTTACAGTGCACAATGGTCATGGGGAGTTACAGTGCCATTGTGCATCTTGTCAGACCTTCATTGTGGTCACCGATGTATATATGTGTGTATGTTGTTTGTTGTTTTTTTTTGTATGTATATGGGCATATATGTGTCTTTATGAGGAGTGTATTCATAAGAAAGATTGGGCCTGTGTGTTAGTTTCTGTCAGTTTCGGTCTGTCTGTCCGTCTGTCTATCTATCTATCTATCTATCTATCTATCTATCTATCTATCTATCTATCTATCTATCTATCTATCTATCTATCTATCTATCTATCTATCTATCTATCTATCTATCTGTCTTTTTGTCTGTCTTTTTGTCTGTCTTTTTGTCTGTCTATCTATCTATCTATCTATCTATCTATCTATCTATCTATCTATCTATCTATCTATCTATCTATCTATCTATCTATCTATCTATCTATCTATCTATCTATCTATCTATCTATCTATCTATCTATCTATCTATCTATCTATCTATCTATCTATCCATCTGTCTGTCAATCAATCTATCTATCTATCTATCTATCTATCTATCTATCTATCTGTCTGTCAATCTATCTATCTAACTATCTATCTAACCACTAACTATCTATTGTTATGACACTATTAAGACTTTAGCGCGAAAAGTTATTTGTTTCATTGAAAGGGTCAAAAGTTTTTGACTAAGAGACACGCGACTATTAAAAACAAGACTAGGATTAAAAGTGGAACGAAAGTAGACACAGAATACAGGGAGAGCCTTTAGTGTCTGGGTAGATCTATAGCTTTAGTTCCTGGGTAGATCTATAGCTTTAGTTCCTGGGTAGATCTATTGCTTTAGTTCCTGGGTAGATCTATAGCTTTAGTTCCTGGGTAGATCTATAGCTTTAGTTCCTGGGTAGATCTATAGCTTTAGTTCCTGGGTAGGTCTATAGCTTTAGCTCCTGGGTAGATCTATAGCTTAGCCAAGGTTCCCTTCATTACGTATTAAACTTCTTGCTTGACATTGTTTATCAGAGTCGATTATTTTCTTGATTATTGGCCTTTCGACTGTGTTAGTTAAGTTTGGTTGTGTTTCACCTCCGTTTAGATTTACCTACATAAGACACAGAGCGTGGAGGCGCCTAGCACTAGGTATTTCAATATCTATCAATTTATCTGGGAAACCACATATTCTCGACCTGTACGTTGGTACATATGCACTGCGTAAACCAACAGGGCTTCTTAGGAAGGGAGGATATATATAGCTTCGGAGGATAACGCTTTGTTTTCATTAGAAATATAAAATATGCAGGTCACGACTGGGTTTGCGAAGTCATATGAAACACTTGAACTCATCCTTGAACTTTGAATCCAAGACATATCCATTACTTATAAATACCTGCCTATATACCTGCCTGTATACCTGCCTATATGTCTGCCTGTATACCTGCCTATATATTTCTTCCTTTCCCTATTTCTCTTCTATCTTTCTCTCTCTTTCTCTCTCTCTCTCTCTTTCTCCCTCTCTCTCTCTCTCTCTCTCTCTCAATAGATATCGTGGTCTGTCTTTCTGATTCTGTGAATGTTATTATTACTATCTAGATCTGTTATTTGTATCATTGTAGACAATACGATAACAATCAATTAAAAGCTCGTTCTCGTTAATGTAACAATCTATTTAAATAGCTGTGAAAACTTTATAAAATACTGTACAATATAAAATAGTGATAATTTCCATAAGCGGTTTTTACTCAGCTTTTTTTTTTCCAAAGCCGCTTCCTGGGTAAGAACCACAACTGTCTTGACATTGCGATACCTCGTGCTCACCCTGTTAGTGTCTAGTATTAACTTGTAATTTACACCGTGTCATTTAATCAATAAACATTATCGAAGTGGTGGTGGGGGGCATCTGTTTTGTCTGCTTCTCTTAGAACAGGCTACCGGTTATAAACTCCAAACTTCCAAGCGAGGCTCCCGACAACGGTGCTCTTAACAATTCGGACAGGGATATCACTCCCAGATGAGCGACAGTCATGTGATCTAGGTCAATCTAGGTCATGCACAGCGGATCTTTTATTTTGGCAAATAGAAATTAAAGTAAGGTTTGCTCGATTTATATATATATACATTTTTTTGGGCTCGAATGAAAATACATGGAAGTTTTGCTCGAGTCTGTGGTAAGTGCTCAACAGATGGGGGTGCTAAGCATTCAAATTTAGGCAGTATTAGAAAAATTATATGTATTTGCTGATTTTCAAAGCTTCTATCAAGTCAGTGGCGTTACTAGGGTGGCTTGGTGGGCGAGATGCGGTCCACACCGGGTGACACCGAAGTGGGAAAAGTATCTCTTGCAAAAAGTCACATACACTCCCAAACATGCCTAGGCAGAGCCGCTCAGCTCAGCGTGGAATTCGAACTCCATCCCTCCGTGATAGGCAGTTAAGTGGCACCCGGCCACTCGTCCCAGAAGTATATTTCCAAATGGTGGCTGGTCGTGTGGGAAGTTGATTGTGTGTCCACCAGCTTACGTGGACTATGAAACAAGGTGACCGCTGGAAATAAGAGAGTGCCTCTCTTCTGTTGATGATTTATTAAAGTGGGAGGATTCGAATTCCCCTGTTTCTGGTACTCTATTGATTTCTTCATGGTCTGGAAGCGTGCAAAAGAAAAAAAAAAGTAGGACACACACACACACACATACAGAACAACAAAACACACACGGATAAAGAGAGGGGGAAGGAACGTGTGTGTGTGTGTGCCAGAGAGAGAGAGAGACACGGAGAGAAAAAGAGAAAAACACAAAGAGGCACAGAGGGAGAAACACAAAGAGAGGGATAGATACCCAGAGAGAGAGAGGGAGAGAGAGAGAGAGAGAGAGAGAGAGAGAGAAGATAAAGAGAGAAAAAGACAGAGAGTGATTGAGATAGACAGAGAAAGAGAGAGACCGAGAAGACACAGGACTAGAAAGAGAGAGAAAGACAGAGAAAAAGAGAGAAAAATAAGACAGAAAGAAAGTCAGAGTTAGAGAGAAAGAGAGAGAGAGAGAGAGAGAGCAAATCTCACAGAAAGTTATGATTTTATTTCAAACGTGCATCACCATATTTTCACTTAAGTAGCCTATAAGTAATTTGTTTTTTAATTAATGACTTTGTCTACATAAGCTGTGATGGTGACAAAAGATGTAGGTCACAAATGGGTCTGCGTATCCACGTAAACTATTGTACTCTTCCATAATGTTCACATATTATGACAATCTTCTCATACTTTTAAAACGTTCAAACTCAATCAACAAAATAAATCACTGTGTAGTAGCTAAGTCTTCTGATGACCTTCTTCATTTGACCTTGAACTTTTTCAAATATTAGGGCGAATAAATCCTCCCCTCTCTTCCCGGGACTCGAACAGGAGTCTTCGCATTTTACCCTCTCTTGTCACTAGACATCCCTGTGCCGAGCATCACTTTGGTTAATGAGATTAATTCATTTTTATAATTCCTGAAACGGCACCTTTGAGTGTGTATGTACTGTGTGAGGGAGGTGAAGAACCAAGGCGTTTGGAGTTTCTAACTAATCTCATCAGATGTCGATCCAATTTCTCTTCGAAGAGAATCCGTTGCTCTTCCATTTTAGTCCCACAACCAACTTCAAAGGAAGATCAAAAACTTTTTTTTTCGTTGCTGTTTCTGGAGATTTGACCGCGGACTTTGGCCTATCAATTACTGGGCGTCTTTCGTATCCATTCTTTGCGATACGATGTTCCTACGAGCAGTGGCGTAGCTAAGGTAGGGGGAGGAGGGGAGAAGAATTTGAAAATCCCCCCGGGGCCACCACTTGAGGAGGCCCCCCAAAAGAAAGTTTTTTTTACATTAAATATTAAAAATTACGCAAAATGCAGTGGCCCCCCAAACAGGTCAAGCCCCCCCCCCCCGGGCCCTCAAATGATGGCGAGTTCCTAGCTACGCCCCTGCCTACGAGAGGACAAAAAAGTCACAGTTCCTTTTAAGCTTTATGGGGAAGGTTTAAAAGAAAGAGAGAGAGAGAGAGAAAGGGAGATAAAGGGAGAGAGAAAGGTGGAGAGGAGAAATAAAGAAAAAGAGAAAAGGCAGAGTTCAAAGAGTGAGAGTGAGACATAAAGAGATTAAAAGGAGAGAAAGAAAAGAGGAGTTCAGAGAGAGAGAGAGAGAGAGAGAGGGAGAGAAAGAAAGATTTCTAAAAGAAAGACAGATTTGACAGAAAGAATGAGTGGACTAAAGTAGTAAGAGCCACAATAAAAAGAATGTAGAAAACAAGTATATAAACAATACTTTAAACAAAACAACATATTTATAGCCATATATCTCATTACTGTAAGATCCATTTCCCTTTTTCGATTTCAAACAAAATTAATAAATTTATTTCATTAACTCTCCCGGTATCGGTTAATTCTTTGATTGATTCATGTGTGGTCATCGACATGGCGCAAAGTTTGAACTTGATCCAGCACTAGGAAGTAGGGGACATAACTTGTTCAAACTTTGTATCAGAGAGATAAACAGAGTTAATATAAGCCTTGTAGAAATAGTCATTCACCGCTAAATATTACAAGAGTTCAAAACTACATAGTTTATAAACACTTATTACACCACAGTTACCAACTTACCAAAAAGACTTTATTTATAAACATCTTCCTTAGTACACATCCTTAACTGCAAGAAGGACATTAAGAACTAAGCCAAATATAAAAACTACTTTTCTAAGAAAAAAAAAGACAAAGGGAAACAACTGTATATTTAGCAGGTGATTTCGCGATGTGTCTGGTGTAGAGATGTCAAAAGGGAGGTTACTCTCACCTAACCAATGAATACAGGTACTCGAAACTTAGGAAAGATGCTGCACAAGACGTGTTATACTTATTACTAAAGGTTCAATGTCGTTAAATAAATGCAATGTCTAGATCTTAAGCCGACTTCACTCTAAAGCTGTTTAGAAAATACGAAAAACATGAATACATGCAACCCTGCCGAACCAAGTTAAACAAAGATATATTGTAATTTTTTTTCCCCTTAAAAATGCAAAAAGTCCTTTATATTCCCTTTCGCTACACTTCAATTCTAGTCCTGTATTTAACAATGACGTCACTATTTCTAGGCAAAACTTTCCCTTTTTTTTATGGAACAAATAATTTTTAACGACGTGTCATAACAACTTATAGTCATATCTCTCTGTACAGTAAGATGTATTTCGCTTTATATCGAACTAAATTAATTAATCCACAATTATTAATTGAATAACATTTTAATTGATTCTTGTTTTGTTAGGTAAAATAAATAATTGTGTAAAGTTTCAATCTGATCCGAGAATGGGCGTGGGAGAAATAGCATGTACAAACTTTTTACCAGACAGACAGAGTGAGTTGATATAAGCTTTGTAAAAAAAAAAAAGGAACTGCTACAAATGTCTTTCCAATACTCTATCCTCTGACTCCCCTCCACCTGTTCTCTGTTCATTAGAGGCGGAACTCTCGATAGGCAATGAACAGGTAGGAAGTTTTGAGTGAAACAAATGCAGGCCACTTCACGTATCCGCGCCCCACATGCTTGAATAAGATAAGATAAGATAAAGAGTCTGGACATTTATCTTTTAGGCTGAAAAGTGTTCTTAATGTATGTCCGCGGTATTCTCCTCAATCACGTGACCACGCCCGGTGAAGCGCGTGACGTTTAGTGCAAGACTTATCGTTAACTTCCGACACGCCCACTTTGACAAGATTGTATTTTGAAGTTCAATGTCTTTCTGTAATATTGTTTCCTTCAAATGCGGCCTAAAGGGGTGGCAGATGCCTCGCATATTTGTATTGTCGTTGTGCCAAAAGAAACTTGATATCGCGATGCCTACTCAGGCTTAGGGCTATGGTGGTCCCCCTACGAATAAAGTAAAAAATCTTCAGATATTATCTTTCTCTCCGTGTAGATTTATCTGTCCATCTGATGATCATCTGTACATTCATCTATCTATCTATCTATCTATCTATCTATCTATCTATCTATCTATCTATCTATCTATCTATCTATCTATCTATCTATCTATCTATCTATCTATCTATATTTCTTCTAAAAATGTTCTTCTTCCAACTAACCACCAAGAATGACGTCATCGGTTGTTTTTTATTACTCTCAAACCCTTCTTGTCAACTCGCTTATCTTGCTTTCACATTTCATAATCTCTTCTAGCCATCCAGATCTCAACATTGATTGGGGCGTTAGATTATTCGTAAAGCAGGAAAGAAAAGTATTTGGAAATATTTGAATTTCTAAACTATACGTAATATAAGATAATATTTATGCAACAAAAATATGATATGATTTAAAGCGAGTCTTTAATTAAAATGTAAATCTATGTTTTTTCTAGAATCTGAAAATACATTGTAGTCAAGCCGCAATTAAATTAATGTTTATTATATATGTCTTTTTCATGTTCCAAACTTTTAATTTTTATACACATTGTTAATCACTCTAAAGAATAATCATAAATAAATAATAAAAGAATAGAATCGTCTAGAGTCACTGTACTGCAGTATTTTATGTGACTACGAACTACAAAGATTGGTGGCCGAGTGGTAAGCCGCTTGATTTCCAAACCGAGGGGTTTCTGGTTTCAATCTTGGTGAAGACTGAGATTTTGAATTTCGGGATTTTTTTTTTTAGGACGTTCTTGAGTCCAAGCAACTCTAATGGGTACTGTACAGGTAATACTATGGGAAAGTAAAGACGGTTGATCGTTGTGCTGGCCACATGACTCCCTCGTTAACGTTGGCTTTCTAAACAGATGTGCTTTTAAAAATCATCTGCTATTATAGATCACCAAGTCTAAAAGGGGTCATTTGAGCTTTAATGTCTACGAAGACTCACCTTGAGGCACGCCGTCTGCTAAGGGATCACTACAGGTTTTGAAAATGCCAAATACGCGCAACACATCTGATGTTAGTATCAACCGTTTTCTCCTCTCCTCCTCTCTTTCTTCTTCATCTTGATCCAAATCAGTGGCGTCACGAGGGTCGATGTCACCCGGTGCGGCCCGCACCCCCGTGACACCTTCCTAGTGACGCCACTGATTCAAATGTTTAATTTCTCGATTTTTCTTTCGCTTACAATCATTTCATCCTAACATTATATACACTTATAACCTGTACTATCGATCTTTGGACATTAGCTTCGAGTCTCGTATTCTTTTCCTCATTGCTATTGCTTTCTCTTTTTCTTTCTTTGTCCGTTGTTCTTTTCTCTTTCTTTTCTCCTCTCTCTTTCTCTTTTCGGCTCTTGCTATCTTTATCCATACGTCTCTCACCTCACTCGTACAAATATGAGTGTATATATATATATATATATACGTATTGCTTTTTTGTAAAAAAAAAAAAAAAAAATAGGTACCGGTACTCAGTGATGGATCGCTTAACTTTTAAATACTAATAAATTAATAATAAACGTTAAAATCCAAGAAAAGTCCTAATTTTTTTCCCCACATTGAAAAAGGTGACGGTACGCCGTACCGGTGCGTACGGTCAAAAAAAAAGCACTGTATATATATATACATGTTTATCTAATGAGGCTTGTCTTCGAGCATTTGTGGGCTAGTTCTATAAAATACTTTGCCTCCAGCCTGCGCTAAATAGTTTCAAGTGATAACTTCTCCTGCACTATTAAGATATATTGCAGTGCTATTTAGGTTCTTACATTTAGTTATGGTTCTACCCCTTACTTAAGCTTTGCTTTCTTTAAAGATTTTTTTTATATTTGATTGTTGTTTTTTTTTTAGCATTTTATGTTAGCTAATAAATACGCTGGGTATGCTGGAGAAACTGTCTAGGTCTACATCTGTTCACCTCAAGTAACAACCTGTATAGAGTTGTTGTTTTTTTTTAGCATTTTATGTTAGCTAATAAATAAGCTGGGTATGCTGGAGAAAGTGTCTAGGTCTACATCTGTTCACCTCAAGTAACAACCTGTATAGAGTTGTTGGTTTTTTTTTAGCATTTTATGTTAGCTAATAAATACGCTGGGTATGCTGGAGAAAGTGTCTAGGTCTACATCTGTTCACCTCAAGTAACAACCTGTATAGAGTTGTTGTTTTTTTTTAGCATTTTATGTTAGCTAATAAATACGCTGGGTATGCTGGAGAAAGTGTCTAGGTCTACATCTGTTCACCTCAAGTAACAACCTGTATAGAGTTGTTGGTTTTTTCTCTAGGTACTGAACGTGGTGGTCATCGGATTAAAAAAACAGACATACGGACAGACATAGTCTTAGATGTTTCTTGTAAACTTAGATCGACCTCTCTATCACCTGTTAAACGTAAAGGAGGATCCGCCATCTTTCAACTAATGACATGTGACATCCACCCAAGCGACGAACTCTCTAACCCCTGCTCTGGAGAATTTCTTCTGCCAATTTCAGTGTAGACTTTTTTGTGAGACTCTGGTCTTTTATCTGTGGCTCTGAAATAATCAGCTGCCAGATAGGACTTTTCGTCTTCTGATAAGCGATGTTTATATATACATATACACACGCCAGATTTCTCTCTCTCTCTCAATGTTTAGCCAAAACTTCTTTTGGATTAATTGTAATATATATTTAATTCTGAGCTTCGCAACATGTTTTAGGCTTCATAAATTTTTTCGTGAAAACAATTATTGTTTGACTGTCGGAAAATTTCTTTAAATTGGGTTCAGGTATAGAAGTTTCTCTTGTATATGTTTACTACCTGAATGTTTAGATATTTGATACTTGTTTATATTTTATTGTCTAATTATGACAATCTGTGGGCTGTGAAGACCAATAGCTCGTTGCCACGTCGAACAGGACTATGACGTGGCAACACGTTGTTGATCTAAACTATAGGACGGTCTTTGCGAGCCCGAAGACCTTGTAATATAGTCATACAGTTTTAGTTTGCGTTTTTATACAATTGGTATATGTCTACATGGGGTTCAATCGCTGTAGTAATTCTGTCTCTAATCTCCAATGTATCTATATTCATTATATCTAATTCTCTTCATGGCTCAAGAGTTTGGACAGAAAGTAATGGAAAGATCACTCTTTTATTTCTCCAAGTCGGACGGACTAGAGTTATCCCACGTAATTTTGGAGGCGAAAAAAAAAGATGGTGGGGGGGGGGGCAAGTAGTATTCACCCGTCATTAAATAGCAGGGCCGGACTTAACCATTGTGGGCCCAATGCGAAACGGATTTCACGGGACCCAGTTTGGGTAGGGATACGGATAATAAGTGAAAATTAATAGATTGTATTAGAAAATATATTCGTCTTTGCATTTTATTTATTCTTTACTACGCACAGAATTACTTTTCGAGCCTTGCGTGTAGCGAAGTCATACAGTATATTATAAGTATTCTGTTTCCTACATTGATCACGCTCAATAGCAAGAATTACCAAATCTTTCAATCTATCTACGAGAATTGTTGACCTCAAGTAATTATTCATTAGTTTGAGGCGCGAGAAGCTTCTTTCACTAGATTCCACAATTACGGGTGTTGCATAATGCCGTTTTTTTTATCGCGCGTAGGATTGACGTTTTCAATATTGAATAACACCCCAAAATGACAATTTTTGTCTATATTTTTCAGGAGATTTGTATGAGTTTTCTAAAGATTTTAATAATTTCCGGATTGATATTTCTAGGACTTTTTCGTATATTTTGCAATTTAAGGAGATTTCCAGGAGCTCCTGGTAAATCCACAGGAGGCCGCAGGAAATCTGTTATAAGTTATAAAATGGTTTAATTTAATAATTTATACATCTAGAATTAGCGCGGGTCCTATGAAGGTGCTGGGCCCACTGCGGTCGCATAGGTTGCAGTGGCCTAAGGCCGGCCCTGCAAAATAGCGGCGTATGCTACACCGCCGGTTGACTAGTATATAATGTACATCCAAAGATGAAATTTTCTAGCTAGTAATAACATTTGTTGTCTTCTTTACAGAGTGTTCTCCTAAACGAGTTGTATCCTCATCAGTGACGTAGAGAACAGAAGAGCAATGGCTGCAAGATGAGGTACTTGTTACCACGGAAGTTACGTCACGGCCGCCGAAAAGCCATCCTCAATATAAGAACTGGATTAGTCCCACTGTCAAGGGTATCTCCAGTAGAAGTGAATTACAAACGTTAGATCCCTTAGTCCAATGAGAAAGGTAACCAGAAAGCCTAGTTATACGCATGTTGACATTATGACCACAGTCTGATATGCAAATGTAAACATTACAAGAATTACTAGCGAACGCGCTGCAACTGAAGTCTTCCCTTTAGAATATGTATACTTACATAAAAATAAACCAAATTTGGGTGAACATGATACATTCAATATAATCCATATAGTCTTGAAATATACTGATCTCTTTTGCGTTATTATACCTACCATGGGCGTAGCCAATATTTTTATTCGGGGGAGGTTTGGTGGTGGTGGTGGTGGGGTTTCTCACTCCCCCCCCCCGCGAATATATATATATATATATATATATATATATATATATATATATATATATATATATATATATATATATGTGTGTGTGTGTGTGTACATAACTAATTTTTATTACACTCTGACCCTTCATTCTTTCGGTGCCCTAGAATAGGTTCATCCTGGAGTTAGTAGGAAAATTCTAGACTCCCCGCCCCTGCCAGCTCCGCCCCGCCTCCAAGCACCATTTCCGGTATTAAAAGCCAACAAAATGCATATTCTGAGGTATCTACTGTGCATTATCCTGCTATTAAAAAGTTTTATTTCAAAAACCTATCTGCTATTATTACTTATTTAGATCCTCCCGCGCCGTTTTTGGGCGGCAAGCTGCTTCCACTAAAATCTGTCTCTGGCAATGTCTGAATCCTCTTCCCACCTGCTCTGAGGACCTCCATAAATGTGTGGCGTCAATTTGTCCCTGTTTTTGCTTTCCTCCTAATGGCCTCAATGTCATCGCAACTTTTATTATGCGTAAATTATTTTGTCGGAGAACATGTCCCGCAAACCTCATGCGAATCTCTGTCACAACCTTACTAAGTGGTCGACTGCCAGTTCGGCATAGGATTTCCTTGATTTAGACCCGATCTCTATAACTGACTCCTAAAATCTGTCTTAGCCATCTTCGTTGAGCCACATTTAGTGTTTCAATTTCAGCAGATGACTATTCACTGCACTGGAATGTATGATAACCGAAATACTGCATTCCTCACTAATCTTCGGACTCACTTGCCTTATTATGATAACCAAACTTGATACTTGACTGAAATGTTAGGCTAATCTTTAAAGCCTCAAAACTTGTCTAAATTTATTAGCCCTAAATACTATAGCTAAATGATTATGGGCTAATTTCTTAGCTCGAATTTTTAATTTTTAGGCTATAGACTATAGTCATGTTATTATGTCCTATTAAGTTCAAACATTGTAGCCCTTCAATACTATGTCTTACATAATGTAATCTCTAAATAGTATATCCAAATATTAAAGCCAAATTTGATAGATCAAATTTAATAGAAAAACTTGATAAACTGAATATTATAGTCAAACTTCTTCATAGTACAAATTACATTGAAGTCCAGAATGCTATATGTCACGAATTATGGACCAATATTATAACCAAATTTTTAAAGTTCAAATTTAAAATCCAAAATTTATAACCGGCACATACCTGTGGTCATACCAATCGTTTAAAATGTTCATTCTCCAGGTCCTGCAGATGACCTTACAATACTAAACCAACGCTCATCTATATTCTATACAGTAGCATCTGCGCTACTTACCCTTGGAAGACGCCAAAACGATTATCTTCTCTTGCATATTATCTCCCTGATGTCACTCCTGGGTCACTCTACGGGATGTCATTCCAGATGTCACAGGACTCTGTGACTTGTGCGACCAACCCACCCCCCGCTGCGACTCTCCTGTTTCCTTCTGTGAAGTAAAGAAGAGTTAGAGCGTGGGAGAGCTCCAGTGCTGTCAGGAACTGTCGAGTCGCTGCGACAATGAACCTCGCCGACGCGGACAACCGCGTCATCATCAACGTGGGCGGCATACGCCACGAGACGTACAAGGCCACCCTGAAGAAGATCCCGGCCACGCGCTTGTCCCGGTTGACCGAGGCCCTGGCCAACTATGACCCGGTCCTTAACGAGTACTTCTTTGACCGGCATCCAGGGGTCTTCGCCCAAATTCTCAACTACTACCGCTCGGGTAAACTCCACTACCCCACAGACGTGTGCGGCCCACTGTTTGAGGAAGAGCTGGAGTTCTGGGGGTTGGACTCGAACCAGGTCGAACCGTGCTGCTGGATGACGTACACCCAGCATCGGGATACCCAGGACGTACTGGCCATCCTTGACCGCCTTGACCTGGACACAGATAAACCCACGGAGGAAGAGATTATGAAAAAGTTCGGTCTGGAGGAGGAATACAAAAGCGGCGAACTAAATTGTTGGCAGCGGATTCAGCCCAAGATTTGGGCGTTATTCGACGAACCATACTCTTCAACTTCCGCCAAGGTGAGTCTCTTGGAAAAAAAAAAACTGTAGCATTTTGTTATTTCATAACATGTTAGCTACAGTAATGTTTGCTTTTAGACTAATTTATCGAAAATAATTTGACCTACTAATGCCTATTCTTTTCACATGCAATCTCTTAGTAATGGATGATAATCAAATAATTCTAGATCTAGTTGGATACAAATGTTGAATAATACTAAACTTTGTAACATTTCAAAGGGGAAATACTCCTTCAAAAATCATTTCGTTTTTTTTTTCTTTTATTAGTTCATCTCAATGTAAATAAGAAATGCCAAATTAATATTTTGTATTTGTTTTCGTGTATGTGTGTGTGTGTGTGTTTAATATTTTTTGATGTTTTTTTTTTTTGTGTGTTCTTTTTGTGTTCTCTTTATTCAACACATACATCAAATTCTAATTTATAGTTTGGAGACCAAATTTTTAGTTTTTTATAATTTTGTATTTATACCGAACGAAATTTGCATAATTGCTTTTATCAACAATGTGAAATGTATACGGATCAAATAACAACATCAGCAATAGCTATTTCAATGGCTTATCAATAATTGCTAAATTCTCACGTACGTTGTGAAGAAGTAGGTAAAGTGATATTTTTTAAACGCTTCAATACTTACAAATACAGTCGTGTAAAAGAGGTAGGCCAAGGTTATAAAAGGCAGAGGCATATAAGGCAGATGCGTAGACTGCAGGAATATAGAAGGAAGAGTATGCAAAGGCAGTGGCACATAAGGCAGACATATTGAAAGAAGTATAGAAGGCAGAGGCGCGGTGGCTGAGGGGCAAAGCGCTTGACTTCCGAACTGGGGGTCGTGATTCAAATCCTCGTGAACGTTTTATTTCAAGATCCCTGGGCGCCTCTGAGTCCAGCTAGCTCCAATGGGTACTTAACATTAGTCGGGAAAAGCAAAGGCGGTTGATCTTTTTACTTTACTATAGAAGGCGAGGTAGCCCTACAGAAAGAGCAGAAAAAGTAGAAAGAGGCTTCAAAGCAGAGGCTTAGAACCTAGAAGGCAGGACTGCAATAGGCGAAGTAAAGAGGGCTGATGTATAACAATAGTCTGAACAAGTGACTTAATGTCATGACATTTTTTTTAAAGTTTTGTTTCATTTTTGTATTCTAGTTCACCTGACCCCGCCTTCCATCGACTTCACCATACACTTCAGCAACTCCTGATGCTTCACGCCTGGCCCTAATGCTCTTTGATCTTTTCCCTCCTGCCATTATCGTTTGACACCTTAATAGACACGCTTTAAGAAGATTGGATTTAGGGCACGATGACCTTTTTCTACCGCTTAAAATATATTTAAATAATCTATTTGCAAAAGTCATATTTTAAAAAAAAATTCTAATCCATTTCTTATCATTTTATTAAGACTTTAAAAAGTATAACTATTCATTTTATTATTATCCAAATTACAACTATATGATAGGCGATCTGTTTTTTTATTTTAAAAAGCTGATCATGTCTTAAAATGGTTCATTTTGTTTAGAAAAAATCGTGGCTGCATTAAACCGAGTGGCTATGCTTTCAAGGGCAAAATGAACTTTTGCACACTAACCCGCTGGAAACGGGAGATGACGTTACAGAATCGGACTATAATAATTGCGCGCTTACTGCCAGTATCATAGGATGCACTATTTTTTAACCTGATTTACATGTCTATATGCATGAATTGTGTATATATGTGTGTAAGTGTCCCCTCCCCCCTTTTTATGTTTTTTTTCTCTCTCTTTTGTTAGCTAGGGGAAATCTAAAGGGAACCAAAAAGGTTTTGAACTGAGTGATATGTCACGTGATATTTTTTTGTCTCTCTAATCTTCAGTGAGTCCAATAATCCCCTTTGCAAAATGTCTGTCTGTTGCCTATATGAAAGAGTTCTTGCTTTGTTTTAGATTTCAGTATTGGACTAAATTTCTTGATTATACACTATTATAGTATTTTCTTCAAAGACCAAATGTTTAGAATAGCTAGTCTTCTAACGCTATAAATGAACAGCTTCAACAGATATTTGCCTTTATTATAATTCAGAAACTGATACAGCCTAATGTCGTGTTTACTAGAAGTAAATAAATGAAAACTTAACTTCAACAACACCGAAATAGGAAAGCCTTATGACACTGGAAAATATTAACATATAATCCATACCCAAATATTATTCTAATGCTTACTTTATATTCATCTAATACTCTAAACTAAACATTAATATTTTATTATGAAAAGAACTGAAGAGTCATACTGCTATTTGAAAAAGTTTAGTTTGAAATAATTGTTTTAAATGTCTACATTCCAACTTACTTTAACTATAAAGAAAAAATAAGCTAAAAGTAAAAAAAAAATTAAGAAACGGCGTTTCTTTTACAGCTATAGAATTGGGGAGGCGCGGTGGCTGAGCGGTAAAGCGCCTGGCTTCTGAACCGGGGAAAACCGGTCTGGAATCCTTGAGATGACTGGGATTTTAAATTTCGTTATCTTTGGGCGCCTCTGAGTCCACCCAGCGGTTGGTCGTTGTGGTGGCTTCATGACACCCTCGTTAACCGTAGGCCATAGAAACACATGACCTTTGACATCATCTGTCCTTTAGAATAGTCTGAAAAGGGAACTTTAACTTTATTTTTATAGAATCGGAGATGTTTAAATGGAAGCTGAGGTGTAGCCAGGGTGGTGGGGGAGGGAGGGGAAGAATATGAAAATCCCGACGGGCCCCCACTTGAGGTGGGCCCCCAAATGAGTGTTTTTTACATAAAAATATTAAATATTATAAAAAATGCAGGTTCAAGCTCTTCGGCCCCCCCCCCCCCCCCCCCATGATCACTAATTCCTAGCTACGCCACTGAATGGAGGCAAATCCATAAATTGCATTTTTAAACATTGCAGCATCAAATTTTTTAAGCTCTTTCGTTCGTAGCAAAAAAATAATTTCAATATAGCGGAAGTACTCAACTTCCTATCCATGAATTCCAATCCAACATATTCAGAAACAAATGGGAAACTAACTGGCGGCTATAAAGGTGAGTAGATACGAAGATCAACAACTGCGCATTGAGATAGTGTTAAAAGTTAAGCTCCATTCCTTCTTATTTAATTATCAATATTAAAATTCAATTTAGCGTCTTGACATTGTTATAGTATATCGTGGGAGTCTCCAATATTGAACCTCTAAACACAATTTAATATGTGAATATACGTGTGGCCAGCACGTATGTATTCGTCTCATAATACTAACTTTACTAAGTGTCCAGGTCAAGGATGTTTCCTATGCATAAACAATATATTTACATTTCAGGAAACAACAGTAATTTTAATAGAGAACTAGAAATAGCTAAGAGCTAAAAAAAATAAAAAGGGATCTTTCCCACAGAAAATTCTCGTTCTTTTCTGCCTATTAGATGGGCAAGTTTTAGAGAGGGTATAAATACAAGGTACGCCAATTTCTAGTGAGGGTATAAATACAAGGGACGCCAATTTCTAGAGAGGGTATAAATACAATGGACGCTAATTTCTAGAGAGGGTATAAATACAAGGGACGCCAATTTCTAGTGAGGGTATAAATACAAGGGACGCTAATTTCTAGAGAGGGTATAAATACAAGGGACGCCAATTTCTAGAGAGGGTATAAATACAATGGACGCCAATTTCTAGTGAGGGTATAAATACAAGGGACGCCAATTTTTAGAGAGGGTATAAATACAAGGGACGCCAATTTATAGAGAGGGTATAAATACAAGGGACGCTAATTTATAGAGAGGGTATAAATACAAGGGACGCTAATTTATAGAGATCGTATAAATACAAGGGACGACAATAAACGGGATCAGTCGATAAGTCTCAACCTTAATTTGAACTACACACTTTTCAATCCATTACCGAAGTTACGTTAGACTGGAATTGTGTATTGGTAGCTTGAGTTGAATCTTACATTTTTTAGGAATTGTTCTCCGATGATTAAATCGTTTTTTACTACCAAGATGAACTATGTTGTTTCAAAGTTCAATAAGTTATCGCGCCTGAACGCAAGTGTGAATAGAATTGATACAGTTTTGGAACTGTATTTTATGTTTTGGATAATAGATAGATGTATAATAATAACACCAGTGAAGTTTAAACAATTGTTCTTTTTTTTTGCCTTATGTTTAACATTTTTTTTAAAGTCCTACTTTGTAATTCTGTTTGTCTTTTTGCTTTTCTCATTCTATCTCTTTTTAATTTTTCCCATATGCGTCTCTTTTCTATCTCACTCATTCTATCTCATTCTTCCTTAATCACATTGTCTCTTTCTCTTACACGCTCATACTCTGTCTCTCTTACTCTTTCTCTAACACTCTCTCACACTCACTCGGTCTCTTTCTCTCTCCCTTCCTGTCTCTTTCTCTCATTCATTCTCTCTCTCACTCATTCTCTCTCACTCTCTCTCAATCTCACTAATGGGTTCTCTCATTCACACAGACTGTCTCTCTCTCTCTCTCTCTCTCTCTCTCTCTCTCAATTCATTCTCTCCATCACTAACACACACACACACACTCTCTCTCACTCTTCAATAGATAAACTAGTTGTTACAACCACGCTATGTGCATGTCCATTCCTCCGCACGTCCGCTGGCTACTACCAGACCAGTTAGTTTACATTATCCCCACCTGTTCACTCTCGTTTTTCAACCCCTTTAAGTGATAAGGCCTGGGGTCAAGTCGGAGATTTGAACCCTACAAATTGAGATTTCACAGCCCACCTGCTAACACGCATCCACCCACCACCCCCAACAGCGCCTCTTATCTAGACTTATACATATCGTGATTTAGGTTTTCCTTTGTCTTTAGGATCTCTCGTCTTTATGTTGTCTCTTCTGTATTTACAGCCTCAATGTCTTTTACAGCCTCAATGTCTTTAGGTTGTTTTCTTTCTTTTCAGCCTCAATGTCTTTAGGTTATTTTCTTTCTTTTCAGCCTCAATGTCTTTAGGTTATTTTCTTTCTTTTCAGCCTCAATGTCTTTATGTTATTTTCTTTCTTTTCAGCCTCAATGTCTTTAGGTTATTTTCTGTCTTTTCAGCCTCAATGTCTTTAGGTTATTTTCTTTCTTTTCAGCCTCAATGTCTTTAGGTTGTTTTCTTTCTTTTCAGCCTCAATGTCTTTAAGTTATTTTCTTTCTTTTCAGCCTCAATGTCTTTAGGTTATTTTCTGTCTTTTCAGCCTCAATGTCTTTAGGTTATTTTCTTTCTTTTCAGCCTCAATGTCTTTAAGTTATTTTCTTTCTTTTCAGCCTCAATGTCTTTAGGTTGTTTTCTTTCTTTTCAGCCTCAATGTCTTTAGGTTATTTTCTTTCTTTTCAGCCTCAATGTCTTTAGGTTGTTTTCTTTCTTTTCAGCCTCAATGTCTTTAGGTTATTTTCTTTCTTTTCAGCCTCAATGTCTTTAGGTTATTTTCTTTCTTTTCAGCCTCAATGTCTTTATGTTATTTTCTTTCTTTTCAGCCTCAATGTCTTTAGGTTATTTTCTGTCTTTTCAGCCTCAATGTCTTTAGGTTATTTTCTGTCTTTTCAGCCTCAATGTCTTTAGGTTATTTTCTTTCTTTTCAGCCTCAATGTCTTTAGGTTATTTTCTTTCTTTTCAGTTTGAATGTCTTTAGGTTATTTTCTTTCTTTTCAGTTTGAATGTCATTAGGTTGTCTTCTGTCTTTTCAGCCTCAATGTCTTTAGGTTGTCTTCTGTCTTTTCAGTATCAATGTCTTTAGGTTGTCTTCTGTCTTTTCAGTATCAATGTCTTTAGGTTGTCTTCTGTCTTTTCAGTATCAATGTCTTTAGGTTGTCTTCTGTCTTTTCAGTATCAATGTCTTTAGGTTGTCTTGTCTTTTCAGCTTGAATGTCTTTAGGTTGTCTTCTGTCTTTTCAGCTTGAATGTCTTTAGGTTGTCTTCTGTTTTTTCAGCCTCAATGTCTTTAGGTTGTCTTCTGTCTTTTCAGTTTGAATGTCTTTAGGTTGTCTTCTGTCTTTTCAGCTTGAATGTCTTTAGGTTGTCTTCTGTCTTTTCAGCCTCAATGTCTTTAGGTTGTCTTCTGTCTTTTCAGTATCAATGTCTTTAGGTTGTCTTCTGTCTTTTCAGTATCAATGTCTTTAGGTTGTCTTCTGTCTTTTCAGTATCAATGTCTTTAGGTTGTCTTCTGTCTTTTCAGTATCAATGTCTTTAGGTTGTCTTCTGTCTTTTCAGCTTGAATGTCTTTAGGTTGTCTTCTGTCTTTTCAGCTTGAATGTCTTTAGGTTGTCTTCTGTCTTTTCAGCCTCAATGTCTTTAGGTTGTCTTCTGTCTTTTCAGTATCAATGTCTTTAGGTTGTCTTCTGTCTTTTCAGTATCAATGTCTTTAGGTTGTCTTCTGTCTTTTCAGTATCAATGTCTTTAGGTTGTCTTCTGTCTTTTCAGTATCAATGTCTTTAGGTTGTCTTCTGTCTTTTCAGCTTGAATGTCTTTAGGTTGTCTTCTGTCTTTTCAGCTTGAATGTCTTTAGGTTGTCTTCTGTCTTTTCAGCCTGAATGTCTTTAGGTTGTCTTCTGTCTTTTCAGCCTGAATGTATTTAGGTTATTTTCTTTCTTTTCAGCCTCAATGTCTTTAGGTTGTTTTCTTTCTTTTCAGCCTCAATGTCTTTAAGTTATTTTCTTTCTTTTCAGCCTCAATGTCTTTAGGTTGTTTTCTTTCTTTTCAGCCTCAATGTCTTTAAGTTATTTTCTTTCTTTTCAGCCTCAATGTCTTTAGGTTATTTTCTTTCTTTTAGGCCTCAATGTCTTTAGGTTGTTTTCTTTCTTTTCAGCCTCAATGTCTTTAGGTTATTTTCTTTCTTTTCAGCCTCAATGTCTTTAGGTTGTTTTCTTTCTTTTCAGCCTCAATGTCTTTAAGTTATTTTCTTTCTTTTCAGCCTCAATGTCTTTAGGTTATTTTCTTTCTTTTCAGCCTCAATGTCTTTAGGTTGTTTTCTTTCTTTTCAGCCTCAATGTCTTTAAGTTATTTTCTTTCTTTTCAGCCTCAATGTCTTTAGGTTATTTTCTGTCTTTTCAGCCTCAATGTCTTTAGGTTATTTTCTTTCTTTTCAGCCTCAATGTCTTTAGGTTATTTTCTTTCTTTTCAGTTTGAATGTCTTTAGGTTATTTTCTTTCTTTTCAGTTTGAATGTCATTAGGTTGTCTTCTGTCTTTTCAGCCTCAATGTCTTTAGGTTGTCTTCTGTCTTTTCAGTATCAATGTCTTTAGGTTGTCTTCTGTCTTTTCAGTATCAATGTCTTTAGGTTGTCTTCTGTCTTTTCAGTATCAATGTCTTTAGGTTGTCTTCTGTCTTTTCAGTATCAATGTCTTTAGGTTGTCTTGTCTTTTCAGCTTGAATGTCTTTAGGTTGTCTTCTGTCTTTTCAGCTTGAATGTCTTTAGGTTGTCTTCTGTTTTTTCAGCCTCAATGTCTTTAGGTTGTCTTCTGTCTTTTCAGTTTGAATGTCTTTAGGTTGTCTTCTGTCTTTTCAGCTTGAATGTCTTTAGGTTGTCTTCTGTCTTTTCAGCCTCAATGTCTTTAGGTTGTCTTCTGTCTTTTCAGTATCAATGTCTTTAGGTTGTCTTCTGTCTTTTCAGTATCAATGTCTTTAGGTTGTCTTCTGTCTTTTCAGTATCAATGTCTTTAGGTTGTCTTCTGTCTTTTCAGTATCAATGTCTTTAGGTTGTCTTCTGTCTTTTCAGCTTGAATGTCTTTAGGTTGTCTTCTGTCTTTTCAGCTTGAATGTCTTTAGGTTGTCTTCTGTCTTTTCAGCCTCAATGTCTTTAGGTTGTCTTCTGTCTTTTCAGTATCAATGTCTTTAGGTTGTCTTCTGTCTTTTCAGTATCAATGTCTTTAGGTTGTCTTCTGTCTTTTCAGTATCAATGTCTTTAGGTTGTCTTCTGTCTTTTCAGTATCAATGTCTTTAGGTTGTCTTCTGTCTTTTCAGCTTGAATGTCTTTAGGTTGTCTTCTGTCTTTTCAGCTTGAATGTCTTTAGGTTGTCTTCTGTCTTTTCAGCCTGAATGTCTTTAGGTTGTCTTCTGTCTTTTCAGCCTGAATGTATTTAGGTTATTTTCTTTCTTTTCAGCCTCAATGTCTTTAGGTTGTTTTCTTTCTTTTCAGCCTCAATGTCTTTAAGTTATTTTCTTTCTTTTCAGCCTCAATGTCTTTAGGTTGTTTTCTTTCTTTTCAGCCTCAATGTCTTTAAGTTATTTTCTTTCTTTTCAGCCTCAATGTCTTTAGGTTATTTTCTTTCTTTTAGGCCTCAATGTCTTTAGGTTGTTTTCTTTCTTTTCAGCCTCAATGTTTTTAGGTTATTTTCTTTCTTTTCAGCCTCAATGTCTTTAGGTTGTTTTCTTTCTTTTCAGCCTCAATGTCTTTAAGTTATTTTCTTTCTTTTCAGCCTCAATGTCTTTAGGTTATTTTCTTTCTTTTCAGCCTCAATGTCTTTAGGTTGTTTTCTTTCTTTTCAGCCTCAATGTCTTTAAGTTATTTTCTTTCTTTTCAGCCTCAATGTCTTTAGGTTATTTTCTGTCTTTTCAGCCTCAATGTCTTTAGGTTATTTTCTTTCTTTTCAGCCTCAATGTCTTTAAGTTATTTTCTTTCTTTTCAGCCTCAATGTCTTTAGGTTGTTTTCTTTCTTTTCAGCCTCAATGTCTTTAGGTTATTTTCTTTCTTTTCAGCCTCAATGTCTTTAGGTTGTTTTCTTTCTTTTCAGCCTCAATGTCTTTAGGTTATTTTCTTTCTTTTCAGCCTCAATGTCTTTAGGTTATTTTCTTTCTTTTCAGCCTCAATGTCTTTATGTTATTTTCTTTCTTTTCAGCCTCAATGTCTTTAGGTTATTTTCTGTCTTTTCAGCCTCAATGTCTTTAGGTTATTTTCTTTCTTTTCAGCCTCAATGTCTTTAGGTTGTTTTCTTTCTTTTCAGCCTCAATGTCTTTAAGTTATTTTCTTTCTTTTCAGCCTCAATGTCTTTAGGTTATTTTCTGTCTTTTCAGCCTCAATGTCTTTAGGTTATTTTCTTTCTTTTCAGCCTCAATGTCTTTAAGTTATTTTCTTTCTTTTCAGCCTCAATGTCTTTAGGTTGTTTTCTTTCTTTTCAGCCTCAATGTCTTTAAGTTATTTTCTTTCTTTTCAGCCTCAATGTCTTTAGGTTGTTTTCTTTCTTTTCAGCCTCAATGTCTTTAGGTTATTTTCTTTCTTTTCAGCCTCAATGTCTTTAGGTTATTTTCTTTCTTTTCAGCCTCAATGTCTTTATGTTATTTTCTTTCTTTTCAGCCTCAATGTCTTTAGGTTATTTTCTGTCTTTTCAGCCTCAATGTCTTTAGGTTATTTTCTTTCTTTTCAGCCTCAATGTCTTTAGGTTATTTTCTTTCTTTTCAGTTTGAATGTCTTTAGGTTATTTTCTTTCTTTTCAGTTTGAATGTCATTAGGTTGTCTTCTGTCTTTTCAGCCTCAATGTCTTTAGGTTGTCTTCTGTCTTTTCAGTATCAATGTCTTTAGGTTGTCTTCTGTCTTTTCAGTATCAATGTCTTTAGGTTGTCTTCTGTCTTTTCAGTATCAATGTCTTTAGGTTGTCTTCTGTCTTTTCAGTATCAATGTCTTTAGGTTGTCTTGTCTTTTCAGCTTGAATGTCTTTAGGTTGTCTTCTGTCTTTTCAGCTTGAATGTCTTTAGGTTGTCTTCTGTTTTTTCAGCCTCAATGTCTTTAGGTTGTCTTCTGTCTTTTCAGTTTGAATGTCTTTAGGTTGTCTTCTGTCTTTTCAGCTTGAATGTCTTTAGGTTGTCTTCTGTCTTTTCAGCCTCAATGTCTTTAGGTTGTCTTCTGTCTTTTCAGTATCAATGTCTTTAGGTTGTCTTCTGTCTTTTCAGTATCAATGTCTTTAGGTTGTCTTCTGTCTTTTCAGTATCAATGTCTTTAGGTTGTCTTCTGTCTTTTCAGTATCAATGTCTTTAGGTTGTCTTCTGTCTTTTCAGCTTGAATGTCTTTAGGTTGTCTTCTGTCTTTTCAGCTTGAATGTCTTTAGGTTGTCTTCTGTCTTTTCAGCCTCAATGTCTTTAGGTTGTCTTCTGTCTTTTCAGTATCAATGTCTTTAGGTTGTCTTCTGTCTTTTCAGTATCAATGTCTTTAGGTTGTCTTCTGTCTTTTCAGTATCAATGTCTTTAGGTTGTCTTCTGTCTTTTCAGTATCAATGTCTTTAGGTTGTCTTCTGTCTTTTCAGCTTGAATGTCTTTAGGTTGTCTTCTGTCTTTTCAGCTTGAATGTCTTTAGGTTGTCTTCTGTCTTTTCAGCCTGAATGTCTTTAGGTTGTCTTCTGTCTTTTCAGCCTGAATGTATTTAGGTTATCTTCTGTCTTTTCAGTTTGAATGTCTTTAGGTTGTCTTCTGTCTTTTCAGTTTGAATGTCTTTAGGTTGTCTTCTGTCTTTTCAGCTTGAATGTCTTTAGGTTGTCTTCTGTCTTTACAGTATCAATGTCTTCAGGTGTCTTCTGTCTTTTCAGTATCAATGTCTTTAGGTTGTCTTCTGTTTTTTCAGCCTCAATGTCTTTAGGTTGTCTTCTGTCTTTTCAGTTTGAATGTCTTTAGGTTGTCTTCTGTCTTTTCAGCCTGAATGTCTTTAGGTTGTCTTCTGTCTTTACAGTATCAATGTCTTCAGGTGTCTTCTGTCTTTTCAGTATCAATGTCTTTAGGTTGTCTTCTGTTTTTTCAGTATCAATGTCTTTAGGTTCTCTTCTGTCTTTTCAGTATCAATGTCTTTAGGTTGTCTTCTGTCTTTTCAGTATCAATGTCTTTAGGTTGTCTTCTGTCTTTTCAGTCTAAATGTCTTTAGGTTGCCTTCTGTCTTTTCAGTTTGAATGTCTTTAGGTTGTCTTCTGTCTTTTCAGTTTGAATGTCTTTAGGTTGTCTTCTGTCTTTTCAGCCTGAATGTCTTTAGGTTGTCTTCTGTCTTTACAGTATCAATGTCTTCAGGTGTCTTCTGTCTTTTCAGTATCAATGTCTTTAGGTTGTCTTCTGTTTTTTCAGTATCAATGTCTTTAGGTTCTCTTCTGTCTTTTCAGTATCAATGTCTTTAGGTTGTCTTCTGTCTTTTCAGTATCAATGTCTTTAGGTTGTCTTCTGTCTTTTCAGTCTAAATGTCTTTAGGTTGCCTTCTGTCTTTTCAGTTTGAATGTCTTTAGGTTGTCTTCTGTCTTTTCAGTTTGAATGTCTTTAGGTTGTCTTCTGTCTTTTCAGCCTGAATGTCTTTAGGTTGTCTTCTGTCTTTTCAGCCTGAATGTATTTAGGTTATCTTCTGTCTTTTCAGTTTGAATGTCTTTAGGTTGTCTTCTGTCTTTTCAGTTTGAATGTCTTTAGGTTGTCTTCTGTCTTTTCAGCTTGAATGTCTTTAGGTTGTTTTCTGTCTTTTTAGCCTGAATGTCTTTAGGTTGTCTTCTGTCTTTTCAGTTTGAATGTCTTTAGGTTTTCTTCTGTCTTTTCAGTATCAATGTCTTTAGGTTGTCTTCTGTCTTTTCAGCTTGAATGTCTTTAGGTTGTCTTCTGTCTTTTCAGCTTGAATGTCTTTAGGTTGTCTTCTGTCTTTTCAGCCTGAATGTCTTTAGGTTGTCTTCTGTCTTTTCAGCCTGAATGTATTTAGGTTATCTTCTGTCTTTTCAGTTTGAATGTCTTTAGGTTGTCTTCTGTCTTTTCAGTTTGAATGTCTTTAGGTTGTCTTGAGTCTTTTCAGCTTGAATGTCTTTAGGTTGTCTTCTGTCTTTACAGTATCAATGTCTTCAGGTGTCTTCTGTCTTTTCAGTATCAATGTCTTTAGGTTGTCTTCTGTTTTTTCAGCCTCAATGTCTTTAGGTTGTCTTCTGTCTTTTCAGTTTGAATGTCTTTAGGTTGTCTTCTGTCTTTTCAGCCTCAATGTCTTTAGGTTGTCTTCTGTCTTTACAGTATCAATGTCTTCAGGTGTCTTCTGTCTTTTCAGTATCAATGTCTTTAGGTTGTCTTCTGTTTTTTCAGTATCAATGTCTTTAGGTTCTCTTCTGTCTTTTCAGTATCAATGTCTTTAGGTTGTCTTCTGTCTTTTCAGTATCAATGTCTTTAGGTTGTCTTCTGTCTTTTCAGTCTAAATGTCTTTAGGTTGCCTTCTGTCTTTTCAGTTTGAATGTCTTTAGGTTGTCTTCTGTCTTTTCAGTTTGAATGTCTTTAGGTTGTCTTCTGTCTTTTCAGCCTGAATGTCTTTAGGTTGTCTTCTGTCTTTTCAGCCTGAATGTATTTAGGTTATCTTCTGTCTTTTCAGTTTGAATGTCTTTAGGTTGTCTTCTGTCTTTTCAGTTTGAATGTCTTTAGGTTGTCTTCTGTCTTTTCAGCTTGAATGTCTTTAGGTTGTTTTCTGTCTTTTTAGCCTGAATGTCTTTAGGTTGTCTTCTGTCTTTTCAGTTTGAATGTCTTTAGGTTGTCTTCTGTCTTTTCAGCTTGAATGTCTTTAGGTTGTCTTCTGTCTTTTCAGCCTCAATGTCTTTAGGTTGTCTTCTGTCTTTTCAGTAACAATGTCTTTAGGTTGTCTTCTGTCTTTTCAGTATCAATGTCTTTAGGTTGTCTTCTGTCTTTTCAGTATCAATGTCTTTAGGTTGTCTTCTGTCTTTTCAGCTTGAATGTCTTTAGGTTGTCTTCTGTCTTTTCAGCTTGAATGTCTTTAGGTTGTCTTCTGTCTTTTCAGCCTGAATGTCTTTAGGTTGTCTTCTGTCTTTTCAGCCTAAATGTATTTAGGTTATCTTCTGTCTTTTCAGTTTGAATGTCTTTAGGTTGTCTTCTGTCTTTTCAGTTTGAATGTCTTTAGGTTGTCTTCTGTCTTTTCAGCTTGAATGTCTTTAGGTTGTCTTCTGTCTTTACAGTATCAATGTCTTCAGGTGTCTTCTGTCTTTTCAGTATCAATGTCTTTAGGTTGTTTTCTTTCTTTTCAGCCTCAATGTCTTTAGGTTATTTTCTTTCTTTTCAGCCTCAATGTCTTTAGGTTATTTTCTTTCTTTTCAGCCTCAATGTCTTTATGTTATTTTCTTTCTTTTCAGCCTCAATGTCTTTAGGTTATTTTCTGTCTTTTCAGCCTCAATGTCTTTAGGTTATTTTCTTTCTTTTCAGCCTCAATGTCTTTAGGTTGTTTTCTTTCTTTTCAGCCTCAATGTCTTTAAGTTATTTTCTTTCTTTTCAGCCTCAATGTCTTTAGGTTATTTTCTGTCTTTTCAGCCTCAATGTCTTTAGGTTATTTTCTTTCTTTTCAGCCTCAATGTCTTTAAGTTATTTTCTTTCTTTTCAGCCTCAATGTCTTTAGGTTGTTTTCTTTCTTTTCAGCCTCAATGTCTTTAAGTTATTTTCTTTCTTTTCAGCCTCAATGTCTTTAGGTTGTTTTCTTTCTTTTCAGCCTCAATGTCTTTAGGTTATTTTCTTTCTTTTCAGCCTCAATGTCTTTAGGTTATTTTCTTTCTTTTCAGCCTCAATGTCTTTATGTTATTTTCTTTCTTTTCAGCCTCAATGTCTTTAGGTTATTTTCTGTCTTTTCAGCCTCAATGTCTTTAGGTTATTTTCTTTCTTTTCAGCCTCAATGTCTTTAGGTTATTTTCTTTCTTTTCAGTTTGAATGTCTTTAGGTTATTTTCTTTCTTTTCAGTTTGAATGTCATTAGGTTGTCTTCTGTCTTTTCAGCCTCAATGTCTTTAGGTTGTCTTCTGTCTTTTCAGTATCAATGTCTTTAGGTTGTCTTCTGTCTTTTCAGTATCAATGTCTTTAGGTTGTCTTCTGTCTTTTCAGTATCAATGTCTTTAGGTTGTCTTCTGTCTTTTCAGTATCAATGTCTTTAGGTTGTCTTGTCTTTTCAGCTTGAATGTCTTTAGGTTGTCTTCTGTCTTTTCAGCTTGAATGTCTTTAGGTTGTCTTCTGTTTTTTCAGCCTCAATGTCTTTAGGTTGTCTTCTGTCTTTTCAGTTTGAATGTCTTTAGGTTGTCTTCTGTCTTTTCAGCTTGAATGTCTTTAGGTTGTCTTCTGTCTTTTCAGCCTCAATGTCTTTAGGTTGTCTTCTGTCTTTTCAGTATCAATGTCTTTAGGTTGTCTTCTGTCTTTTCAGTATCAATGTCTTTAGGTTGTCTTCTGTCTTTTCAGTATCAATGTCTTTAGGTTGTCTTCTGTCTTTTCAGTATCAATGTCTTTAGGTTGTCTTCTGTCTTTTCAGCTTGAATGTCTTTAGGTTGTCTTCTGTCTTTTCAGCTTGAATGTCTTTAGGTTGTCTTCTGTCTTTTCAGCCTCAATGTCTTTAGGTTGTCTTCTGTCTTTTCAGTATCAATGTCTTTAGGTTGTCTTCTGTCTTTTCAGTATCAATGTCTTTAGGTTGTCTTCTGTCTTTTCAGTATCAATGTCTTTAGGTTGTCTTCTGTCTTTTCAGTATCAATGTCTTTAGGTTGTCTTCTGTCTTTTCAGCTTGAATGTCTTTAGGTTGTCTTCTGTCTTTTCAGCTTGAATGTCTTTAGGTTGTCTTCTGTCTTTTCAGCCTGAATGTCTTTAGGTTGTCTTCTGTCTTTTCAGCCTGAATGTATTTAGGTTATCTTCTGTCTTTTCAGTTTGAATGTCTTTAGGTTGTCTTCTGTCTTTTCAGTTTGAATGTCTTTAGGTTGTCTTCTGTCTTTTCAGCTTGAATGTCTTTAGGTTGTCTTCTGTCTTTACAGTATCAATGTCTTCAGGTGTCTTCTGTCTTTTCAGTATCAATGTCTTTAGGTTGTCTTCTGTTTTTTCAGCCTCAATGTCTTTAGGTTGTCTTCTGTCTTTTCAGTTTGAATGTCTTTAGGTTGTCTTCTGTCTTTTCAGCCTGAATGTCTTTAGGTTGTCTTCTGTCTTTACAGTATCAATGTCTTCAGGTGTCTTCTGTCTTTTCAGTATCAATGTCTTTAGGTTGTCTTCTGTTTTTTCAGTATCAATGTCTTTAGGTTCTCTTCTGTCTTTTCAGTATCAATGTCTTTAGGTTGTCTTCTGTCTTTTCAGTATCAATGTCTTTAGGTTGTCTTCTGTCTTTTCAGTCTAAATGTCTTTAGGTTGCCTTCTGTCTTTTCAGTTTGAATGTCTTTAGGTTGTCTTCTGTCTTTTCAGTTTGAATGTCTTTAGGTTGTCTTCTGTCTTTTCAGCCTGAATGTCTTTAGGTTGTCTTCTGTCTTTACAGTATCAATGTCTTCAGGTGTCTTCTGTCTTTTCAGTATCAATGTCTTTAGGTTGTCTTCTGTTTTTTCAGTATCAATGTCTTTAGGTTCTCTTCTGTCTTTTCAGTATCAATGTCTTTAGGTTGTCTTCTGTCTTTTCAGTATCAATGTCTTTAGGTTGTCTTCTGTCTTTTCAGTCTAAATGTCTTTAGGTTGCCTTCTGTCTTTTCAGTTTGAATGTCTTTAGGTTGTCTTCTGTCTTTTCAGTTTGAATGTCTTTAGGTTGTCTTCTGTCTTTTCAGCCTGAATGTCTTTAGGTTGTCTTCTGTCTTTTCAGCCTGAATGTATTTAGGTTATCTTCTGTCTTTTCAGTTTGAATGTCTTTAGGTTGTCTTCTGTCTTTTCAGTTTGAATGTCTTTAGGTTGTCTTCTGTCTTTTCAGCTTGAATGTCTTTAGGTTGTTTTCTGTCTTTTTAGCCTGAATGTCTTTAGGTTGTCTTCTGTCTTTTCAGTTTGAATGTCTTTAGGTTTTCTTCTGTCTTTTCAGTATCAATGTCTTTAGGTTGTCTTCTGTCTTTTCAGCTTGAATGTCTTTAGGTTGTCTTCTGTCTTTTCAGCTTGAATGTCTTTAGGTTGTCTTCTGTCTTTTCAGCCTGAATGTCTTTAGGTTGTCTTCTGTCTTTTCAGCCTGAATGTATTTAGGTTATCTTCTGTCTTTTCAGTTTGAATGTCTTTAGGTTGTCTTCTGTCTTTTCAGTTTGAATGTCTTTAGGTTGTCTTGAGTCTTTTCAGCTTGAATGTCTTTAGGTTGTCTTCTGTCTTTACAGTATCAATGTCTTCAGGTGTCTTCTGTCTTTTCAGTATCAATGTCTTTAGGTTGTCTTCTGTTTTTTCAGCCTCAATGTCTTTAGGTTGTCTTCTGTCTTTTCAGTTTGAATGTCTTTAGGTTGTCTTCTGTCTTTTCAGCCTCAATGTCTTTAGGTTGTCTTCTGTCTTTACAGTATCAATGTCTTCAGGTGTCTTCTGTCTTTTCAGTATCAATGTCTTTAGGTTGTCTTCTGTTTTTTCAGTATCAATGTCTTTAGGTTCTCTTCTGTCTTTTCAGTATCAATGTCTTTAGGTTGTCTTCTGTCTTTTCAGTATCAATGTCTTTAGGTTGTCTTCTGTCTTTTCAGTCTAAATGTCTTTAGGTTGCCTTCTGTCTTTTCAGTTTGAATGTCTTTAGGTTGTCTTCTGTCTTTTCAGTTTGAATGTCTTTAGGTTGTCTTCTGTCTTTTCAGCCTGAATGTCTTTAGGTTGTCTTCTGTCTTTTCAGCCTGAATGTATTTAGGTTATCTTCTGTCTTTTCAGTTTGAATGTCTTTAGGTTGTCTTCTGTCTTTTCAGTTTGAATGTCTTTAGGTTGTCTTCTGTCTTTTCAGCTTGAATGTCTTTAGGTTGTTTTCTGTCTTTTTAGCCTGAATGTCTTTAGGTTGTCTTCTGTCTTTTCAGTTTGAATGTCTTTAGGTTGTCTTCTGTCTTTTCAGCTTGAATGTCTTTAGGTTGTCTTCTGTCTTTTCAGCCTCAATGTCTTTAGGTTGTCTTCTGTCTTTTCAGTAACAATGTCTTTAGGTTGTCTTCTGTCTTTTCAGTATCAATGTCTTTAGGTTGTCTTCTGTCTTTTCAGTATCAATGTCTTTAGGTTGTCTTCTGTCTTTTCAGCTTGAATGTCTTTAGGTTGTCTTCTGTCTTTTCAGCTTGAATGTCTTTAGGTTGTCTTCTGTCTTTTCAGCCTGAATGTCTTTAGGTTGTCTTCTGTCTTTTCAGCCTAAATGTATTTAGGTTATCTTCTGTCTTTTCAGTTTGAATGTCTTTAGGTTGTCTTCTGTCTTTTCAGTTTGAATGTCTTTAGGTTGTCTTCTTTCTTTTCAGCTTGAATGTCTTTAGGTTGTCTTCTGTCTTTACAGTATCAATGTCTTCAGGTGTCTTCTGTCTTTTCAGTATCAATGTCTTTAGGTTGTCTTCTGTTTTTTCAGCCTCAATGTCTTTAGGTTGTCTTCTGTCTTTTCAGTTTGAATGTCTTTAGGTTGTCTTCTGTCTTTTCAGCCTGAATGTCTTTAGGTTGTCTTCTGTCTTTACAGTATCAATGTCTTCAGGTGTCTTCTGTCTTTTCAGTATCAATGTCTTTAGGTTGTCTTCTGTTTTTTCAGTATCAATGTCTTTAGGTTCTCTTCTGTCTTTTCAGTATCAATGTCTTTAGGTTGTCTTCTGTCTTTTCAGTATCAATGTCTTTAGGTTGTCTTCTGTCTTTTCAGTCTAAATGTCTTTAGGTTGCCTTCTGTCTTTTCAGTTTGAATGTCTTTAGGTTGTCTTCTGTCTTTTTAGCTTGAATGTCTTTAGGTTGTCTTCTGTCTTTTCAGTATCAATGTCTTTAGGTTGTCTTCTGTCTTTTCAGTAACAATGTCTTTAGGTTGTCTTCTGTCTTTTCAGTATCAATGTCTTTAGGTTGTCTTCTGTCTTTTCAGTATCAATGTCTTTAGGTTGTCTTCTGTCTTTTCAGTATCAATGTCTTTAGGTTGTCTTCTGTCTTTTCAGCTTGAATGTCTTTAGGTTGTCTTCTGTCTTTTCAGCTTAAATGTCTTTAGGTTGTCTTCTGTCTTTTCAGCCTCAATGTCTTTAGGTTGTCTTCTGTCTTTTCAGTTTGAATGTCTTTAGGTTGTCTTCTGTCTTTTCAGCTTGAATGTCTTTAGGTTGTCTTCTGTCTTTTCAGCCTTAATGTCTTTAGGTTGTCTTCTGTCTTTACAGTATCAATGTCTTCAGGTGTCTTCTGTCTTTTCAGTATCAATGTCTTTAGGTTGTCTTCTGTTTTTTCAGCCTCAATGTCTTTAGGTTGTCTTCTGTCTTTTCAGTTTGAATGTCTTTAGGTTGTCTTCTGTCTTTTCAGCCTCAATGTCTTTAGGTTGTCTTCTGTCTTTTCAGTTTGAATGTCTTTAGGTTGTCTTCTGTCTTTTCAGCTTAAATGTCTTTAGGTTGTCTTCTGTCTTTTTAGCCTGAATGTCTTTAGGTTGTCTTCTGTCTTTTCAGTTTGAATGTCTTTAGGTTTTCTTCTGTCTTTTCAGCTTGAATGTCTTTAGGTTGTCTTCTGTCTTTTCAGCCGTAATGTCTTTAGGTTGTCTTCGGTCTTTACAGTATCAATGTCTTTAGGTGTCTTCTGTTTTTTCAGTATCAATGTCTTTAGGTTCTCTTCTGTCTTTTCAGTATCAATGTCTTTAGGTTGTCTTCTGTCTTTTCAGTATCAATGTCTTTAGGTTGTCTTCCGTCTTTTTAGCTTGAATGTCTTTAGGTTGTCTTCTGTCTTTTTAGCTTGAATGTCTTTAAGTTGTCTTCTGTCTTTACAGTATCAATGTCTTCAGGTGTCTTCTGTCTTTTCAGTATCAATGTCTTTAGGTTGTCTTCTGTTTTTTCAGCCTCAATGTCTTTAGGTTGTCTTCTGTCTTTTCAGTTTGAATGTCTTTAGGTTGTCTTCTGTCTTTTCAGCCTCAATGTCTTTAGGTTGTCTTCTGTCTTTACAGTATCAATGTCTTCAGGTGTCTTCTTTCTTTTCAGTATCAATGTCTTTAGGTTGTCTTCTGTTTTTTCAGTATCAATGTCTTTATGTTCTCTTCTGTCTTTTCAGTATCAATGTCTTTAGGTTGTCTTCTGTCTTTTCAGTATCAATGTCTTTAGGTTGTCTTCTGTCTTTTCAGTCTAAATGTCTTTAGGTTGCCTTCTGTCTTTTCAGTTTGAATGTCTTTAGGTTGTCTTCTGTCTTTTCAGTTTGAATGTCTTTAGGTTGTCTTCTGTCTTTTCAGCCTGAATGTCTTTAGGTTGTCTTCTGTCTTTTCAGCCTGAATGTATTTAGGTTATCTTCTGTCTTTTCAGTTTGAATGTCTTTAGGTTGTCTTCTGTCTTTTCAGTTTGAATGTCTTTAGGTTGTCTTCTGTCTTTTCAGCTTGAATGTCTTTAGGTTGTTTTCTGTCTTTTTAGCCTGAATGTCTTTAGGTTGTCTTCTGTCTTTTCAGTTTGAATGTCTTTAGGTTGTCTTCTGTCTTTTCAGCTTGAATGTCTTTAGGTTGTCTTCTGTCTTTTCAGCCTCAATGTCTTTAGGTTGTCTTCTGTCTTTTCAGTATCAATGTCTTTAGGTTGTCTTCTGTCTTTTCAGTATCAATGTCTTTAGGTTGTCTTCTGTCTTTTCAGTATCAATGTCTTTAGGTTGTCTTCTGTCTTTTCAGTATCAATGTCTTTAGGTTGTCTTCTGTCTTTTCAGCTTGAATGTCTTTAGGTTGTCTTCTGTCTTTTCAGCTTGAATGTCTTTAGGTTGTCTTCTGTCTTTTCAGCCTCAATGTCTTTAGGTTGTCTTCTGTCTTTTCAGTTTGAATGTCTTTAGGTTGTCTTCTGTCTTTTCAGCTTGAATGTCTTTAGGTTGTCTTCTGTCTTTTCAGCCTTAATGTCTTTAGGTTGTCTTCTGTCTTTACAGTATCAATGTCTTCAGGTGTCTTCTGTCTTTTCAGTATCAATGTCTTTAGGTTGTCTTCTGTTTTTTCAGCCTCAATGTCTTTAGGTTGTCTTCTGTCTTTTCAGTTTGAATGTCTTTAGGTTGTCTTCTGTCTTTTCAGCCTCAATGTCTTTAGGTTGTCTTCTGTCTTTACAGTATCAATGTCTTCAGGTGTCTTCTGTCTTTTCAGTATCAATGTCTTTAGGTTGTCTTCTGTTTTTTCAGTATCAATGTCTTTAGGTTCTCTTATGTCTTTTCAGTATCAATGTCTTTAGGTTGTCTTCTGTCTTTTCAGTATCAATGTCTTTAGGTTGTCTTCTGTCTTTTCAGTCTAAATGTCTTTAGGTTGCCTTCTGTCTTTTCAGTTTGAATGTCTTTAGGTTGTCTTCTGTCTTTTCAGTTTGAATGTCTTTAGGTTGTCTTCTGTCTTTTCAGCCTGAATGTCTTTAGGTTGTCTTCTGTCTTTTCAGCCTGAATGTATTTAGGTTATCTTCTATCTTTTCAGTTTGAATGTCTTTAGGTTGTCTTCTGTCTTTTCAGTTTGAATGTCTTTAGGTTGTCTTCTGTCTTTTCAGCTTGAATGTCTTTAGGTTGTCTTCTGTCTTTTTAGCCTGAATGTCTTTAGGTTGTCTTCTGTCTTTACAGTATCAATGTCTTCAGGTGTCTTCTGTCTTTTCAGTATCAATGTCTTTAGGTTGTCTTCTGTTTTTTCAGCCTCAATGTCTTTAGGTTGTCTTCTGTCTTTTCAGTTTGAATGTCTTTAGGTTGTCTTCTGTCTTTTCAGCCTCAATGTCTTTAGGTTGTCTTCTGTCTTTTCAGTATCAATGTCTTTAGGTTGTCTTCTGTCTTTTCAGCTTGAATGTCTTTAGGTTGTCTTCTGTCTTTTCAGCTTGAATGTCTTTAGGTTGTCTTCTGTCTTTTCAGCCTCAATGTCTTTAGGTTGTCTTCTGTCTTTTCAGTTTGAATGTCTTTAGGTTGTCTTCTGTCTTTTCAGCTTGAATGTCTTTAGGTTGTCTTCTGTCTTTTCAGCCTTAATGTCTTTAGGTTGTCTTCTGTCTTTACAGTATCAATGTCTTCAGGTGTCTTCTGTCTTTTCAGTATCAATGTCTTTAGGTTGTCTTCTGTTTTTTCAGCCTCAATGTCTTTAGGTTGTCTTCTGTCTTTTCAGTTTGAATGTCTTTAGGTTGTCTTCTGTCTTTTCAGCCTCAATGTCTTTAGGTTGTCTTCTGTCTTTACAGTATCAATGTCTTCAGGTGTCTTCTGTCTTTTCAGTATCAATGTCTTTAGGTTGTCTTCTGTTTTTTCAGTATCAATGTCTTTAGGTTCTCTTATGTCTTTTCAGTATCAATGTCTTTAGGTTGTCTTCTGTCTTTTCAGTATCAATGTCTTTAGGTTGTCTTCTGTCTTTTCAGTCTAAATGTCTTTAGGTTGCCTTCTGTCTTTTCAGTTTGATTGTCTTTAGGTTGTCTTCTGTCTTTTCAGTTTGAATGTCTTTAGGTTGTCTTCTGTCTTTTCAGCCTGAATGTCTTTAGGTTGTCTTCTGTCTTTTCAGCCTGAATGTATTTAGGTTATCTTCTGTCTTTTCAGTTTGAATGTCTTTAGGTTGTCTTCTGTCTTTTCAGTTTGAATGTCTTTAGGTTGTCTTCTGTCTTTTCAGCTTGAATGTCTTTAGGTTGTCTTCTGTCTTTTTAGCCTGAATGTCTTTAGGTTGTCTTCTGTCTTTACAGTATCAATGTCTTCAGGTGTCTTCTGTCTTTTCAGTATCAATGTCTTTAGGTTGTCTTCTGTTTTTTCAGCCTCAATGTCTTTAGGTTGTCTTCTGTCTTTTCAGTTTGAATGTCTTTAGGTTGTCTTCTGTCTTTTCAGCCTCAATGTCTTTAGGTTGTCTTCTGTCTTTTCAGTTTGAATGTCTTTAGGTTGTCTTCTGTCTTTTCAGCTTGAATGTCTTTAGGTTGTCTTCTGTCTTTTTAGCCTGAATGTCTTTAGGTTGTCTTCTGTCTTTTCAGTTTGAATGTCTTTAGGTTTTCTTCTGTCTTTTCAGCTTGAATGTCTTTAGGTTGTCTTCTGTCTTTTCAGCCGTAATGTCTTTAGGTTGTCTTCGGTCTTTACAGTATCAATGTCTTTAGGTGTCTTCTGTTTTTTCAGTATCAATGTCTTTAGGTTCTCTTCTGTCTTTTCAGTATCAATGTCTTTAGGTTGTCTTCTGTCTTTTCAGTATCAATGTCTTTAGGTTGTCTTCCGTCTTTTTAGCTTGAATGTCTTTAGGTTGTCTTCTGTCTTTTTAGCTTGAATGTCTTTAAGTTGTCTTCTGTCTTTACAGTATCAATGTCTTCAGGTGTCTTCTGTCTTTTCAGTATCAATGTCTTTAGGTTGTCTTCTGTTTTTTCAGCCTCAATGTCTTTAGGTTGTCTTCTGTCTTTTCAGTTTGAATGTCTTTAGGTTGTCTTCTGTCTTTTCAGCCTCAATGTCTTTAGGTTGTCTTCTGTCTTTACAGTATCAATGTCTTCAGGTGTCTTCTGTCTTTTCAGTATCAATGTCTTTAGGTTGTCTTCTGTTTTTTCAGTATCAATGTCTTTAGGTTCTCTTATGTCTTTTCAGTATCAATGTCTTTAGGTTGTCTTCTGTCTTTTCAGTATCAATGTCTTTAGGTTGTCTTCTGTCTTTTCAGTCTAAATGTCTTTAGGTTGCCTTCTGTCTTTTCAGTTTGAATGTCTTTAGGTTGTCTTCTGTCTTTACAGTATCAATGTCTTCAGGTGTCTTCTGTCTTTTCAGTATCAATGTCTTTAGGTTGTCTTCTGTTTTTTCAGCCTCAATGTCTTTAGGTTGTCTTCTGTCTTTTCAGTTTGAATGTCTTTAGGTTGTCTTCTGTCTTTTCAGCCTGAATGTCTTTAGGTTGTCTTCTGTCTTTACAGTATCAATGTCTTCAGGTGTCTTTTGTCTTTTCAGTATCAATGTCTTTAGGTTGTCTTCTGTTTTTTCAGTATCAATGTCTTTAGGTTCTCTTCTGTCTTTTCAGTATCAATGTCTTTAGGTTGTCTTCTGTCTTTTTAGTATCAATGTCTTTAGGTTGTCTTCTGTCTTTTCAGTCTAAATGTCTTTAGGTTGCCTTCTGTCTTTTCAGTTTGAATGTCTTTAGGTTGTCTTCTGTCTTTTCAGTTTGAATGTCTTTAGGTTGTCTTCTGTCTTTTCAGCCTGAATGTCTTTAGGTTGTCTTCTGTCTTTTCAGCCTGAATGTATTTAGGTTATCTTCTGTCTTTTCAGTTTGAATGTCTTTAGGTTGTCTTCTGTCTTTTCAGTTTGAATGTCTTTAGGTTGTCTTCTGTCTTTTCAGCTTGAATGTCTTTAGGTTGTTTTCTGTCTTTTTAGCCTGAATGTCTTTAGGTTGTCTTCTGTCTTTTTAGCCTGAATGTCTTTAGGTTGTCTTCTGTCTTTTAAGTTTGAATGTCTTTAGGTTTTCTTCTGTCTTTTCAGCTTGAATGTCTTTAGGTTGTCTTCTGTCTTTTCAGCCGTAATGTCTTTAGGTTGTCTTCTGTCTTTACAGTATCAATGTCTTTAGGTGTCTTCTGTTTTTTCAGTATCAATGTCTTTAGGTTCTCTTCTGTCTTTTCAGTATCAATGTCTTTAGGTTGTCTTCTGTCTTTTCAGTATCAATGTCTTTAGGTTGTCTTCCGTCTTTTTAGCTTGAATGTCTTTAGGTTGTCTTCTGTCTTTTTAGCTTGAATGTCTTTAAGTTGTCTTCTGTCTTTTCAGTTTGAATGTCTTTAGGTTGTCTTCTGTCTTTTCAGCTTGAATGTCTTTAGGTTGTCTTCTGTCTTTTCAGCCTTAATGTCTTTAGGTTGTCTTCTGTCTTTACAGTATCAATGTCTTCAGGTGTCTTCTGTCTTTTCAGTATCAATGTCTTTAGGTTGTCTTCTGTTTTTTCAGCCTCAATGTCTTTAGGTTGTCTTCTGTCTTTTCAGTTTGAATGTCTTTAGGTTGTCTTCTGTCTTTTCAGCCTCAATGTCTTTAGGTTGTCTTCTGTCTTTACAGTATCAATGTCTTCAGGTGTCTTCTGTCTTTTCAGTATCAATGTCTTTAGGTTGTCTTCTGTTTTTTCAGTATCAATGTCTTTAGGTTCTCTTATGTCTTTTCAGTATCAATGTCTTTAGGTTGTCTTCTGTCTTTTCAGTATCAATGTCTTTAGGTTGTCTTCTGTCTTTTCAGTCTAAATGTCTTTAGGTTGCCTTCTGTCTTTTCAGTTTGAATGTCTTTAGGTTGTCTTCTGTCTTTTCAGTTTGAATGTCTTTAGGTTGTCTTCTGTCTTTTCAGCCTGAATGTCTTTAGGTTGTCTTCTGTCTTTTCAGCCTGAATGTATTTAGGTTATCTTCTGTCTTTTCAGTTTGAATGTCTTTAGGTTGTCTTCTGTCTTTTCAGTTTGAATGTCTTTAGGTTGTCTTCTGTCTTTTCAGCTTGAATGTCTTTAGGTTGTCTTCTGTCTTTTTAGCCTGAATGTCTTTAGGTTGTCTTCTGTCTTTTCAGTTTGAATGTCTTTAGGTTTTCTTCTGTCTTTTCAGCTTGAATGTCTTTAGGTTGTCTTCTGTCTTTTCAGCCGTAATGTCTTTAGGTTGTCTTCTGTCTTTACAGTATCAATGTCTTTAGGTGTCTTCTGTTTTTTCAGTATCAATGTCTTTAGGTTCTCTTCTGTCTTTTCAGTATCAATGTCTTTAGGTTGTCTTCTGTCTTTTCAGTATCAATGTCTTTAGGTTGTCTTCCGTCTTTTTAGCTTGAATGTCTTTAGGTTGTCTTCTGTCTTTTTAGCTTGAATGTCTTTAAGTTGTCTTCTGTCTTTTCAGCCTGAATGTCTTAAGGTTGTCTTCTGTCTTTTCAGCCTCACTGTCTTTAGGTTGTCTTCTGTCTTTTCAGCCTGAATGTCTTTAAGTTGTCTTCTGTCTTTTCAGCCTGAATGTCTTTAGGTTGTCTTCTGTCTTTTCAGCCTCAATGTCTTTAGGTTGTCTTCTGTCTTTTCAGCTTGAATGTCTTTAGGTTGTCTTCTGTCCTTTTAGCCATAATGTCTTTAGGTTGTCTTCTGTTTTTTCAGTATCAATGTCTTTAGGTTCTCTTCTGTCTTTTCAGTATCAATGTCTTTAGGTTGTCTTCTGTCTTTTCAGTATCAATGTCTTTAGGTTTTCTTCTTTCTTTTCAGTCTAAATGTCTTTAGGTTGCCTTCTGTCTTTTCAGTTTGAATGTCTTTAGGTTGTCTTCTGTCTTTTCAGCCTGTATGTCTTTAGGTTGTCTTCTGTCTTTTCAGCCTGTATGTCTTTAGGTTGTCTTCTGTCTTTTCAGCTTGAATGCCTTTAGGTTGTCTTATGTCTTTTCAGCTTGAATGCCTTTAGGTTGTCTGTCTTCTGTCTTTTTCTTACATCGATTTACTTACACAAGGCTGTAACTCATTGGTAACAAAAAAATTGTGAGGCCCCTTGTTTCCACCTGTGCCCCTTTGTTTGTACCTCGCTTCGAATCTTCACCTTTCCCTATCCTTTAAAATGTTGGGGCACCACACAAGATCTGTTGACCTTCTTACTCCATTCCTCTCCGTCTTTTGCTTTGGGTGGAATTTCTTTCAATGACAGGCCTGTCCATTCTTTTATAGTGCCCCCCCCCCCCCCATTAATTTCTCTGTCTGCCTCTTTATCTTTTTCCTGGTACTGTTCACTGAAGAAATGCCTTTGCGAGCCATGAAGACTAGTGGTATGGCCATAGAATTTAAGTTAGTTTTTTTTGACAGTAGTTAGCAGGTGATAGTGTGGTTCAATTGCTTCATTAAACCTGTTTTAAATCTCTTCATTTCTAATGCGGTCTTTCTGTAGCATCTCAATTCCATTGCTTTGATCCTGCTCTTTAGTTATGCATTCAGAGTCAAAGAATATAAGAATGTGGCCTTGACCACATGCCTTTGTTTTCCATATTGTTTGAGTTCAGCATGTGCTGCTGTGGCCTGTGTACTGCTGGCCAGTAGTTCAGGTTTGGTTCCTTCATCTGAGACAACAGCTCCGCTTTGTCTACATCTATGTTAAGGTCTGATCTTCGTGTACCCTTCAGACGGTCGTCACGAGCTTGTTTGGTTCGATTCCACACCTAGTTATCCCCCTGCCCTCTCTGGGAAAGGTGTGGGCTGAAAGCATGAAAACTATTTAAACACTAAATATTTCCTTGTCCTACGCTATGCTTTTTGTTAGCTTCCTAGTAACAGTTGTACATAGTTTGCCTAAAGAAGTGTTTAGATATAACAGAGAAGGGAAACACTTAGGCCTAAGTAAGTGGCATAGCTCAGTTCGACAGTTTCTATTCTATGGCCTTCTTCAGCTGCAAAGCGACTATGGATCATCTCGTTTCTTGAAATGGATGCATGGTCATTATTTATGGTCTTAACGATGTCGCCCACACGGTAGCCCTTTCCCCTCCACGCAGCTGATGTATCAGAAGGAACGGCAAGTGTCGATACAGTTGACACTTGTTAATAAAGATCTGACTTCAAGTCCTACGACTAACCTACATATTTTGCTACATCTAACATATACAAAGCGACATGGAGTTAATTTAATTGTAAATAAAACGACGTGATATTAACAAGTCTATCACGTGGCTACGTAGACCCAGGAGCGACCTACATAGTTTGACTTAACAAACGTTTACAAAGCCTTTGTCTGACTGATTTCATTTTTATAAGTATACGTAATGGGTAGATTGCAGTTCATTGTCGTGATCTCTAAATGACGCGACATAAAGATGACAACCTTTTTTCCTGCAGTATGCCTAACATTCTTTTATATCATTTCTGGTCCACGTTCACTTCAGACATTCACAAGAAATTGTTAAGTATTTCTAGATCTAGGTGTAGCTTGTACGTTCTGCACTGATCACGAACCCGTTCATTTATTCCTAATATATAAGCATTAACTTGGGCAAAGCATTGTTCTAGATTAAGGTCAATCTGAAAATATTAAGATCGTTTGCAATAAACATTTCTTCAAAAATCTTACAAAATACAAGTTTAATATTGCGACTTTTGTATAGTGGGCTAAAAATAGAAATAATCTTGTACAGGTTGATAATTGAAATTGAAAAGTCTTTTATGCCGTCATGAAATGCACAAAAAAAAAATATTTAGAAACACATTTGTTATTACTTCCGAGAATATAATGAAATAATATGGCTGACATTTCATCATTACTTCTAGATTAATCTCTCTTCAAGGTTACTCCTTTTTTAATATTAATATAAATTCTAGTTTCGGATCTACACCATACCTTTTATACAGACGTCAATCTATATAAATGGTGGCCTACTTTTAGCAAAGAACAGGAGCAATGGAGGGAAACGAATTATTGAAGATTATTTCTACAAAAATATAAACAAATGAATCTCTCAGATGCTTTAAATTTTCTCCCTTCAGCATTGTAACATCTGACCAAATAATTGTATCCAAAGATTTACTATTCTGTTGTAAAGTGTAGCTTAATAACTAAACCTTCTTTTGGACTCCTTGCACTATAGATCAGGGTTTCCCAAACTGTGTTCCGCGGAACCCTAGTGTTCCGCGAAGCCTTAAAAGGAGTGCCACGAACTACTGGAATAATTAACTAGTAGGCCACCACGTGAATTAATCTCTAAGAAAGCAATGAAGCAAAGTGTTCCTCTAAATAAAATGGAAAGGTCTACATTTCAGCTTTCTTCAGTCTGTGCAGTTTAACAAATAATACAAGTATAATAGGCCTACATTGGTTTAGTCGCACAGTTAAGTGTTACTGGCCAACAACCACATCAACTGGAAAACTCAGTGGTCTGAACACATTTAATGGGACATTATTCTAAAACTGAACACATTTGATGGGACATTATTCTAAAACTGAACACATTTGATGGGACATTATTCTAAAACTGAACACATTTGATGGGACATTATTCTAAAACTGAACACATTTGATGGGACATTATTCTAAAACTGAACACATTTGATGGGACATTATTCTAAAACTGAACACATTTGATGGGACATTATTCTAAAACTGAACACATTTGATGGGACATTATTCTAAAACTGAACACATTTGATGGGACATTATTCTAAAACTGAACACATTTGATGGGACATTATTCTAAAACTGAACACATTTGATGGGACATTATTCTAAAACTGAACACATTTGATGGGACATTATTCTAAAACTGAACACATTTGATGGGACATTATTCTAAAACTGAACACATTTGATAGGACATTATTCTAAAACTGAACACATTTGATGGGACATTATTCTAAAACTGAACACATTTGATGGGACATTATTCTAAAACTGAACACATTTGATGGGACATTATTCTAAAACCGAACACATTTGATGGGACATTATTCTAAAACTGAACACATTTGATGGGACATTTTTGTAACCCTGAACACTCTATGTAGAAAGTGAGCAGTCAACATGTATGATTTTTTTTATATAAAAATCAATAACAAAAGTCACGTCTTGTGACTAGACTGAGAAAAATGTCGATATAAGTTCGTTGAGATTTACATGTAAAAAAATAATAATAGAAAAAAACAACAACAGAAGACGTCTACATTCTCAGTTTTCCAATCGTTGTGGTTGTTGGCCTGTGGCACCTAATTGCTAGTACAACTAAACCAAAAAGTTTTTTAAAAAAAAATATTTTTTTTTAAGCAATATAGATATAACTTTTTTTATTACATGTAAACAGATTCAGCTTGAGATGAAATTAAATAAATCTAGCAGTAATAATATAACATGGTATTTTAATCACAATGTAACCCACAACAAAAGCGCGTCTTGATTCTTTCATGTCTCTAGATCGTCTGTCGTTCTTAAGATCTGCATTACGACAAATTAGCTCCTGTTTCAACAGTCTTAACCACACAGTCACCAACCAATCGCCTAACCTCTCCTCTTCGTCACCTTGGAAACACAAACATATTGGATCATCTAGTCCCAACACATGATCTTATTCTACCCTTGCATCAATGGGGTATCTGAGGAGAAGGAGTGAAGGCAGTTGTTCCTGGCGCTGAGAAATAGGGGGTGCCGAAATGGCTATAGAAATAGAAATTCCATAAATCTCAGTCGCTACAGATTGTCAACTTCGATTACATCATGTTATAAGTTTTGTTCGGCTGACATAAGAGTTCTTATGTAAATATCGACGGCACACAATATTGGGAGGGGGTTGCTAAAGTCTGCTATTGCTTTGTCATAATATCACATTGCATCGCTATTTATAAACAACGATCGTACACTTGGTAAAGTGCATCTTGAATATTTATCCAAACCTTTTCATTACTTTTAATATTTCTTTTTCTTTTAATTATTAGGTTATTGCTTTTTGTTTCGTTTCGTTTGTTTTGTTTTGTCTTGTTTGACTTTTTAGTTGACTCGTAAATTTTATTTCGTTTAGAAAATATATTTGATTGAGAACATTTTAAAACTCGCCATATTTACACCAAACATTTCCATCTTTACAGCGTCCGATATTATCGAGGGTAAGTGCTTTCATCCATCACGTGACATGAGTGCAGTACATTGTAATACATATTATATGTTTGTAATTTTTTCCCTCTATTTTATATTCTTATTATTTGTTTGTCAAATCGTTGTTTCTTTTTCTTTTTTTTTTTTTTTTTACATTTGCTTTTTTTTTTCAATTTTTTTTTTATTTGTGTCGTTTCCTTTACTACATGTAGCTAGTAGATCCAAGTAAACTTATTAATAGATGTAGTCTATATCCGGTGATTTCATCCACTTCCGGCAGGCAATAGTTTTAGATTTAGCTACAGAAGAAAAAATGTTCAAATATATTTTAGTTCAACAATTATTCATTTAAATGTATAGCTTTACATTCATTGTGTTTGAGGTTGTAGGTTATATTTATTTCAGTCACTTTTTATAAATAGTTTTAAAAATTTAATTTTTTATAGGTTACACATTTTAGAACAATTTTAAAAGTTTGAAATATTCTCATATTACGGTTATTATCTCCCTTTCTAACAATATTAAAATCATGTATTTAAATAAAAATAATTAAAAAATATGAAATAACCAAAATATGTTACTATTTTACAAGAATTTATATCTAGATTAAGAAATATATCTTTTAACTAAGATGAAAAAAAGATGTTTTGTTTAAACTACAAACAAACAATAAATGTTTATTACATTGTTGTTTTAACAGTTTTCTCCCCCAATTTATTAATTGATACTAACAAAAGTTCCTATTTGAGAAGATAAAACGCTACAGTGTCCAAAGACGAAGTAGTTATATTTAATTTTTACAAAAATGTATTTTACTAGATCTATAATGGAAGCATGTCTGTGAAGCGTGATATTGACCTATCGTAGATAGAGTCTAAATGTGTCGTCGACTGTGCCATGTCTTGAGAGACCAGAGATCCCATCTTCGTCTCAATATAAATGATTGTGATGAACGATTATAGTATTAGCTTAGTATGTGTCGTTGTTTCCAATGTTATTGTACTGCTCTTCTTTTCATGAGTATTTAGTGTTAACCCATTTTTGCCTCATCAAATGATGGTTCAACAGTATGAGAAAAAATGAAGCAAGTATTTGGAACAGGCTAAGAGTTAATGAGACTAGTTATTCTACAAATTAGGGTCAGTGCTTTTGGGTCGCAGGAAAATCATTTAAAGTTTTCTATTTAATGTTGTTTTTTTACATAGTCAAGTGTTGTCATTCATTCCTTGTATGTGTTTTTAGGTAGCGAGCTGTCATTGCTGTTATTTCCTTGTTTTGTCTTACCGTTTTGTTGTTTGTCACATTGTTGTTAATTATAGTGTCACGTAGAGGCATTTGAATCGTATTGCCTTACATGTATGTGCTTGGCTGCATTCTTAAAGACATGCTTAATTTTTTTTAATGTAACTCTTTCAAGCTTCACGCTGTTTATAGTCTTGAAGAAAATAATCAAAAATTTTTAGATGAGTTTATTTCTAAAAAAAAAAAAAATTAATACTTAAAACAATTTTTTACAATTAATTACTAAACATCATGTCCCAAAAGTGTCTTTTCTTAAAGCCCTGTGTACAATTGATGATTGGACTATGAACAGGTGATGAAAAACTGTTAGAGATGACTAAATTTTAAAAAGACCAAAAAATTATGTTTACTGTTGGTCTAAATTAAACTTTTGCAAGTTTCTTAAGTTTTAATTGAAACAATAAATATTGCGTCTAGTGACATTCTTCCAACTTAAGTTACAATTTTAACTGCACATATTTTTTTATTGGTCTTCAACTTTCCTAACACATTGCCTGCAAAAAAAAAACAAGTCTTGAAAAAATCTAATTAAAAAAAACTCCCTTTTTATAATAAATTATCACATATTATCTTCAAAAGTAGATAATTTTAGTAAAAGGATACTCCCTGATAAATATAAATATAGATTTATCGTAGAAATGTTTGAATCATAGTTTTTCTTTTTAGATCTACTTTATTAAATTATCATACATTTCTGTATGTTTTAAATTTTGCTTTTTAAAGGTTTTCCTCTATGCAGAACTTCAATTTTTTTTCATTATGCTAATTTAAAAAAAAATAAATAAAAAGAACTTTAAAAAACACAACTAGAGATATTTTGAAACAGAAATTAATTTCTTCAAGCTTGAAAAATATTTCTCGGAGAATTTAAGCTTTTGTAATCAGATGAATTGAAAATGTTCATGTTCGTGAGGCCTCTGTTTAAGAATGAAACTAACCAAAAGACCTGAAGTGCTTCTAAATTTTTCAGCATATCTCACACGTCTTTGCCCGGCATCTGTCGATACTACAGAACGTGCGGACCTTACCTCACCTAAAAAATTCAGTCTCTACCAAACATTTTACTCAACATCATTTGCTTTATAGTGAATCACTAATCACTAAGCCAGTGGTTCCGGAAATGTGTTCCGCAGAACCCTAGTGTTCCGCGAAGCCTGAATAGGTGTTCCACGAGCTACTGGAATAATTAACAAGTAGGCCACCTCGTAGATTAATCTCACTAAAAAAAAAAAAGCAAAGTGTTCCGCTATATACTCAGCATGTGCGAAGTGTTCCTTTAAGGGAAAATTTGGGAAACACTGCACTAAGCCAATACGTTCGTTGTATTTTGTTTTACATGTTGCCAAAGAGAAATTCCTTCTGACTAATTTTATGTGAAGTAAGCAGAGGAAAACAAAAAGATAAATCATTACGTAATTGTTACATAAACATGGGCATTGCTAGGAAGAGCACCCACATTCTACATAACAAATTTTGATCTATGAATATTACAAATGTAGGGGATATAGCTAAATGGATTCAATGAGACTTATAGCTAGAATTATATTTTAAGGTCAACAGATCAGTGTTTGAGGTGTGCAGGCACGTTCGTCCAGTGGCATATTGGTCCCTGCTTATATGTAACAAGTTGCGCACATTATACGATCAACAAGCCTTCATCACATTTATAAGAAACAGATATATGTGTAGCATGATCCGTTGAACGAGTCCAAGACGGCTGTAGCGCTAGTTTTCAAAACAGAGATTCTGAGGTTGAGTCTTAGAGATCATTTTCAATCCAGATATGAGAAGCTTCGGATTTCCGCCACCTCTGTTAAGTACTAGACCTTCGCAAGGGGAATCTAAAAAAGGATATTAGCCAATGTTTTGACCTTATAACACCCTCCAACATAATGAATTAAAAAAAAAAACACAGAATCATCCAATCATTTCAATCATTTTGTACAAACCTGAATGATTGAATGTGCTTTCTAACAACAAAGAGTGTGCAATGTATTTTATTTTTTTATAACCTTTTGTCTCGTTCTGACGTAAAAAAAGGAATGTGTGATTGATTAGCATAAATTGCTTGGATAACTAATAACAGGCATCAAGTTCGAATTCCTATTGGAGCTGAGCTGTGTTTGCTGAGCCACTAAAGGAAGTGCGGAGACTCCTACATATTCCTCACACACACACGCATACATACACGTACACACACGCATACACAGATCCACCAAAGAGATTGAACCCTAGCGTGCAGAACAGGCTTATAATAGATGTGCTGGTCCAAAGTAATAAAAAAAAAAAAAAAACAAGTTAAAAAAAGTAATAGTATACTAATAATACTGAATAAACAGTAATCATACTTTTTACTTTTGCAAACACTCACAAGCGCCCGTACACACGCCAGAGCCCTATTTGTTGTCAGGGGTCCACAGAAAGATGGAAAGTGTTTACAATCAAAATAACATAAAATAATAGCATCTGCCTCGTCAATTTATCGTATTCATGGTCTGTCTTAGGGTTGTCTGCCATTTGGTCTGTCTTAGGGTTGGCTGCCATTTCGTCTGTCTTAGGGCCGTCTGCCATTTGGTCTGTCTTAGGATCGTCTGCCATTTGGTCTGTCATAGGGTCGTCTGCCATTAGGATTACACGCGTTTACATTTGGTCTTATAAAGTGTAAAATGTTTTTACGATGTTTTACATGTTTCGGATATTCCTTCGGAGTTGAAGACAATTTACTTCCAAGTCCAAACCTCCCGTAGGACGACGAGAAATGGCAGCGGGCAGAGTATCAACCCCGGACCATCGACAAATCCAAACGACAGTCCAGCGCGCATACAGCACCACTAGGCAGGCAGTGCATTAATATTGAAACTGGAAGAGAATAGGGTTCTTCATCAACTCAACTCCGACATTGAGTTAAAGTAAGAGATCAACGTTTCAGCTTAAAAAAACAAACTTGTATCAACATTCTTTAGATTCTCAAGGAGAATTGTAACTTCCGTTGACTTTTTTTCTTAATGACATAGTTAGTTCCCTTTCCTCCTACTGACGTAATGTGATTAGGTGTGTGACTCTAATTGTCATGGCAACCCAATCCAGCTATCAGACAAAAAAACAACAACAAACCAGGACGTCTTTCATTGATCGCGTTCATATGTACAAATTATGAGAATTAGTCAAGACTTAGCATCATTGTGACTTTGACATTAAGACTTGAGTCAATACATGACTTTGTTGACCTACCAGCTTGTCATGATGACTTTCAAGCACCCAGAATCTATCTCACAAAATACTTTAAAATACCTAAATTTTAATTTCTTTGAATTCACACTGTTTCGTGACTTTTTAACTGCCGTAACTCTGCTGATCGGAATAAGTAGAGGGATTTTTGATATGCAAACTGTTACAGCACCCCTACGATGAAAGTCAAGGATCAGATTATAAGGATGATATATCATTTGTGTTATATAATTAAGTTATCTAGCAACCTTACTAGTGTTAACTGAAACTAATACAATTAGCATGAGAAATGAATTATAGAAATCAGTGAACATCGATACTGACCATTGGGAAGACATAGCTCTAGACCGCACTAGATGGAGAGATACAATGACCAAGAAAGCTTTGGACAGCGAAGAAACATGGGCTTCAGCTCTAGAAGAAAAGCGTGCCATGCGAAAATAGCCAGCTCCTCTACCACCGAAGCGAAAGCCACCTTAACCTGCAATATTTGTGGACTGGAATTATTCTCCAAAATATGGCTCCACAGCCGAAGAAGGTCAACTAATTATAGAAGGCGCATTGATTGAGATTTTGCCAGTAGAACTCTATCTGCCATACAAAAGTACATGGTCATACTTTATAAGATAATCATCAAAGCTCATTGAAAAGTTAAAAAAAAAACTAGATGTAGTTTGAAATACCTAGAGTAACAGTGTAGAATGCGCTCAAATGATTGCCTTTATCCTTGGTAGTAAAAAATATATATAAATAGTATGTAGTGAAAATCTATAGCGTTGACCCCGTTAATAGCAAGTTTTGTAATTTTACCCTAAGATATATCCTTGACCTTTCCGATACTAGTATAATTGACTCTTCCAGAAAGAATGGTGCAGCTCAGGTCGGGCGCGTTGGATGACAAAACGTCTGCTGCGTCTTGTATCGAAGTATGATGTCATCATGAAATGTGCAGAATAATGAAAACTGTTGATGAAATTAAAAGCTTGGATCGAGATTCAGTTTGTGTGGAACGAAACAAATCACTTAAAACATCGGCATTCCTCAGCATCTATTGGTTGATGTTGTAACGCCTGGTATTTAGCTAAGTGCGGCTATACTGGACACTTATTAGTCCAGATTTTGTGTGACTGGTGTTAAAAGTAGGCTACCTTTACGTATCCTTTAGTGTGTTGGACCGTTGGGACACCACATAAGATCTGTTGACTATCTTTCTCCATTCTTCTCTATTTTTGTTGTTGTCTGAATCTTCTTCTTTTCCCTGAAGGATTTTTTTTTTTTTGCTGAGGACCTTGTGATATGGCCATAGAGTTTATTTTATGATTTTTTGACAGTAGTTAGCAGGTCATCGATTGTTGCGGTAAATTAATTAGTTCAGATCTTGTATCATATATACCTAATTATACACTTTCAGTGAGCTAAAATGTAGAAATAGTATGACTATGATTCTAAGTGTGTCCTCACGAAAATTGAAATCCAGTTGTTGTTTTTTTGGTCACCTCACTACTAGATGCATCGTCGAGGATTAAAATGTCCAGAAATTGCATCTTAATAATACTTTGTGATCTTAACAGGAATAATCATCATCAAACTCCAATTTAGTGAGGGCTTCAAAGGCCCAAATCTTCTCTTGCAATAGCTCTGGATTAAAACCTTATTGCTTTACTCGTATGGGCAGCGGTTTAGAGCCTTCAGATTGAAGAAACGCTTGAGCGCTTATCTCTAAGAGTGCTATTCCAGCAGTAGTTGTAAACCTCGGCTGACACATCCCTTACACCAGACAAGCTTGCAGAGGCGGGCCAAGAGGAGTCAGAATCGCCAGCAGAATTCGCTCTTTACGGAGCTTCCCTTTTCCAAGTTACCAGAGGACATCTCATGGATGACGTCTGCCATTGTCCACCTCACCTTTCCAGGAATAGAAATCTAGATGGAGGATAGCTTGATGCAGCCTTGCAGGAGACTAACACCCTTCACGCTGTCATTGACAATTATCTTGTAACGTATCGCCTTCACCTATCTTTTAGTCTGTTGGACCGTCGGGGCATCACACAAGATCCGTTAATCGTCTTAATCCTGTGGTAAACTCTCTTTCCATTTATTTTATGTTGTCGTTCCATCGCTTTCTCTGTCTGCCTCTTATTGTTTTTCCTGGTACTGTTCTTTGAAGGCAGGTCTTCGCGAGCCCTTAGGACCTTTGTAATATGGATAAGCATAACAACGCTTTACTTAAAATTAACTCGGGGCTATGCTATTAAAAAGGCTCTTGTCGTGTCTTTTTTAGACGAATTTTATTAAAATTATTAAACTATTTGAAAGCATTTGTGAACAGATGGACTCAAAGATTAGCTTGCAGCATATAAATCCTCTACACAATGTCTAGACTCTAGACACTTTCAAAGATTGTCTGTTTTTGTTTTTTTTATGGAAGCTGTACCTTAGCAGCGACATACTTTGTTTATGAATGTTTCTAGATGATGTTATTTATTTCTAGGTTAGAGCTTATTTTAGAAACAGAACTGTTTATCAATGTAATCATTGTAAATTACTTTCATTGTCAAATATTCTTGTTTATTAAGATTTCGTTTTGTTATTTATTTATTTGTTACAAATCTGTATGTTTTTTTTAAATTAAAGAATGGCGTTCCTATCAAAGCAAAACATGTCATAAATAGCATGCAGCGTAAAAAAATCTGGCAAGAAGAATACACTCTGATGATGAAATATATGCCAGACAAGCTGAAAGAAAAAAACTTTTTTTTTATATATATTATATATGTGTATTGTAAACAAAGGAGTAAATTTATTGAAAAGGAAAAGTGAAATGTATGTATATATATATAATATATATATATATAATAAGGCAAAAAAAAAAGGCATTGCAGAAAAAATAAGTGTTTTAAAAAGTATGCTTGCAATATAGCACTTCGAAACTTTATCACGATTGTTCCAATTCTGGAGTAGGTATGAGTTTGAATATTCCAATATCTGTTTCCGAAAGAAAAAAAAACAATTAAAACTAAAAAAATGTTCGTTAAAAATAAGTTTTTTTAAAGGAAATAACTCTAGACTTACAACAATACATCTCAATAATGTAAAAATTATTTCCCTTTTTCGATATCAAACACAAAAAAAAACAGTAAATAATTAACTAATTGGTATTTTTTAAATTTAATTGATGTATCGTCTACGCCTATTATAATACTGCAAAGTTTCAACTTTATCCGAGAATTTATGCGGGAGAAATAACGGTTTCAAACTTTTTTCCAGACAGACCGGCAGACAGACAGAGTCACTTGATATAAGCTTTGTAAAAAACTAAAGAAAAAAATTCCAAATTGCACCCAATGGACGAAACAAATTTAGAACGGTTGAGATCTGCTGTAAACAAAGGAATACAATTATTGAAAAGGAACTGTGAAATTGCCGGCTTATAAAACTAAATGAAGATTTTTATTATTAACATAATGATTAATAAGTAGATAATTACATCAGAGAAAAATGGAAAGTTCCATTGAGGTTAAATTGAGGTGAAGCTACTTTTAAAGTGGTACTCAGGTAGCTGCTTAGTCCATATTCAAATACGGTTTTACATTTATAACTAGCCGGATAAAACCCGCAGCCCGCGTGCCTTGGTTTGTGTATCACTGATCTAGCGCCGTGTTCCCTTACATAGCTAATTTAAAAAACCGTGAAAATGGGTTTACCCGATATGTTAAAAATGTTTCGTTCTTCAATAGAGATAAATTTAAGTATTTTTATTATTTTGTTTTTAGGACCTTCTTGTTGTGGAAGAGACATTTATCCTACACTAAAGTCTCGGGCGTGATATAAGGACCATTCATGCCACGTTTTATTAAAATTGATCAAACGGTTTTGATTTCTATTCGGAACATATAAACATACATGCATATAGACATACATACTCCTTACATTGTGGTTGGTGTAACTTGTTAAAACTTGGATTCAGCATATGGTAATCACAATAAGCGTTTTATTCATTTTAAAAAAGTCAGTTACCTCCCTTGAACTTTTTCTCCGAAAATGTTCCCAGATGTCTGGTAATAATCTCTACCCTACGATTTGTTTAGACCTATACTACTCCTCAAGTAAACATTAATGGCCAGCCACTAGAAATAGTTGATCATTTCCGCTATCTTGTCTCCATCATATCCAACAACACTCTACTGGATAAAGACATTAACAACAGGATAGCCAAGGCAATGGGCACCATGTCACGGTTGCAGTAAAGAGTCTGGGACAACATATTGCTGACTAACAATACTAAAGCCTTAATCTACCGGACCTGTGTGTTGAGCACCTTGCTATACGGAAGTGAAACTTGGTCAACTTACTGATGGTAGGAAAAAAAGCTGAATGTCTTCCACCACCGATGCCTAAGGCGGATCTTTAAAATAAGGTGGCAAGATAAGATAACCAATGAGGAAGTGCTACGAAGAGCAGGGTGCCAGGACATCCACCAAAACAGACGCCTTGGCTGGCTTGGCCACGTTCGTAGACTTCCACAAGACATTCTGTATGGCGATCTAATAGAAGGCAGGAGAGCCGCTGGTCGCCCACTTTTACGATATGCAAACGCGACATGAAGCTCTTCAAAATCGACACTAGCAGCTGGGAAAAAGTAGCACTGGATAGATCCACATGGAGAGAGATCATAAAGGAAGGGTCTCGGATTGCAGATGCCATACACAACAGAAGCAGAAAGAAGGGTGAAAATGCAACGGCGCATGGTGATTACATATGCCTAACTTGCAACCGCAGCTGTGTATCAAGGATTGGCCTCTTCAGTCACACAAGAACTTGCAAAGGGAAAAGATGATCTCTCGACACGTAAAATGCCACAGATCTATTGTGTATTGATTGGTGGAAAACGTGATTTTTTTTCTGGTTTGATAATTTTCTTTCTGTTCTTTGCTAGCGCATTTGGACATCCGACATGAACTACTTAGCTAGACATCTGTAATTCACTAGTTTACTCCCCACCCCCACCCCACCCCCCGAATATCAAACACTAAATGTCTTAATTTCTGAGGCAAATCAATATCAAACATATGTTCTAGAAAAGAATTGATCCGAAAAAAAAAAGTAACATGACCCAGCAGCCAGATTTTAGTTTTTAATTGAGCTTATAGTTTACTCTTTTTAACAACCTCTATGTTCCTAAATGTTATCAATATTGTAGAACAAGACAAAAATATAAACTAGATCAGTACGCAGCACACTAAAACTTACCATTAGATCAGTAGGGTCACATCCATAAGTGATATAACTGTACTTCATAGTAGATATATACACAGTATGTCGGGAGCCGTATCTGCACAATTTCAAAAGATTAATTGAATATGTACGTTTTAAATAGAGTCAAGTTAATTAAAGATTATATTATTCATTATAAAAATAAATAGAGTTTACTGATTAACATTTCATTTCTTAATTGGAATTCATATATCTAGATAGACTGTTATGTTTCCTAGGTTTATATTTTTAGAAACTTCTTTAATTTTGTTCAGCTTTATTTTGAAGTTAATTTTATTAGTTTATTTTTATTACTTCTAGTGTTTAGGGCATAATTTCTTGCACTAAAACTTTGGTTTGTTGGTTTGTTTTTTTCAGAGTCAAATCACGTTTGTGTCTATGCTTGATACATTATAGACTCATCGGCCAACCTGAATTTCGGCCAACCAAATTTCGGCCAACCTGAATTTCGATCAACCAAATTTCGGCCAATCTGAATTTCGGCCAATCTGAATTTCGGCCAACCTGAATTTTAAGCATAGATAACTTTTGTGTGAACACGTGTCAACATTACAATGGTTCTAATGACTACAGATAAATGTCGGCACATCCGTGTGGCTTATAGACAAACCGTTTAATGAGTCTTTACTGTATCCAGCATATATGCATGCAGCTCGCACCTCTTATGTTTTTTTCTTATGGCCTCCTTATTTGCATATGCATATTTCTTGGTTCATTTTGGCTATACTCTATGACTAAAGTATCCCTCTTTTTTTTTAAATACACATTTTGTTGCATGTCTTCACTTCTTAGTACATGTTTCTCTTTCTAACATCTACGTAATGCCAAGTAGAATTTACGTGAAATGAAACGAACAGTAAATGAAGTTAAGGACAGAAAGTGAAAAACGTTTTCAACGAATACACACATTCCCTCAAACCATTTACTGCCAATAATTATTATTATTTTTTTTTGCATATGTTTTTTAAAAATTATCTTTTTTTTTTCATTATTGACAATAATTATGAATAGTGTAAATAGTGTACATTGAACGTATATATTCTGTCGTTTTTTTTTTAAATTTCATCTTTATTATAAAAAAAAAGGTTTGCCCTTTTCTTTGATTGGTTGGAAGATCTCGACTTAAAGTGACTTAAAACGAATTTGAGTGATCATGCCTTAAAGTTTCTTATTTCTATGACACCTCAGTAAATGACAATCTTCAATGTCATTATATACTTAATCTTAAGGCGTTGTCTAAAAAGAATAAAAATAACAAAATAACATTTCTGAATTTAAACATAGAAGTTGTCAGACTTAAAACAAGAAATATGCTTCAAATGTGACACTTGTACAAAGCATAAGATGAGATTTAAAAGCTCAAATAAATTAATGAAATACACATGCAGCAGAATCATGCGAATAAACCGCAAGTGAAATTTTCAAGTACCACCAGCATTGATGAAAATTCAAGATCTTTTTTTTTTACAAAGCTTTTATCAACTCACTCTGGTTGAATTCGGAACAGAATTAAGTAATAAATGACACTAATTTATTAACTAATTGGTTAATTTTTTTATTCATTCGTGTGTTGTCATCAACTAGAATAATTTTGCAAACTTTTAACTAGATCCGAGAACAGAGTGGGTTGATAAAAGCTTTGTAAGAAATACTGTTCAATATATTCTGACGATGCTTAATAGGCTGTTGAAAAAAAAATTCTCTTAATAATTGATAACTACCAAACAATCTTGTAACAAAATAAAAATATAAAACGTCACGTAATGATGTATGCAGTCTTGGCTTGTATTCAGAGACTTTTATATCAAAATTGAAACTTTCTAAATACTTTGCCTTTAAATAACATGTATTTTAATGTAAATAATATACAATAGTATGTTGTAAAGGACTTGTAGGTCTAAGTTTAGTGATATGCTTGATTAGTTTAAAATCCTAAGGATGGAAAGGTATTAAACTATGAGAACATGATACTATTGAGAACATGTTACTATTAACTTGTATTATCAACAATTTTAGACTTATACGAATATCTACATTTGTTCTCTCTTCAAAGCACAAAGAAGGCGTGTAGTTAAAGTGTTGGATAATATTTGAAACCTTATAGTACTTTAATTAATTTTTTAAAATATCTTAATCAAAGGTCCCCCTCTTGGCATGACTTAACGTGTTTAGTTTACATAGGGCTGATGGTCTTGAAGGTCTTGAAGTTGAAAATTTGAGATCCTTTCATCTTCATAAACGTTTTTATTAGATGCAGTTGCTCAATAGAAGCAATATAGATTATTATTCCCAGATTTTTTTTTCATTTTAAAGAAAGATGAAATGATTAAGAAAAGTGAAAATTTGCTTTCTTAATCCTGATTATGCTTTTTCTTTCTTTTGCAGATTATTGCCGTCATTTCCGTCTTCTTCATCGTCATCTCTATATTATCATTCTGCCTAAAGACCCACCCAGAGATGCGGGTGCCGGTCCTGAGAAACGAAACGTCTCAGACCGGGAATGGGAGCTACACCTGGCGCCTGCAGAAGCTCAAGACGGAGCCTCACGAGGCGTTCTTTTACATCGAGTGCGCCAGCAACGCTTGGTTTACCTTTGAGATCATCATCCGCTTCGCGGTGGCGCCCAACAAGCTCCGGTTCCTGAGGGCGCCCGTGAACGTGATAGACATTGTCGCCACGCTCAGCTTCTACCTGGACTTCTTCCTGACCGAGATCGAGCAGGAGAGCGAGATCCTGGAGTTCTTCTCCATCATCAGGATCATGAGGCTGTGCAAGCTGACGCGGCACTCGGCGGGGCTTAAGATTCTCATACACACATTTAAGGCCAGCGCCAAGGAGCTGATTCTTCTCATTTTCTTCCTAGTTCTAGGGATTGTCATCTTCGCCGCGCTCATCTACTACGCGGAGAGGATTCAGTACAACCCGGATAACGACTTCGAAAGCATCCCTGTGGGCCTGTGGTGGGCCATCGTAACCATGACCACCGTGGGCTACGGCGACATGGTTCCCAAGACTTACGTGGGCATGTTCGTCGGCGCCCTCTGCGCCCTGGCCGGCGTGCTATGCATAGCCTTGCCGGTGCCGGTCATTGTGTCCAACTTTGCGCTCTTCTACTCCCACACGCAAGCCAGATCCAAGCTGCCCAAGAAGAGGCGACGAGTTCTTCCCGTGGAGGCGCCCCGACCGAAAGGCACGAAGGCGCCGGGCATGGCAGGTGGCGGCGGCGGCGTAGGAGGACCTCAAAATAGGAGGATGAACGCCATTAAACATAATCATCCGGGTGCGTTGGATGTTAAAATGAACCGTATAGGTAATTGCACGCCTAGAAATTTTTGTTCTCAAGCAGGTTTTTCTTTTTTGCATACTTTTTCTTGTCTGTTTATATTTTTTATCCACTAAATGTCTTACAAATTTTAATTCCCCAGTCCATTACTGCTTGAAATATTTCTGGACCTATTCTTATACTTACGAACGTGCAACATCCCGGCCGCAATATATTTATATTTATATATGTTTAGTATTTTCACTATCTGTTTAATTCGTGTCGTCTGCTCGGAATTTTTCTTCCCAATTTTCTTGTTACGTAAATGTTGATTCGTTGTAACATTAGCGTGTGCTTTGATGTCAGCGTTACGGGCCTTGATTTGTTCCATTTTTTTTTTCTGTTGTGTTTGACGTTTCCGCCAAAAAAAACAACAAACAAACAAACCGGAAACACGTCACATAGAGTATATGTATTGTTCTAGAAGATGTTTCTTCTATGTGTCGATAGCGACGCAACTCTATGTTGTATATGTATATTTGTATGTGTTTTTTTTACATTTAAAACTATTCATGCGGGGTCTTATATTTGTTTAAATGTGTGTTTAAACAAGCACAAACGTTGTGTGTTTAAATTGGCAGGCACATGTGTTCAATGTTCTAACTGAAAAGCACACGTACTAATGTGTTCATTTTTAAAGGTGTTCTCTTGTCTTAGCACCAAAGTGCCGAGCTTACATTACGGTGTGCTGTAGATTTGTCATGTCGTAAACTTGGACTAATGAATGCGATAACGTTTTTAAATTGTAATCTAGAAAACCTCGTCTACTTCCTTGTTTCTATTCCTACATACATCTGTTTGTCAAAATTAATCCAATTAATAATTAGTATCCATCAAATACCAAAATCCGATTGTCTGTATTTATGTTGTTGTGGACATGGTCATCATACTAATATTTTTATTTTACAGCTGAATGGACCGAAAGCCACGGAAACCATTATTCCATACCATTTACATTACAATATGTTGTATAATTTAGGATAACAAAGTTTTATATATTTCAGTGTAGAGGAGAGCAGTATTTGGATCTACATTTCCAAGAATCCAAGATGTTTTTTTTAAATTGGCCACTTCCTGTTTTATAAGGCTGTGTTTTTTTCTACAGTTTTTGTGATGTTTATTTTACAAGATGTCAGACCAAAGCACACAACAGAAGGTGTTGATGTATATTGTTTTATATATATATATATATATATATATATATATATATATATATATATATATATATATATATATATATATATATATATAATTGTTAAATTGCTCTTAATGTCACGTGATCTCGATGTGCTAGTTGCCTAATTATAGAAGGTCATGACCCATTCGTCAGAGTCTTAAATTTGACTCTCAATACTTTGTAAATGTGTTAAGCCTTGCACTGCTGTAAATGCCCTTTAATCTGGGAAGTCAACGCACTGGAGGCGTACGCTGTCAATGTCTCTTATTCCGGGAAGTCGCCGCAACGCACTGCTGCCGTGCACGTGAATGCCCCTTGTCAGTGTTCTTCTGTCATCAAATGTCATATTGCTGTCACTGTCACGATGAGTCACAACTGCCTCACTCTAAACACTGTCACTCATCCTTAACGTCACTGTTTCAATCAGTTACCAGCGACTAGTTTCACTACAAAAATGTTCTACTTCTAGCTTTGTTTTTGTGTGTCGCCATCCCACTGCCATATGTTCTCATTCCCAGGTAATCGCACACTAGAGCGTCGTCTTTCTCTTTCAAAGTAATGTTGGATGCTGCACATTTCGATTCAGTGAATGTGTCCTGTCCTGGCTATCTCACCTACTTCACCTAGAGAGATCATTGTCCCCCCAGTACTCCATTCATTTTTTGTTCATTATCTCTCTCTCTCTCTCTTTGTTTTCACGTAACCTATTTTCATTGATTTCTCTATTTTCTCTCTTCAACTATTTCTCTCTCTGTCTCACTCTCATTCTCTTTCACTCTATTCATTTCTTTCTCTGACTCTCTCTTTCAACCTCACTCTTTTTCATTCTCGCTTACTCTCTTTTTTTTCTTTCTTTCTTTTTTTTCTTCTCTCTTTCTTTTTCTCTTTCTTTTCTATTTTTCTTTCTTTCTTTTTCTCTTTCTCACGCTCTTTCCATCGCTCTTACTCACTCTTGCACTATTTGTTTCTTTTTTTTTTTTTACTCTCTTTTACTATCACATTCTGTCTCTTTTTCTCTTACTTTTTTCTCTCTCTCTAATTTATCTCTTACTTCTCTCGCTTTCTACCTTACTCTCTTTATCTCGTACTTTTTTTTCTTCCTCTACTCTTTCTCTTTCTCTCTCCCCTCTTGTTTTATATTATAGGTGTAGCCTAACACAGCCTATATTTGTACGATACTTTGCGGTTTGATACGACACTTGTGTCTTTTTAAACATTGTCTAGTCTTATTTGTATCGATCGATGAAAACCATAATTTCTTTAAAAATGAATCACAATTGAATCATCGTATTTGCAAAGAAAATTGTATGTGTAGCTTTCCGCGAAGTGCTTCTGTTATTTGTAGTTTTCCAACAAAAAGCCGATAAACATTCAGATCTGCCTTTTAGATCTACTATTGATCGACTCGCAAATATCGCTTTTATTTTTATTTTTTGATATAAGAGGTCGAGATAGATTTAGAACTATATTTGTATGCCAGTGACTATTGAAGTAAATTAAGCATTTGAAGTTCTTGTTTTGGTTAAAATTCGGCTTATTGTTATTGCTGACAATGCCTTTTTTTTAAATCGAGAGTAGGATTTAATAATAATAATAATCTCAGGACATTTTCATGACTTTTTCTTATATTTTATAATTTCAGGAGATATCCAGGAACCCTTTAATAATAAGTTAAAATGGCTTAATTTAATAATTTACACCTAGAATTCGCATCGCGCGGGGCCTATGAAAGTGCGAGGCCCACTGCGGCCGCATAGGTTGCAGTGGCCTAAGACCGGCCCTGTAGATCTACATATTTCCGCGAAGTGCTTCTGATATTTGCTAGATATCTACATATTTCCGCGAAGTGCTTTTGTTATTTGCTATAGATTTACATATTTCCTGGTTCTCTCTGATCTTATTGACAAACCAAACATTTTTTTTTCTTATCTGTTGTCTTCACACCGCTAGGACAGCCCAGTGAGTAACTGACTCTATGTGAGGTCACTTCCGGAAAGAGTGGTGCCAAAATAACGTCTGCTGTACCATTACTCATAACTCTTCCTGCATTTTTTTATATTTTTGTACAAAATGGGAACAAATGTATTTCCCAATATTTTATAAGTAACAAAATACAAATGGCCCCATGATTTTTCTGGAAAAAAAAGGAAACTTTGAAGTCAACAATATTAACGACAATTTTACAGTCTAATTAGCATAATGATTATGATTATTTGGAACATCGGGACTCTTAAAATACTATAGAATTACATATTAATTGAATAAGTCTCTTATAATTTAAAATTAGAAAGCAGAAATCAATTGTGATCAACCCACGATCCTCGAATCATATCCGACCCTAGACCCAGTGCTATCCGGACCCTCGCTCGATTCTGCTCATCGTGTGTGCAAAGTCTGGGTTTCATTACAAAGCTTCTATCAACTCACTCTGTCTGGTAAAAATCGTGTACACGTCATTTCTCCCACTTCCAATTCTGGGATCTCTGGGATCAAGTTGAAACAATGATCCTCATTGTCGATGACAACACTTGAATGAATAAAAAAAAAAACAACGAATTAGTAAAATAATAAGTTTTAATAAATTAATTTTGCTTTATATAGAGACATGGCCTACTAAGCTAAAGGGAGATAAGCCTTGTGTATGAATTAGGTCGTTCGCTTAAAATTTGTAAACTTACAATAATACCACATACATTACCCATTGTTTTAGCTCCTCCTCCCCCCCCCCCCAACTGGTCCTCAAAAGTGATTGGACGATAGTGTAGTGAGCATGATATAAGCAGGAACTTTTCGCTTAACAAAACAATGAAATAAGATATTTCCAATCGTTCAATTCATTGCTGTCAGTCTCGATCAATGAAACATGAATTACACGATTGATTCAAAATAAGCAGTTTCACCTCAATAAAAGCTGAATTTCGCTCAGTACCAGTTTCGATCACGATAAGCATGGTTTTGTACAATGTATACTGTTCATGGCTCACCACTGACCTACAATAGGATCATTAATTATGGTTTATAAAACAAAATTTTATTCAGACATGAAACGATTTCTGAGGTATAAAAGAAAACTCCGGTGCAAAAAAAAAAAAAAGGATACTTAGTAAGTCATATTTTGGTCATTTTTTAACATTTTATTTTATAGTTTTTAGCTAAATGCATAATTAAGTGGCGTCTATTGTTTAAGGACCCATACGATTGGAGCAACAGAAGAAGGTGATACTATAATCTGTCTAAAAAAAACATTTTTTTAGATTAATCCAATAACTTAAGATAGCTGAAAGTACATTCTCACTACCCTTACAGCCTTACAGTACCTCATCAAGTACACACATTTTGGTTATGGCTTAAGTTCTGTTGACGGTCCATGCCATACAATAGGCACTCCAATATAAAATGGGCTTTATTAAAATAAATAAATAGTTTTCTTTAATATATAAGCTAAAATTTCACATGATTCACATTTGTGTAAATAAAATTATATTTATGATTTTTTTATAAGAACCCCCCCCCCCCGAAAAAAAACGATTTTACAACATGTGACATTATCTTGGCACCTCCTCTTCTGGGTTTATTTATTTCATTGTTGTGTTTTTTTATATGTACTTCCTTTAATTGATTTGTATTTCTCGTCTCATTATCTTTCACTAATATGTTCAGTTTGGCTATTAACAACTATTCTCAGTGACCAGTGCTAAAAAAAAAGCTAGATCTATGTTATTGTCCACTCCTTGTCTAATAACTAACTTTATAACAGTGTAACCATTTTCTCTTTTTGTTCCTGGTATTCTATGTACAGTATATGTGCTAACTGTTTTGCTCTGTGTACAAGCAGCCTTTATATTGGCTTCACTGTTGTAGACCTGTAATGTCTGTCCCTTTTTGGATATAGAGCCGGCCAGTGCTGGAGCAAGGCGATGGATTCATTTGCGTTCTTGTACACTTGGAAAATGGGTTTGGGTTTTTTTCCCTATGTATTGGGGGTTATTCTGTTATTGTCTCTTTGTGGGTCGTGGGTAAAATATTGGTATGCAATGTTCGCTCAAGATTTTTTAAAAAAACCAACTCATTAGAGTAATGGCTATGGAGATAAAGGTCTACGATCTTTACAATTTTATTTTACAGTTCTGACTTATTTGTTAGAGGCAAAAGACATCAACTGAGGAAAAAAACAAAGTGAAAAAAAACTATATTTCTCAAAAGCGTTAATCACGTTCATACTATCACGTGATATAGTATAGAGTAAAACAAAAATTGCCAGGTTTTATGGTATACCAGATTTAATTGTTTTTGGTGTAGAATAATTTACCATATATTAGAAAAGGATAAAAGATGTTTCATCATCATTACTCATCATCATCGATATTAGAGGCATATATGTTTGTGAGACATAGAGCATTTAACATTCTAAAATAGGATATCCTTTATAACCTAGTACAGCGGTTCTCAGCCTTTTATGCTCGCAGACCCCTTTTTACACTCCCCCATTCTGCCGCGACCCCCCTCCCCACACACACAGACATACAGCAATAAAAGAGTAGACAATAACAATTCGCATTTTCGATGGTCTAAGGGGACCCCTGGCAAATCGTCAATCGACCCCCCAAGGGGGTCGCGAGACACAGGTTGAGAACCCCTGACCTAGTATCTAGAGGAAAAAAAACAGTCATTTAATTGCGATTGTAAATCTATTCTCAATGTCAGTAACGGGCTCTGTTCATCCCACAAGATGTGAACTCTCTGAAAGCAGCTTCTTCATGGTCCTAATGCTGTTTGTTGGTAGAGCGTGTGTCATTTATACATATTAATTGTCATCTACATACGTATTGCAATTTTCTCAAGTATTTATCATTTTAAGCCGTTTATTCATTAGTGTTTATATGGCTTAAGTGTTAGTGAATTAGAGAGAGTCATTAGCTGTTTATCTATAAGTAATTTCTTTTGTTCATGTTGATTTGTTCTGTTTGTTTGACACGACTAATGTCTGTTTCAAGGCCCAGACATAGCCTGTGTATACGAATCTGTACATTCTGTTAAGACATAAAACTCGTTAGGGATAAAACGTCTAATAAGTTAACGCTAAACCCGAAATAACATTGGCCTATTAAGGGTATATGATGTCTAGTGCTGTTTGCACCACTCGCATCAACCGCAATACCCTTGCTACGCCACTGCGAAATACTGAATCAAATTCGAATTCACCATAAGAATGAATAGAAAAAAAGAGTCTCTAGTTCGACACAGAACAACAAGGTGATAGATTTTGTTTCAATGCAACCAATATAATTACCCATTGCTACAAATAGGTATATGGGTATAATAATAATAATAATAATGAAGAGCTGAAAGTTTTAACATGTTTTATAATTTTTATGGATAAACGGATAGACCGTTTTTAAAAAGAATACTGTGTAAAGAAATCAGTATTTTTTTTAAAACGTGCAATGCACCTCGAGGTACGAAACAGCTGCATCTAGATACAGTACCAGATAGTATTGAATGAGTGTTTTTTTTTAAATATCAATTTAGTTTCAATTAATTATATTAATTGGCCTACTCAATACATAGATCTGTATCCTGCTCCCACTTGCAATGTACTCTGACAACGCTGAGGGCTCCATATACAAGAGTCGAGATTCTAGTTTAGCCTACCTAACAATAAATAAAACATAAATTATAGAAAGACATATTTCAAAAGCTTGTGCAATAAATTCTCCTAGAATATTGTTGTTATGGCTTCGTGGGACATGCCAGATTTTTCAGGCTTCTACATTCCTAAGGATTCAGTGAAATACGAAGCATTAACCTGTCGTACACTTCTGATGTGGGATTTCTCTCGGAAATACGCCCCCCAAAAAATTGCTGTATATGTCATTGTCAACATTATGGAGTGAAAAAAAAACGTGCAGACCAAGTATCTAACTATTAGTACCGAGTGTGTGGCTTATATAAATAGTCTGAAACAATCGGATATAGGACATTACAAAGAGTCAAAGAGATCTAGTGGAAAACTAATTACAAAGTTACAAAAGCACGCTAGTTGTTGTTTTTTTTTCATCTAAATAGCCCATTCAAAGTAATAACTAGGTTAGACTCCACAAATTACAACTGAAGCGTTTCTAGAAAGGTCAATAATTTCTTATATGCAATCTTTAGTGTATGTAGACTATGTCATTAATATGGCCTCACCTCTCCCTTGACTTTCGTCGTAGAGGTGCTGTGACAGTCCGCGTAACAAAATCCCTTCACTTTTCTGGGTCAGCAGCTGTTCTTAGTAGGACATCACCAGAGATGCCAGTGTCTTTTACATTGTCCAGTCAACCTTTTTTTTTCTTTTTCGACCACTACAACTACGTGATCCCTCCACTTGACCTTGAAGAATGACTTTTGACAGTGGGTCATGTCTTACAATATCACCAAAACAGCTCAGCTTTCGTCTCTTCACAGCATTGAGATGTTCCTCCATTTTTACCAGCCTGACTGTTGACTTTTAAAAGTACAAACTCATTTAACATGTTTTCCTGGTATCTGATACCTGGCATTTTCCTGTAGCATTTACTCAAATGCCTTACTTATAATAAAATGTAGAAAGTCGAACTTTAAACGACGTCTACGTTCTGTAATATAGTTATATGTTATTGAGAGATGTTGAAGGTACTGACCTGATCCAAAGTTGACTATATGACATCATTCAGCACTATATTGACTTATTACACCCAGCACCTTCTAAATTTGTATTGTATTTGTGTATTACAAATATTATTATTGTGTACATACTTCTTTGGAAGTTTCCTCTGGACAATAATTAAGATAATATATCCATATCTTCGAGACCATGGCTAATAGGAAGTAATAACTGTGATTTTTTTTTTAAAAAAAGGCTCCAACCCAGTGCGAAACATTCCCGAGTTTATTATCAATGTAAAAAATGCCGTCGTGTTTAAATTATAGTAATGATCTCCATTAAATATGCTTGTGATTCTTGTTGTATGGGTTATGGAATTCGTACTAATGTCAAACAAATCTCACATACCTAGATCGACCTAAATCTAAACTACATCTAGTACAAAGAAAGAAACGGCATAAATGACATATAATTTATCAAAGACACTATATGTCTAGAATATTTTGGGGTAAAACGTGATGCCTACTTAGTCGTGCCTGTCTGAAACCTTTAGCAAAATATATTGTACTTACCTAGACACTAAATATATTGTACTTACCTAGACACAAAATATATTGTACTTACCTAGACACAAAATATATTGTACTTACCTAGACGCAACATAAAGATAGTATGCTATACAGAAAGTAAGGTGTATGTATGTATGTATGTATGTCCAGCGAAGAAATCGAAACCGTTGGACCAATCTTGATAAAACTTGGCAGAAATGTTCCTTAGCTCATGGCGGAGACCGTAATGTATGTTTAATGTCCCTACCACTACCGGAGGACCTAAATATAGACAAAACTACCTAATCTTATCTCTATTACAAAACGAAACCTTTTAACAAATCGGGTAAACCGGCTTCCACAGTATTTTATATTTGATATAAATGTATCGGCTGTCCGGGTAAACTCATTTTCCCACTCTACTTTTATTTTCCGGGCAAAATAAAAAAATTAATGTGAAGGGAACATTCTCAATGACTATTATATATCTAAATTCAAACCAGTAGATCAGTAATACCAAAACTAAGGCCGGCAGGCCGCGGGTCATATCCGGCCAGTATATATATATACTGGTCTGCGTGGAAAATCTGGTATATATTTCAACGAGTCCTGACATTTTCTTTCCTTTCAAAAAAAGATACTGTCTCTTTCTAATAGACCTTTGTGTTTTGATGTCATAACAGTATTTCTCTTTTCTTATATCCTTGTATACATATGTTCTTGTGATTTGTAACATAACATTTCACATCTTGACAAATCTAGACTAAGTGTATATACAGTCTAGTTTCCTCCATTTACCCCCATAATATGGTCTTGCTGATATTGTGTCAAACAATATTAGGAACATTAAAACAAAAAAAAACCCCAGACATTTTGATTATTAAATGTTACAAGGTAAAGTATATTTTAATCAGATTGCGTAGATAGCTGATAGGTATGTCCAGTGGACCGGAGCCTCTTGCCCCAATCCAGTAATGTGATTTTGAGTTCCTACATAACGTGTTAACCGTAGGCCACAGAAACAGATGGCCTTTACATCATCTGCCCTATAGACCACAAGGTCTGAAAGGGGAACTTACATAGCTAGACTCTATATACACTATTTCTATTTTAATTAAACTGTCTTTTCTTCTTTATAAATATTTTTATCGACTTTACACTGCAATGCATTCTGTTCTCCACTTCGTATGTTTATACTCTTTTTATGGGCAATATTCTTTATTATCTGTTTGCTAGTTTGCTTTTATTTTGTGAGAACCATAGGACAGTAAAGTGCATCTTTTTTTAAATTTAAACCTCCACCGATAGGGGTCGCATTGGTAACAATACACTTTCGCGTAACCCTACCTATGCGCCATCTGTTGCTAGGGATGAATCATGCAATTAATCCATTTACGACTTATGATTTCCCTCTGTCAAACTAGATGGCGAATCGGCATTAGATCTAATAGCCCTTTAAGATAAATTGTGTGTATATTCATACTCTGCACAGTTTCGACAAAAGAATATACATCCAGATTTCTTAGCCTCTTCCATAAAGCTGTAGCCAATGTCTGACTTGTGTCGGATTTGAGAATTGAGTGGCCCTTGGCAGGGTTTTTAAGGCCCCTTCCTCTTACCCTTTTAAGAAAACGTGAATCAAAATGCAAATGAAGAATTCTAGGTTAAGTCCTTGCACTACCGTAAATCCGGCACTGAATATTAATTGCATATTAAAATCATACTAATAAGGACTTGCAACACCTCAACAAATCTCCCCTTGGTGGATTTCTCCGCAAAAATTGAGTAGGCCTATATAAAGAATGTTGCCCATTGATTGATGTTTATTAATGACTTGCTCAAACCTATGTCTTATGGTCTCCATGTCATTCCCAGCTCACGGGGGTGCCCTACAGGAGCTGATGCCCTTCCGTAGTAAGTCGAACCAAATACTAGTCCATAATGCATAACCTTGCAAATGACACTTGCCAGATAAGAAAACGGAAATTAGAAAAAAAAAAAACAGCCCTATATAACTTGCTTGCTCACAATTCTTCGGTTTCTCTCGTCACTTGTTTTTGTACGCTGGTGATATGCTTGCACGTGATGGCTTCCATTTTTGTTTTCAGAAACTATTTTATTGCGCATGCGCTTTGTGTTACTTCCGTTTTCCTCATTATTTACTCTTCCATTTTGTTTCATTTCTTTTCTGAGTGTTATTCTCATATTTTAATGTTGACTTAAAAGTACATAACCAATGTATTCAACAATATTCATGTTTCATGTATCCATATAGTTATTATTTGTATGTTTACATTGTAGGTCCTATTTCTAAGGTCAAAGTATTATTGTACCAATATATTACACAACGGAAAATATAAAAACAAAACCATAAAATGTCCTTCAAATTTACAATAACTACTGGAGCTAGGCCTATAACTATTTGTTGTTAATTTGCTTCGTTTTTATAGGTACAGAATAATTGTTTAATTAATATATGAATTCAACCAAGCTTACAGGAAGACAAATTTCAAGAAAAAATCAAAGTAGTTTGTCAGACCTCAACTGGCTTTTAGATATCCACCAAGCCTTGGTTTTTTTGTTTTTTTTTTTTAAATTGTGTCACCATATTTCACTTATGATCCCAAATACTTTTCTTCTCTCAAGTTTTGCAGCAGACGTTAAGTTATTCTGTCCACCAAGTCTTGTTTTTTTTTTTTGTGCTGTCTCCATATTTCACTTGATATGATCCCAAATACTTTTGCTGTCTCGGCTTTTACAGCAGATATTAAGTTACTCTGTATCCTGGCTGTTGTTTTTTCCTTTGCTTGCTCAACTTAGACAGACAGGTTTTTAATAATATATTTTAAATCTGAGAGATTCTGCATCCTTGGTTATATTTCTAAGCATAAAACACAAAATATTGAAAATAACAGCGTCGAAACAACACTTTTATACAGCCGCTTATCAGATTCTATTTTGCGAGACCCATTATGGCTGAATAGTGCTTTAGATGAGGTGACAGTATGTGCAGAAATAAAGAGTTTCACCACCTTCACCTATCTCTTAGTCTGTTAGACAGTTGGGGCACCACACAAGATCTGTTGACCGTCTCTCTAGGGACTTTGCTACTTTTCATTATAACCTTTATATGCACATATCTATGTGCTCACTTCTTCAAGCTTTGAACAATTTCGAAAGTGGGTCAATTTCTCTCGAGTTTCAGAGGCATGTATGATGGGGTATAATTGATCATTTTTTCTTTCACGTCTTCTCTTCTGCATGATTCTGCTGAAGCTACAGGCTCTTTTGCAGTAACCCCATGCCTTTATAACGGAAGAAATAGGTCTATATACACTGGCCTTTTTGGTATACGATGAATGCTGTTATAGTTTTGTAAATATACGGTAGACAGGCTACAGTGGCATCTATATTCTTAATTTTAAACGTCTGCTGCTGCTCACATAGAAGTGGTCAGTTCTGTAATTTTTTTTTTAACTTTTTGTGTCTAACTCAGCTACTTTCAATATTTCTCTTCAATTTGTTGACATCTTGGATTCATATTATAATGTAACATTTTGCTGTTGACTTTTTTCCCTGAATGATATCTTTTCGGGATTGTCTCTCTTTCTTTTCAAGTTGTTTTTTTTTTTTTGTATTGAAACTATAGTTGTCTCAACTCATAGGTTTATTTTAAAACCTAACCTTCCCGTCATGCTTGATCTCCAAGGCCACTGCTTCATAGCAGACGTCATTGTTTTTAATGATTAAATCTTATATTGACACCCTTGAAACAGCTATAGGCCCTACTATTTCGTTTTAGGCCTACTTTTTAATAATGCATTAAAATTGATTACATTAGGCCCCAATCTAATTTTATAATCTTAAAAAGCGTCATGAGCAACGATTTAAGCTGATAAGAGATAAGATAAGAGATAAGATAAGATAATTTTTTATTTTATTTGGTCCAATAGGATTAACCAACAATTTTTGTTAATTGATCGTTCTGTTGTTATCATAAACTCTCTTCACTTTCGCCCTGCGCCTAATTGATCTCAATAATAACAGTATTATTTATTTTAGCTTATCTTTCAATGTGAAACAAAAAAACAAACAACACAGAATGAAAATTGTTTTAAAACACAGCCAACACAAATTATATACATTTATTTTTTAAGTTCTTATTAGTGCTTCCACTGCTGTACATTCTCTGCTCGGAGCGTAGTCCACTCTCCAATCTCGAAAAAAGGAAAGCTATTATTACGATTAAATACACTACTCGTGGAGCATGGCGGAAATGTGGTAAAGCACGTAGCTTTCGAGCAGCAGGGTTCGAATCCTGGTGTAGACTGGGATTTCGAGTTCACCCAAGTTTAATTAGCATTACTTTGTTAATTAAAGGCGGTTGGTCGTTATACTCTCCACATTATACCCTCGTAGGCCGTAGACCTTACAAACAAAACACAGATGACTTATTAACAAGATTTGAAAAGGTGAAATACACAACGAATTCACTATTTGAATTCTTTTCAAGCAGTTTCTTTCGTCTAATTCTTTTCTGAATGTGATAGTTCACTTAACATTTCCTAGATTGTAAAGTTCCATTTTTTTGTAAATTATATGATAAATATTTTGCAATTTGACCATGAAAAAAAAATGGGTTGCTAAATATTGTTTTATTTTTATTTATTTATATTTACTTATTCAATTAAGCGTTTTCGATGACAGTCTAAAATGTTTTGTGAAACAGGACTTTGCGATTTCATAAAAATTCAAGCCTACCTAGCAATACTAATAGCTATTTGATATGGTGTAGGAGCATAGTCACTACTAAGAGAACGAGTCTGCCAAAGCTCACCGCCATCAATTAGGAAAATAAAATAGGAAATCAACACAACACAACAAATATTAGTATCAATGTAGACTCAATGTAGACTCACTCGATGTAGACACAATGTAAACTACATGCAATAGCTGTTCTTTGACAGATGTGTTGAAATAAACTCACATTCTGTGTAGTGAATTACCACTTTGAGCTCATAGAAGGAAAGTGTAACAGAGCGTTCATACAATATCCGTCGTCAACTTATATTGGCATGAATGAAAAACATTTGGTAACATATAGCTTCTAGACAAATTGGACAAAGACCGACAGACACTTCTGATACACTGAGGAAAAAAGTAGGCCTAAAGCCGAATTAAGGCACAAACTTTAATCAATAATAATCAATAATAAAATCAAACAATCGTTTTATATGTATTAAATTTATATTATAGTCCGTCCAAATTTATAGTTCGTTCAAAGAAGTCGATGACGACCACTTACGCCATCTAGAGGGTTGAAGTCTTGGCACACTGTTAGGTTAAGCAAATCTATATTCTTTTAAAATGCATTAAAAACACTAGCAATGGAAGCACTACTATATGTCATTTGAACTTAGGTTTCAAAACATTTGGCATATTTAAAAGGCTATAGCTGTTGGGCATTTATTTTTATGCTGTTTTTGCTATTTTTTTTAATTTTTTTTTTTTGCATCCAAAAATTTTATTATTTCTATTTTGCTTTCAAACCACTTTCCTACATTAGTCATGACTGAATACGTCAGTGTCTATTTTTAGTACAGTAGACCAAAACTTATCCCATTCTTGAAGTTGGTAGGGAATGAAAGAAGAAAGTCAAATATTAATCGAATAATTAAAAAAGTATTTTAGTGAACTACTGCAGTAATTATTTCATAATATTTAAGTAAAAAAGGTCAACAAAGTTTTAACTTTATTTATCTAGCATTATCTCTTCTAATTTTGGCAATTTTTATAGGGGTCTGTTTATTTGTAATTTGTTTAAAATATGATTTTTGAGTAAGAGGAACAAATCAAAATGTTAGGTTCACAAATATATAGTGTATTCAATACAAATCTCATTTCTTCTTAGATTTAGAATATATTGTAGTAGGCCTATATATAACATTATATGCTTTTTTAAGTTGTTTTTTTTTTGTTTACTAAAAGCATTCTGCACACATTTAAAGGTATAATTACAACGCTTCGTTTTGTTTCAGCTCAGTAAAACATTTGAAATAATACGTTTTTGTTTTATAATAGTGACGACTGATTTCACCAGTGGGTGCTATTCGCTTTTTATTTTATTTTTTTTCATATTCATATTTGTTTTTTTTTGTAATTTATCTTTTAATATGTATGACCCAAATCCCCTAACATAGATAGAGATTCAAGTATATATAATACATACATATAGGATAGTGCATAATTTAAAAGCTTGTTTTAATTTCTGACCTTTAAGTAGGTTTTAATCAGTTTAATTAAGCCTCATTATATGCCTATTGTTATGGTACGATTAGGAATTAGTTATTTGTTTCATAGAAAGGGAAAGTTTTGACTTGGAGACAATGACGCGACTACTAAAAACAAGTCTAGGATTTGAGGAAGAATAGCGAAATGTAAACAGACTACTACTGCTGAAGATAGAGGCAGGTTTTATGAACGACATTTGACGGTTCCCTTCGTTGTTATTAAACTTCTTATTCGATATCAGAGTCAACTAACTAACCCTAGTTCTAAACCTAATTCAGAGAGCTGTTCATTACAGCGTTCTAAAACAGAAATATTTTCAAAATAATGAGGCTTGATTAATTCTTTTCTTTCGTATCTTTAGCCAACTTTTTAATAGAACATTTAGTTATCTGCTGCTTATAAATAGGATCTTATAGAGCTCCCTAGTATGTTAACTATTGATACGCACTAGCACTTATAAACGATGTAGGACCTGATTTGCAGAAACAAAAAGTACATTAGTTTCTTTCAGTACCTTAATCAAATTTCATTCAGTGCATATTGCTGTAGAACAAAGTGCATGGGGATTATGTATTATAACACTTTAAATAATTATATACTGCATATTCATTTTCTTAAAAAAAATCACTTTACTTCAACTATTACAGTTATTTTTAAGTAGTAATTATTATATTTTTTCAAATATAATGATTTAAAAAGGTATAATTCCAATGCCAGCTAAAATATAAATTAATGGATTTCTATTTTAACCTACAGAAAATAATGTTAAATTATAATAATTATGCTTTATGTTTTAAGTTATGTTTTATTAGCTTACTACATTTATTCAATAATAGTAATATTCATTCTTTTATAGCTACTTGCCTTCTAGAGCTAACAAAAAGCGTTAATGATTTCTTTTTCTGTTGATTGTAAATGGATGTTGATAATTTTCAAGTAATGTATGATGAATTTGTCTGTCTGTCTGTGTGATTCTTTGTATACAATTTTACTTATGGTGTCTTCTTTCACTGGAAAAAAAAATATCGAGTTGCTTTAATGTCATTTGGTACTTGCAATAAAAAAAAAGAGAGCTACAAATGGATTCTTCGGTGCTAAAAAATGGTCATAATAATTATTATATAGCTCAAAAAAATGATAGCTTATCAACAATTTTATTCTGTACACCAGATACACCAAAAGAAATCTAGCTATTTATAGATATTCTCAACATATATATGATTTCTCTGATAATTATAAATTTAAAAAGAAATGGATTTCCAGTGAATGAAAGCAAACACATAGGCAACTATCTTATTTGGTGGTGTTTTGAACTACACTGTCTCATGAAATGTGGCCAGTGTTTGCAGTTGTGTGTGGTGTACATTTTATTCATGTATTTAATCAAATTTGGCTTCAAGTCATTTGTGAAAAGTTGGCCATTTCTGAGTTTTATTTTTATTTTATTTGTTGTGTATTGTTTGTGTTTTTTTTAATGGATCTAGTGTTTATTATATGCATTTGGTATTGTGGAGTATCGTAATTGGAAAGGCACCATTATAATCTCTCTTCTACAGGCCATTATAATCACTTTGGAGTCCTCATAGGTACTGTACACAATTACTTTTAACAAAAAAACAAACAAACTTGTTGCAACTTTGTATTCTATGAATAATATTATCATGGATTTTTACATATGCTTATATTATACTTATCACAAATCTATTTCACTTATTGTCATGAGAATATATTCTAACTGCCTCTCTTTTTTTTTTTTTCAATAAATATATTTATTTGCCTTGGCTTCTTTAGCATATTTTGTGTCCACATACTTACTCAATCTGGTGCCTTCTATCTCTCTTGTTTTATTTTATCTTAATGCAGTTATAGACACACTTAGTTATATATCTCCCATTATATACTTTGAACACGATTAATGGAACCTCATTTTTTTTTAAATTTTTATTTAAATAAATTGCCTTACAATATATTCAAAATATGTTTGCATATATATTTTCGTAAACAATGAAAAAAAGTAACACTTTTTCCCACAAGCTTTTTATTTGATTATTTGCTAAAGACATTTTTTTTTTACAACACACCCCCTTTAATTTTGTTTATTACTTTTTACAGTATATTGGCATTTATTAAACCTATATTATATTTATAGAATAAACCTTTCAGTGAGCTGAAGATAGCACTGATGATTTAAACAATAGATGTTTAATTCTAAATCCTATTGTAGCTTTTCCATGTTCTAGTGAATTATATGATTAGATTTAGCTGCAAACCATTAGGCTATGACAACTATTGGCATCAGCTAGTCCATTCATTGGTATAAACAATATTTTTTTGCTTAGTTACCAATTGGGTTGGTGAATTATCCCAAGTAATTCATCTATATTCCTAAATAACTATAATTTTAAAAGAGTTTTACTTCATGAAATTAACAAAATTTGCAATCAAAACATAGCCTGAGTTATTTTTTAAACATGACGTATATTTTTAAAATTTCTAAGTTATGAATGAATTAAAGTAAAAGAACATAAATATATATCCAAATAAAATTTATTTTATTTTAAACAATTTGTTTTCTTATAGACTTAATTATAATCCCCCAAAAAAGAATAATTTCTTTTAATTTTGGTTATACTGTTTTTAGTTTTTGATCTTTGTACGAAATTATTTAAAAAAAAACAAAAAAAAACTAGAATACATTTATTAAGCCTCAAGACCCATTGCATGACAAAATATTATTTTGCTAATTATGTTAAGGCACCTAATTAGGTTCTTTCTCTATAGTTTTTACTACTCTCTGAATGACATTCCACAAATTTTGCATGGCATTTCTTTTTCTTTACCTTATATTTAACAATAGAACACACTCAAATATAGGTGGGTTATTCTCTCTTCTCTACTTTATTGATGTAATGATTCGCCCAAGTAATAAGGGAATAGAAAAAAATTAAATAGAACAATTGACAATTTTTTAAACTGAAAAATCTAAATCAATGCATGTCATTCTTTATATATTAATTCTTTCATTGATACAAAATGTTTTGTTTTTTTTACATCTCTTGATGGAGTGGGGAGGGCTAGTAGTTAAATGCTTGACTGCTTATCTGAGGGTGGCTGGTTCAAGTCCCAGAGATTTTGAGGTCTGTACTGAGTTTAGCCAGCTCTATATAGCCTCAGCTTGGAAAGTTAAGTTAGTTGGTCTTTGTGATGACCACATAACTCCTTGTTAACCGTTGATCTAAAATCATGTGAACTATCATCTCTAGGGATTACAAGATCTCAAAGGGCCCTTTAGTTTTTTTTTTTTTTTGTCTCCTTATGCCCAAATGCTATCTAAAGTTATATTGAAGAGGGTGATACAATAGTAGCCATTACCTGAACCGTCTGCAGGATAGCGGTATGACAGGAATTAATTTCTATGCTGTCAAACTGACAGTTCAAATGCAACTTTGTTTACTGACAAGCTAAATTCTGCATTGTCTTATTGGCTTCATATTGGAATTCAGTGAAGACAATTAAAACTTTAATTGTCAACTCCGAAATTTCCAGTCATAGGTCACATCCCCAATTTACCCATTTATTTTTCTATCATTGCAAAAAAAAGAGAAATATAACAGTTTTCATTTACACAATTTCCTAAATTTGTATTAAAATACAGTGTTCTAGAAGATTAGACCTCTAGTTAATAAATAAAAATAGTAAAAAGCCATCCTAAAATATTTTGACTTGGATTACTATTTATTGATAAAATGAATTTAAAAAAATAGTAATGAAATAAGTGTTGGCCTTCTATGTCATTATCAACATGCTTGAATATCTGACAATTATATCTTTAAAGTTATTGATTCATTTCAAAACATGCTCGAATATCTGAAAATTAAATCTTGAAATCTAATTATTGGTTCATTTCACATCTGAATGGTATCTTGTGCATTCTTTATTTTTTTCTTGTATCTTGACTTCTTGTTTCTGAATCATGCATTTGTTATGTTTGTTTTTCAAATCAACTTGGCATGAATCACTCTCAACTAGGCATGAATCACTCTCAGCTAGGCATGAATCATTCTCAGCTTGGCATGAATTACAGATAATTTTTTATCTGTATGTGTTGATTACTCACATGTTCGACTATGTCATCATCTTACTAAATTAGTGGGTATTTACTTTTATAAAAGCTAAGTATTACATCAAAATTTTAAGCAAAAGGGAGGTCTAGTTAATACGATAATTTTTAAATGGTCTAAATTCTAAAAGTAGTAAGTGGATTTTCTTATTCTTATATTCTAACATTTGCATTGATAAATTATAAATATTTGTGTATGTAAATCATATCTCAAAAATATCTTATTTAAATATATATCTAGGTAAGGTATTAATTTAAAAACAAGTTTTTCCCATATCCCCATATTATAAATATTTATTTAAATTATTTTATTTTTATTTGGTATAAAGAGATTAACAATTTTATATTAATACAAACTTTCTTTAAATTACATAAACTTCACAACATTATGTTTTTGGATGCTTCTGGTGCACTGTTTGAACATACTGTTTTTAGTATTTATGTTTTAACATGCAATATTTTTTAATCAGCAAGTTTTAGGCCTAACCAGCAGTATTCTCACTGCTATTGTGTATATGAGAGAATTTTAAACTATTTACTACAATATACGATATCATATTACAAAATGTTCAAGCAAAGTGTACTTCAAGCAGAAATGTGTGTTTTAAAGATAGTTTTCTGGAGTTTTAATAAATAGTATTTGCCAAATAGATTCTGTTTGCTGTGGGACATATTTTTAATTTGATAGTGTAGTTTATTGATATGAGAGGGTGAGGCTTGGTTGGCCTAAAACATTTTATTGATTGTGCTATTTTGCTTTTTTTCCCCCCTTTTTGCCTTCTGCCCTTCCACTACTTATACATTGCCCAACTGTAAACAAATCTTGAATGAACACCTGGCGATGCTGAAACAAAACATGCTTACAACAAAAGGCCACAATGGAGAGGAAGCCATCCCAATGCTGATGCTGAACCACACGGACAAGCTGGATGGCCAGGCACGCTCCAGAGCAACATCCAATGCTGACAAGATTGGTAATCTCCTTGACCACTCTTTGACTGGGCCCATCACTAGAGCAACTGACATCAGAACCACTGGTAACAAATACAAATACAATTTGTTCTTTTTCTAAGCATGAGCTTGTGACTACTGTTTTTACAAACTGAAGTATACAAGTATACTTGCTAATTAATTTTTTTTTAAATTTTTCATACTAAAATTAAAAAAAAGATTAAAAATGCTACAGAAATAGAAATCTAGTATTAAAAAAAAAGATTAAAAATGCTACAGAAATAGAAATCTAGTATTATCTTAAAAAATAAATATATTGCCCACTCTTATTTCTTAGAAATGTAATTTTAAAAGAAACATTTTTTTGATACAGATTAAGCCTAGATTAAGCTCAATATATATATATATATATATATTTAAACAGTGCTTTTGTTTTGTACCGGCACCTTTTTCAGTGTGGGGAAAATTTTTTAATTTTCTTATATTTTAAAATTTATTATTAATTTATTAGTAGTTAAAAGTTAGGCAATCAATCACTCAGTACCGGCACCTATTTTTCTACAAAAAAGCACTGTATAATATATATATAAATATATAAAGAAATGAAAGAAGACTAAAAAGAACCTTTATTTTAAAAAAATGACAGTTTATAAATATATGGCTAGTCTGCAATAATGATTATCTAGCTTAGTAAATTGGCCTTGTATATTGAAATGTGAAAACAAGCCCTATTCTCTGTAGCATCTATACTTTCATCATATCTAATATGATATCTACTTTTATCTTTTATATCTTTTGTTTTCATTATTCTTTACCATATAAAATATTAGATAATAGAAAAAAATTAAAGTCATAAATTTTTAATTTTTTTTTTAAATTATTCATTTCATTTAATAACAAATTGATATGTTTTCAATATTTTACAAACCATAAAAGTTAAGAATTCTTACAATTACTATTATTTTCTCTTCAAAACAAACAAAATAAGGCTTATCATTGTTTGTCGATGTTTTGGCTACAAGTTTGTTTTGTTGCTGTGGTGATCTGGTGCATGTTTTTGATGCATCTTTTTGCATTGATCTGCACATTGGTTTGCTTTGCCTCTTCTTATTGCTTTTATTCAAACTGGTTTGTCAAAACTTATCACTTTATAAGCATTTGAATAGTTTCTGAAGTCAAACACTGGCTAGGACACAAACACTATTTTTATCTTTTTTTTTACAATAGGATAATAGACTTTCAAAACAGATTTCATCATGACTACAAAGGCCAAATTTTTTATTAATTTTCTTTTTATGAAACAATATAACTTTAAAATTGTCTAATATAAGATTTCTTTTTTCATTAATTATTAAGGGTATTACATATATATTTTTTTCTGCGATTAAAATAATTAAAATGCTTGAAAGGTTGTTGAAATCATTATATAGCTTTAATGATTGCATATCAAGTTGTGAGAGCATAAGTTGTTAGCTTAACAATGTGATTTAATAAAAAAATTATATGTAGTTACAAAGTGAGCCCATGTGACGTGCATATTAAACAAAGAAAGGCATAATAATATATTTTATTTTTGGCTTAAAGAAATTGAACAATAATAAAATAATATGATTCTCAAGGAACTTTACAAAATTAAACTAGATCTATATAACTTTGGAGCTTGTAATTTTATTTACCATATACTGCATATTATCAAACATAATGATTAATATTGCTTCCACTGCACAATCCAAGGCATAGTGAACATTATATAAACAAATATGTGATACAAAAATAATTGGCAAAACAACTTTATCAATTTTCTGTGTTTTTTTATAATTATTTGTTTGTTTTTTTGGCTTAAAGACAATCATATATTGATATGCATATTTGTATTTTTTCATTACTCACAGTTACCTTTTTTTTTTTTTTTTAAATCATTCTTGAAGCATTGATTACAGTCTTACCCTGTTAATATTGAACCAAAAACCAAAAGCAGCTATTTCAGATTGTATACCTGCTTTCATCTTTGTAGGGTTAGTAGGCCTATTATAATTTAACTACTTTTAATGTGTTTAACCACAATGCTCCAACCCTATTGGCTAATATTAATTTATACTCCCATATCTCCAGTCAACTATAGTTCAATATGACATGGGTTAAACTGTTCAGCATATTAATAAAAGCTTTTTTTTTTCTTTTTTCAATTTATCGATATATTTTTCACTTGCATATCACAGTGGCTTTCTGTTGTAGCTTATACTTGTTTGTTGACTGCTTCTATCTATTTCTAGATAATCAACCTTCTTCCACGGCCCTGTCCGGCCTTCTGGTCACTCCCAATGCCCAGATCACAATGAACAACTCCACAGGGCCAACAGTCGCAACGTCTCCACATGATGACAAATCTGATAAAGGTTACTAAAACTTTTTATTGAAATTATCCCACAGTTCCATTTTATAACAATACTGTAAGATGTACACTAAAATCAGTTAAATTTATAAATTGTTTTGAATTGAATAATTTTTTTTTTACTAACAAAAATTTTACAACACATTATTTTTTTTTTAAATTGGTTATTACACAAAGAATAATAAAAAAATTAATGATATGTTTCTTTTTTTTTTATGCAATAAATTTTTTATGTTTACATTTATATAAATTTATACTTTATCGAAGAAATCAAAATCCCTAAAAGTAATTGCATTTTAGTTTCACGAAATTGTATGAATTTATTTAATTTACCAAAGTGAAAAATAAATTTATTCTTAAAAATCTTGAAATTCTAAGATTAAGTAAATTTGCAAGCATGCAACATTATAGAAAAATATCGATTCGTGGGTGATTACCAAGAACTGTAATATTTATTAACAGTCAAAACAGAAAGATTTTGTTTGATTACTTTTTATATGTTCTTAAAATTTTATTTTTTATTTTTCATTTTTTAAATTTATTTTTTGTTCAAATATTTTGCTTCTGCTGTTTCTACAATATAAAGTAAAAACCTAAAAAACAAATTTACAGTAAAGTAGCATTTGGCAATACAATTAGTAATTGACAAGCAAAAATGTGAATGGAAATCTTCTTTAATTGGTTAGAAATTTTATATTTTGTTCCTTTGAAAAATTGTTTTAAGAATAAAACATACAAATATAATTAAAAGTAATTTTATTTTTTGTAAATAGGGTGCAAAATGTATTTTTTATGTGCATTGTTGTTGTAATACACAGCTTTATTTTAAAACTGGCTTTTGTACTTTTCTTAAACTGTTTTAACAAGCTTTTTATTTAAAAGCTATAATATATTTTTGTTAAAAAAAGATGTTTTAAATGTCAGACTTCATTGAGTTTACAATAAACTTTTTTTGACCTTTGCTTTATTTTCTTTGTATTTCCATTTCCTCCACCTGTAAGATAAATTCAGCTTTACAAATTGCAGAATAGGTTATTAGTGTCTGTATGCTAGGGGAGACAATGAAATATTTTTTTTCAGAAATGCTGAAGTGAATTTCTTTTACTGATCTGTTTAAGACTTTAATTGCTGACCATAATTCTTTTAAAGTGTGATAAGCAGAAATATTGTAGTTAAGAAAAAATTTAATCATAAAGCTTTACTTCAATCTAGTATTTTAAAAGAATTTTTTTTATTAATAGTTATTACTGAGTTCAATTGAAATCTTTTTTAGTTATTCCTTTCTAAATTCTTATTAAGTCCAAAGCTCTTTAGTTAGAGATATTATCGAAACATTCTGTATGCCATTGAGCTGTCATCTTGATGGACCAAGGTTTGATCATTGCACGGTACAATCCCATGTCATTCTGCAAGAGGTTTGAGCTAGGATATAATAATCTTCCTCTCTTAAGGAATGTCTGAAACTTACAAGTCATATCATAGAATAATTTTTTTTTTGAATTAACAAGTAAAAGATTTTGAATTTTTAAAAAATTTTCTTTGCGGTCTAGTTTGCTTTTTTTTTTTTGGGGTAGGTCAATAATTACAATCGTGTTGTGTGGCCATCACAGTGACCGATTCCTTGGTAACAAACTCATTTGTGTTTCTCATTCTTTTTTTATTTTACCTTTTATTCATTGATATATTTAAAATTTTTTCTTTTCAGCTTTTCCTGGCTCATCAGACGGAGCTGTGATTGAGCCAATAGTCACAACCCTGCCCCCTTCAAACCTTAGCTCCTCCTCCTCTGTGACAGCCAATCAAAACATGGAACAACGATCCTTAGCAGGAACTCCAACCAATAGCAGTTCACCATCAGCACCTTCTTCTAATAATTTAGTAGCAGTCAACACATAGCCCCTCCTGGATTAGAAACTTATAGTTTTGTTTGCCTCGATCTTGTTTATTTATATATATATATACATATGTATACATATATATATATATATATAACTTCTGTTATGTAGAAGAAAAAAAAAAACAATTTTTTTTTTATTTTGTTGTTGTTATGTTTTTTGTTTAACTTTGCCTTGTCTGATATTTGTACTATGAGTAATGAAGCAGACGTGAAATTCACACATAAGTTATTTTTTTTGTTTTCTCTGGAATAATGTAACATACTGCATTAATGATTTTTTTTTTTTCATTTTAGTTAATGTTATAAATATGTCATTATTCATTCATTTAGACTAGCCCCCTGATTGGCTTTTGTTAAAGGTTTATTTCTTAATTCTGTAAGTGCTGATGACATTTTTTTATTGTGATAATGAGAACTTATTACTGTTCTATATTTTTAAACAGAGCAGATACTGGCTGTGTGACCCTGATAGGGCAAGTTAACAGTATTGTCTTTAGTGTGTCTTCAAAAAATCAAATAAATAAATAAGGAAGACTATACATGTATACACTACAGGAGAACAAGGACAAAGGGAGATAAATTTTTGTTCTGTATAATTCCAAGAATGTGTTGTTCTTTTTTTAACTTTCATACATATGCATCAGAACTGTTATGGTCATCTTTATATAATATGATATTTATTTTCCTTTTATTTTTAATTTAAGAAACAAAATGTTTGCTGCAAATACTGATATTACAAAAAGTTTTCAATAAGTATCCATTAGAGTGATTAGCTTATATGTGATAGAGAAGAGTGGAATATAAAATTCAGATTGTAGATGTATGTGAGGATGTCCCTAGGGATATATGCCATCAAAGTCTTTGATTTGATTAATGCTTTTAATGTCAGAGAACATGTTTCTTAGTAAGGAAGGAAATTCCTTTAGCCATTTGTTGTTGAAAACAGTTATATAAAACATTATTAATAATAAGTCATGATTATGATTATTTAATTAGTTTCTTGAAGAAGCTTAGAAAATGAATGACTGTGCACATTAATATTTTGTAAAAAGTCTTCTTATAATATTTTTTTCTTTTGTAAACAGACTTTATTTTTCTTGATTCTTTTCAATATGAGAATTAGTAGGTTTCTGTAAATGTCAGCAAATATGTAGCATAAACAATTATTTTTATATATATTTTATCAATATAGGGCTTTATTATACACCCTTTTGTTAAGAATGAAAGTTTAAAAAAAAGAAGAGTAAAAAAAATTACTATGTACATTCTTTCTAATATTTTTATAATTGCATTCTATATATTTATTAGTTACATTAACCAAAATTTTAACATTTTTTATTATTTTTGCGGTTTCTTTTTTTTTTTTGTTCTAGTATTAAATATAAGACCATCAACTGATTCCTAGACTTCCAAAAAAAAAAAAAAGAAAAATATAGTTTGACCAAAGATAATTATAATATTGAAAACAACTCCTCAACAACTGCTGAATAGATGTTGCTTGCTTGGGCTTTTTTTTTGTTTTCTCCATAAGGTAATGGTACATAGAAAAAGTAAAAACAAGACACCCTGCTCGTTAACCATTGGCCAAAGAAACAGATGACCTTAATATCATCTGTCATACAGGTCGCACAGTCTGAAAGGGAACTTTACTTTTTTTTATTTTACATAGAAAAAAAGTATGATTTGGATGTGGTCTTTGAGTTCAGTAAGATTTTAAGTTGTGTAGTTAGTGAGACACATTCATTTAAAATTTTAAGTTCTAATCTTTGTAATGACTTAATTTATTTTTTAATTACTATTTAAACACATGAGGCTAATTGATAGGTATGCATGCATCTATTTTGCTTAAGTTAGTCTTTTTGGTGCCATATCTTGCAATGCCTTATTGCACTAGGCATTTTTTTAAAAAGTTTTATCAACATCTCTGGAGATCTCATTGGAATTTTCTTCTTCCACTAGCTGATTTCACTGTTGAGCTGTTTGGCCATTTAGCAGTTTTTGTCTTGAAAAAAAATTAAAATATAGATCTTTCCCAATGATTCATACTGCCTTACAGGTTTTGGGTTTTACTTGATTGCTGAGGTAATTGAGTTTAGGTTGCGTAGCTCTATTAGTAAAGTTTCAACTTTGTTATTGTTTAATTATTCATCTTAAGATCAGCTATTGTGATGCAGCATATCATTGCTCGTATACTGGTCAGGATAAGTTGCAACTTGATTTTTATTCTGAGACACTTTTCATTTAACAGATCCACTTTGTAATCTTCATTTGTCTCCATGATCAAACCTTCTATATTCTATATTTATTTTTAGTTTTATGCATTGGCAACTTTGTTCTTGAACAACTAATAATATTGGCCTTCATCAGTCATAAGATGACTGACCCCTTTCAGTAGATAACTATGCCTCACCTCATGTGGAATCAGACAAGATGAGAGCCTGGGACTTGACTATGGTCAGAATGTTGTCTCCCTTTCAGCAGCTCCCTACTACAATCATAAGCTTGGCTGTTTTGAAATTCTCTTCTTTTAAAAATTTTCTAAAGGTTTCAATTTCCTCTTTTACATTCAAGCAGAAAAAAAACCCTTTTCAATAGTTTAATAGTATTGATAGTGCAGTCTTGACTCCTTTTTTTAAAATACTATTGTTCATATCTTATAAGAATATGTAAACTAATCAGTCCAGCATATATGCCTTTGCTAGAACGAACGTTTCTAAATATCTTTGCATCAGAAATGATGCAGTTGAAGTGAAATTTTTCTTTCATTGTGAGTGCTTTTATTACCAATATTGCTAATAAGCATTGTGGCCAGGTGGTGTTAAGGAAATCTTTTCTAGATTTATGTTTCAAGAGATTCCTTCTTTAACTCTTTCTCTCCATTATTATTTAACATGTTCTGATGGAATCAACATTAGTATCGTCAGTTAAGAGAGAAAAAAGTTAAGCACTAGAAAAAAATTTTGTCATAAATGAATAGTCTTTAAAAGTAAGAAATGATATTATAAATGACAATTAGCCTTTTTGGCAACAGGATGTGCCTGGAATTTTATTTAATATTCTGATTATTATAAGTGCTCTCGTTTAATTTTTTTTTTCATAAATACATTGCCATATTTAGTCACTTTTGTTAGTTTGGTTTCAGATTTTTTTTTATAAGTGATAGGAAATAATGAATGTTTTTAGGATATAAAATTTGACCTAAATATGAATAAATGTCTCTTCCAATCATCTATTTATTATTTTTTTCCAGAAATTTTACCATACCCTCTGTTAATGCAAATTTCAATCAGTGGAAAATTAGGGTTAGGATGGATCTGTTATAAGTAATTTATTGTTGCCACAATGATCACAATTTTTCTGTATATTTTCTTTTATATTGGTTTAAAAAGAAAAACCATGTGGTGATTGAACAAAATGTGTTGCTGCTGGATGCTGGGAACAGGATGAGTAGATAATATATGAAATTTAATTCTTTGGTTTTGGATTGATTTTCATCTTTCATTCACATGCTCACATGTTGTTGTTTTTTTTTTGTTTAGTTCAGGGCTTTGTGTTTTAATTTTATTTCAATTTCATGTGATGCCGCTTCCAGCTGTCTGTTACTCATCACATAAGATTGAACCTTCATTATGTTCATTCATTCAATTAATTGTGTACAAAAAAAAAAATAATTGACTGTGATGACATCTCATTATTATTTTTTGTTTGTCATTAATGAATTTTATCAGCTGTGATGATGAACATTAATGTGTAATTGTACTGCAATCGAAAGTGGAATGGAGAGAAAAAAATTAAGAAATTCTTGAATCTTATGTTTTTATTTGAAATTCATGTAATTACTATGACATTGTTTCTATGAACTTTGACCGCAGAGTAGCCTACTACTATGGTTTGTGTACATACATGGTGAAGGAAATAATTTTTTTTTTGTTAGTGAAACTTAGCAGAGTCTTATTAGGCTTATCTCATTTACAATTATAGCACTCAACTCATGTCAGAGGTGAGGGAACTGTGCTTTGCACGTGGCTCACTCAATCAAAAATTGTCTGCTGTTTTAAGTGTAAAATCTTTTGCTATAATTTATGTCTATTGAGTGAGTGCAGCACCAGGGCCAGCCTTTGATAATTAGAGGCCCTAGGGAAAGGGAATTTGGTGGCCCCAAGTGAAATAGAAAAACGAAAAATAAGGGGAAAAAATAGAATTACACAATTTATTTCAAACCTAGTGGGCACAAGTCTCACTATTTCTTCTTTAACAAAATTGTTTTGAGTGCTATGTGAGGCCCATAACAATCGGAGGCCCTAGGCAGTAGCCTAGTCTGCCTATACCTAAGGCTGGCTCTGGAGGCACTACTGCCTTTATGATGAAATGCATTTTTTTAGATTATTTTTTTTTGAGAAACAGTTTAAAAGTTTTTTTAATTAATTAAATCTAATTGTCCACCACTTGTTATACATTGCTGAACATTATTTTAATTAATTATGAAATAGAGTTTTTTTGTAAGTAAAAGACAACAAAATGGATAATGAGGGAATAAAAAAACAACTAATGGCTAAAGCCAACTTCATTTCAAAACATTAAATTGGCTATTATATCTTTACAATAAAAATGAAATCTAAATTTTGCTATAAATATATATATACATATTATATATATACTGTAATAAATGTCTCTTTACTCCTTTTTATTTTAAATAATTAGTGTTGGACTTGAAAACTCTGGGTTTTTTCTGATCACAGATGTCTATGTATTTAAAACAACAGACATTTTTTTTTACCACAGCTATTATTATTATATTATTATTATTATTATTATTACAAAAGTTTGTATTGCCATTGGGAAAAACAATATGATAATTATTACTTTATTACTGTCACTGATATTTTTTTATATCAATAAATGTGATAGATACCTTTTACTTAGTGATGTTCATTTGAAATCTCACCAATCCAATGATAACACTGGACCACAATATTTAGATTTGCTTTCATTTTGAAATAGAATCTCATTGATCACATTTTACCTCCTCTTCCATCCTCCCTGTTCTCAAGCAACTTTAAATCATAACCTATCATAAGCTAGTCTGTAGTGTTATTCTTTCAAACCAATGTGTCCACTAACAAACTAGCAAGCAACTGATTTGATAATAACCATTTTCTCAATTTTTGTAATTCTAACTAGGAAGCTAAAAATAGCTCAAGGGAGATATCATGGAATCTCCATATTGATGAAACCATTAGGATTTATTAAAAGAAATTTCTATAAATCAAATAACAACTTTAAGCTAAAATGCAATTTCATCTTTGTTGGGCCAATAATAGAATATACACATATCATCTGGGACCCCTCAACACGGGAAAACATTAAGAAACTGGAACAGACACAAAATAGAGCAGTGAGATTCATAACAAACAAATAGATTTAAATCTTGCCCTGGGTTTTTAATAATATTGGCAGTAAGCAATCATGGTACTCTCGGCTTAATTGGGAATAGATCTTATGTTACTTTGGATTTCACTGAGAAAAGACCCTTCTGAAATATCATCAAATATCTTGTAGGAAAATTAAGTAACAGAGAGGAGTTTTCTCTGCAGCCACATAACAGTAATGCAAACTGTAGAATATGAAAGATAAATGCAACTCTCATGTACTATATAGATTTTTAGCCTAAAACTAAATGGAATCTTTAAGAAACTTAGGTTAGCTTAAAAGTATATTTTTTTCCAGACCAAATCTCTTAAACATTCACCTTTATTCTTCCATTTATCTTCCTCTTTTTTCATGGGATACGATTTCTCTGAATTAAGCTAACTGAAGACATGTTAACTCTTTTAAACTCATCACACTAACACAGCAAATTTATATATAACTGATTACTTTTGTAAATATTTGGGAATAAGTTGTAGGTTAGACAGTTTAGGGTTAAAATGTTTCTTCTTATTCTCTACCCACTCATTATGCTTTTCAAACTCTTGTTAGTTATATTTTTACAAGGCAAAAAAAAAAAAATCCTTTAAAATTTAATTCTGCTTTGTTTCTTACCTAATTTGTTCATCTTAGTGCTACATAATAATTACTGAATGAGGTTACAGAAAAGTAAAAAGTAGGCTTAATAATAATAATAATAATAAGGCTTGTCTTAGAGTCCATAGATTGATCAGGAATGCAGTATTTCTAGTGGCTACGCTAGGCTTAAATAGATTTACAATGATATTTTAAAAATATAAGATAATAATTTAAAATTAATTATTTATTTAAAATTTCTGGGATTGCAATACAAGGATTCTTACCACCCAACCCCTTTTATCAACCATTGACCTTTTCACTTATCATAAATATTCATTTTTTTTTTATATCGATTTATAGAGAAATCAATCGCACCACATTTCTTATCAATTTCACTTGTATTATTATTACTATTATTACAATTATTATTATAACTCTTGCTATTATCCATTTACACCCACAGTCATTCTTTATTCTTATTCTTTTCATTATTATTCTTGCAGAATTTCATCTTCAAATTTATTTTGATTTTTTTTTTCAGTTTATGACTAAAATAAACATGAGTGCTAAACGGGTTGGTTTACTCTTCTTGTTTGAATGAAAGGGCGATTCAGTCATTTGGAACATTTCTTGAAAATGAGATTAACATATAGACCTTATAATGAACACAAAACACAACATGCCTTCAGGTCAATGCAGTTATCAATATGAAAATATGTTTGTGGTTGTGTATATTATGTTTGTGGTTGTGTAGGCCTATATTTTCAATTGGAGGTGTGGTGACTGAGTGGTAAAGTGCTTGGCTTCCAAACCGGATGGTTCTGGGTTCAAACCTTGATGAAGACTGTGATTTTTTCTTTTGGGCACCTCTGAGTCCACCTAACTCTAAAGGATACCTGACATTAGTTTGGGAAAAGTAAAGGTGGTTGGTTGTTGTGCTGATTGCTTAGACACCTCTGTTAACCATGGGCAACAGAAACAGATGACCTTTACTGTAGCCTTTACATCATCTGCCCGATAGATCTCATGGTCTGAGAGGAAAACTTTACTTTTTTTTTTTGTTTGTTTTTACAAAGCTTGTATTAGCTCACTCTGGTAAAAAGTTAGTACACCCAATCTCGGACGGAGTTGAAATTTTGCACAATTATTTGTTTTACCTGACAAGAATCAATAAAAAAAAAAATTAATATAACTAATTAGTTTTGTAACTATTAGTAATAAATCATTTTGTTTGGTATCTTGAACAAGAAAGAATTTGTAATTGACTATAGTGGTAGTATAAGCTGAATAAGTCCCCTTTATAGGTCATCATTTGAGTCTTGGTGAACACAAACCAGAAAAGTATGATGAGACAATAGATGACTATACAACCTTCCATGTTTATAGTCTCTCAACAAGGTTACTGTGTTGGCTTGATATGGCTGAGCCATGAGTTCCAATTAAGGTTGCCTCCCTTTTTTTTTTTTAAAGTTTATAAATTAATAGCCTAGATCTATTACAAATTTAATTACATGAATTACTGATCCAAATTAATTGATACAAGCAATCTCAATATAAGCTTTGTGTTTTAAAACAAACAAAATATAAAAAATACTTTTTGAAATAAAACAAAGCTTAGCTAAAGGCAAAGAACACCATTTTTAAAACTATATCTAACAATAATGTACAAGTTATTTCCCTTCTTTGATATTAAACAAAGCAACTAATAACCAATAATTAATTGACTGAGTATTTTTGTTTATTGATTCATGTTTTGTTAGGTACAATAAATAATTGTTTAACTCTTTCTCTCCATCATTATTTTCCATGTTTCAACGTATTTCTTCCTATTACTGAGTAGTATTTCACTACTCTTTTTTAATTAACCTCTAAAAACCTTTTCGTTTGTTATCAGAAAATGTTTTAGTTGGTATAGAGTTAACGGGGCTGCATGCACTTTTTAAACAAGACTAAAGTAAAGTTTATAAAACCAAACATTAATTTAATTTAATGAGTTCAAATCAACGATGGTATCGTCGGTTAGGAGAGAAAGAGTTAAAGTATCAATTTGATAGGAGAATGGTGAGGGAGAAATAGCATTAACAATTATTTAAACCAAATCTGTGAATAGGGCCTACTAAAGTATTAGTTTCCCTTGTTGCTATTAAAACAAAATAATGAATTGCCAGTAATTAATTGTCTAATTGGTTACTTTTTTTTATTGATTAATGTCTTTTCTATGCCAATAAATAATTGCGCAGTTTCAGCGTGATTCGAGAATGGGTGTGGGAGAAATGACGTGGACACACTTGTTAGTTGTTACCTGATATACAGAGTGAGTTGATTTTTTTTATATTTTCAATGACGTATCCTACCACTACACACAAACACACAGCATACTATTTGCATGGATTTCGCCTTCTCTGCTGAGATACAAAAATAAAGGCACATTCCTCATCCCATATGCTACAACAAATTTGTACAAATACTCGATCTTGTTCCCTAGTGCTATTAGAGAATGGAATGGGTTGCCTGAGCTAGCCAGGAAAACCAGTGACTTGGCAGAATTTAAGTCATTGGTTAGCCTAATATGCATGACTGAATGCATACGCATAGGACGTAATCATCTTCTTTTTTGAAGTAACGTCTGTATTATATAAGATAAGATAAGAGCTATCCACTGTTGTTGTTTTGTTATCCACAATAGTCTGGAAGAACAGGGCTCACTTAATGGGCTGTGTGAACAACTAAACAAATGTAAACTTTAAGACAATGAAAACTCTGATAAGAGATATGAAATCATGTTGCTTTTGACCGCGCAATATTTCCTCATGAGCCTCAAAGTGTCACTGCATGGGGTAGAAACGGTCGTAAGAGGAGACAATACGCCAGATTGAGAAGCAATAAAGATTCTCGATTGGGGTGCCTATAAGGACCGAGCCCATTGCACTAACGGCACTGAAGAACGCCCCACACTCTGTTCCTCAAGGGGGCCGCTTTCATGGCATGGTTGATGTGATAAAGAGTAGAAATAGGCCTATGGGGGAGTTTGCTCTCCAATTCACGCCATTAGGGGGCCGCCTTGAGTTTATGTGAATACATTATATAATTCTCTTTGTTATCTTTAAAATGTTGAAGAAAATAATCAGAAGCCAAATGGTTTACACTTTTCAAATTAATATTTAACAAATCTCAAAATATGTTATCATTCATCTGTGGGAGAATGTTAAATTCAGTTAGGGTTTTGATGACATTTAAAAATAAATAGTGTGAAATTTTTTTTTATCCTTTATTTATCGTAATTATACATTCGATTTGGATATATTTATCAAATCTGGATCAATCTTCCTGAATTTGGCTTTCTTCAACTAAAATGAGCTTATATTTGTTTATGTAAAGGGAAACAACTATGTGAACCAACTGACCTATATAAGAAATAGATGTCGAGACAGTGTTTTCCATTTTGTAGTTAAGTGTCTTGCGATTTCTGTTGTAATGGTTACCGATTCGAGCTCCTGCCTCCAAGCCATGGCTGACTTGGGGGTAAAGTTACCTTTGGCTGAAGAGGCCCTCGGCGCCGCAGATAACATCCGCCGATGTATTGGAGCTGTCATCTTTATGCAGTGGGTGCCCTCGCATTGTGGCGTGGGAGACGGCTGATGCTCTAGCAAGAGAAGGAGCGCTGGCCGTGCCCACTTTCGTAGCCCCAAGTATGTTTACCCAAGCTAAGACATTAATCCGAGAATGGGTACATGACAAGTGGTTGAAATCCTGGGATGGCTCCAACAAAGCCCGTGGAGTCTGGCAGCATTTGCGTCGTTCCATCCGCGAAGTTCCATGGTGGAGGCTCAGAAGGCCGGAACAATCCATTATTGCGCAGTGTAGGACGGGGCACTGCCTTGTTGGTGATTATTTTGCCCGGTTCCGGCCCACTTATGATGCCCGATGCCGACACTGTGGAGAGTCGGTGGAAACAGGGGCGTATATCTTGCAGGTGGGTCAACAGGGGTTTTGTTTTTGTTAGTGTTTCAATTAAAATTATTTTTTGTTCTTATTTTAAATCTTACTTTTGTTAGAACTATACAGAAATAGTCCATGACCTCCTTCTATGGTACGATTCCGCATCTACTACTGTTTCCCATTTACGCTCAGCTGATGTCTCCAAAGGAACGCGGGTTTGGATCAGAGGCGTCGTAGGTTTTACCAGGGTGTATCTCTGTTTACTAAAAGCTGCCTAAAGGTCACCGCCTCATGATTGTTCTTCAGGGTGGACTCCCGAAGCCTTACATTTGTTTGGGTAGGCCTATAGCCTCAATTTAAGTTACAGCTTTGGGGTTTGGATTCAGAATTTCGTTTCTCTTAGGTGAGAGCCAATTGAACGATCCTCTCCTGCCCCAAGTCCTTTCAGAGATAACAGCAGATCTATAACAGATAGTTTTTGGGAATCACTAGTAAATTAGTGACTAAAGATTCTCATTATCGATGGCCCGACCTAAGACTCAGGGCCTGGGACAGTTGCCCCACGCGCTTTTAGTCGCTACCCGCTATCTCATAAGACCGAAGGGAGGGACATGTTTTAAGACATCGTTTCCAGAGTTTTCACCCTACCTCTTTGCCACGAGCTTAAAGAGTATATCTTATCTTATCTTATAAAATACAGACGTGACTTCAAAAAAAAAAAAAAAAGATGATTACGTCCTACGCGTGTTCCAACTATAATGTAGTTTAGGTATAGAGACATTAAAGAAAGAGAGAGAGATATGGAAGATTAATTTGAAACATGTTTGATATACATTAACTCAATACCTGCTACGACCGGAACGCCGACTATGTATTTGTGTTTTATTTTAGTGTTTGTGGGAGGGTATACGATGTCTAGTTTTTGTTATTAAAGGGGCTCGATCTACTTTACAATAATGCAGTTTTTTTTATTAAGAGAGTTAATGCTGTCGGTGTTCAAGATAAATAAAAAATTGAATTGATTCCCTTTAGGTAAAAAAAAAATAAAAAAAAAATTGGATGTTTCACTCACGTGATAATGTGTTCCTATATCATGTGATTTGACAAAATGGCGAGAATGGCACAGACGTTGTTTGCTTTGCTGTCTGTTATTTTAACAAGCCAAGCTTCTTTGCTATGCAATGTTCCATCAAAATTTTGGTGCGATTCACCAGAAATCGCTCTTAAGTGTGGGGTAAATTTTAATTTTTGCTATAGATCAATGACTTTTTGATCGATTCACTGCTTTAATTAACTTCAAAATAAAATCTTTTTGTACATTAATTCATTAATTTTAACTTATTTAGATCTCTAGTCTCTAGTAATAATTTACTTAGATTTTAGACTCATTAACTTAAGTCTTAAGCCAATTATTGAATTAACTTATTAAGCAATTTAATTTTAAGCCTATTCTAGGCCTAGACTCTATCTATATACTTATATAGGGATTAAAATTTAAATTTAAGATCATATTAATCACAATCATAGATTATCTGATTAAGATAGATAGATCTAGAAATCTAGATCTAGTCATAATTATTAAGACTCAGACTCAGTTTTAAGTTTAAATTATTTATCAGACTCAGTTTTAAGTTTAAATTATTTATCATGTTATCATGTTACAAGTAATTGTAACTATTAAGCTGTTACTGGTACTATTACAGCATTAGATTTAGATCTAGATATAGATCTATAGGCCTATAGTTTTTTTATAGGCCTATAAAATGAGTATATCTAAGTCTAAGCCTATCAAGCAATCATCAATGTAAACAATTTTGCCAATAGTCAATAGTGACACATATTATAATATTACACACACCATCGAAAAGTCAAATGAGTTAATGTGATATATGATACATTCAGACGAGATTTTGACTTATTGATATTGCTGACTAAATAATGTCTAGAATTCTAGATCTACATAATATTAGAGCTCCACTCAGATGGCTGCCATCCCCAGTCGTCATTCAGGAGGTTCGGACTAAGATGTTATGGATGTAGAATGTAGAAATTAAATCTTCAACTCGGAAAGAACATCCGAAACATCAAACATGTTACAAGTATTCGTATAAAGTAGACTCTATAGATAATTACATCATAGTAATAGTATCAGATGTACTACTAGTATCACTATTATAAGACTGAAACCTATGTCAGGAGTGGCAAGGTATTAATCGTTTATCTACTAGATCTATATACCTATATCTAGACAACTTTGCTTTAGTTATATGCCTAGTCATCTTATTTTTGTTGGCAAGAATGTCTATAAGTTATAAAAAACAAAACATGATCAAAGAGTTGTCATGTAAGACTTGAGTTGAATAGTTATAAAATCTTAAGATTTTTACTAATACTAAGACACATTTTGTCACTCACAGGTTTACGAGCAGTGTTACAAACAGCAGTGGCCAGTGCACCAGGATGCCAAAGTTGTTAATTTCACTGTTTATTATGAGAGTCTTTGCCCTGACTGTAAAAATTTTATTACCACCATGTTGTTCCCTTCCTTCCTGAAAATTGGAAGCATCATGAACTTGACCGTGGTACCATACGGCAATGCACGTGTAAGAACTATCATTTATTTCTTTTTAAATTCATATTCTTAATTTGTTTGATTTGATCTGAGCTTGTCTTCCATCCAGGTCAGAACTACATATACTTACTACCAGAAGGGAATGTTGCATTACATTGTAAATGTATGTTGCTGTAAAGTTTCTCATGATGTATATATGTCTTTTGTAGTAGTGTTTACCTTATCATTATGTATGTTATGTTATAATTTATATAATATATGTTATGGTAAAATTTTTTATAAAGATCTTAAGTCCCTAGAATGTGAAATATAAAGATGGGTCATTTCTGTGTATCTTCCATATCTTTCCCCATTCTTAAAGTGGCATCCTCATTGGAATGTATATTAGAGAAGGATAGGCTAATATGGAATAGGAATATTTCATCTAGTGAGCTTTTATATTGGATTCTATCAAACCAACTAAAAAAAACATTCAATCTGCAATGCTGATCATCATGAGGGGCACATGCTGCTGTGGGAGACCTTACATGGTTAATGGTGGTACACTGTAGGGGTATACTAGGGTTTCCAGCCATGCTTCATAGAAGGAACTAGTGTGGCTCAAGGAGTCATGTCCCACACTTAACAGATGTGATAAAATGGACATCTATTTTTTGGAGACTACCTGATAGAAAGCTTGGTGAAGAACTAGTTTCCATTCTCAGCCTTGGTGTAAAATACTTTTCTTTAGTCAATGGTCATCTACAAAGATCTACCTTCCTGTTGAACTTGGTGTGGCTTCTCTGTAAAATTTCTGTAGACAGACTGCAATATTCAGGAAAAAAAAGTGACCTGCTTTGAGCAGTATAAAAGGCTGGATGAATACCCTCCAGCTAGAAAACTAGTGGATGGTTGGAAATGCAGAAGACATATCCAGATGCAGTCTTTTTTGCATCATGCCACTAGACTATCTGATAAAGCTGGCCTCTCCACCAACCGACAAAACATTCAATGCTTTCATCCCCTTCCCCCTTGGTGTCGCCCAACGACCCCAGACATACGCTTGAAACTAGTAGACCCTAATGCCACTAAGCTAAGTCGTTCATCTAATGACCTTCAAATTCTAGCACTGAAGACCATTAATGCCTTCAAGCCTAGTGCTATTTTTGCATATACTTATGGGTGGGCTTTGATAGATTCTGGAAGAGCAGCCTATGGAGCCTACATCAACTTTCTTGGCTCTTACTCAGTAAACATCTTTTGACCATGTGGTAGTGTTTGCAACTTTGATGCAGAGACCATGGCAGTCTGTGAAGCCTTAAAGGTCATTGACTCTCAACTCGGCGAGGGACATTTGAGGGCAACACAGATTGTTGTGCTCACTGACTCAAAATCTATACTACAGGTTTGCAAAGCCCTGGACCATGCCCCCCCCCCCCCCCAATATCCACACTGCCATCATGGCTTCACACAACATCAAAGCAGCACTATGGCACCCCTGTAATAATGCAGTGGGTACCGAGCTACATAGGTGTGATTGGCAACACTATTGCAGACTCCTTGGCCCACCCACTGAACAGACTGTAAGTTTTCATCATGCTCTGGCTATAATTAAAAAAACAGAAATGGAAAAGTAGTTTGAGTGCTGGGACAAGTCCCAAAAAGCTGTGGAGTCTGGGAGCGCATGAGGCACCCTCACCGCACTGCCCCGTGGTGGAGGCTGTCCAGGCCTGAGCAAGCTATTATAGCACAGTGCAGTGCACTGTCTTGTTAGCTCATATTTCTTACGGCTATGGCCAAATTTCGATTCACGGTGCTCCCCCATCAGGGAAGAAGAGGAAACCGTGCCTAATATTCTGTTTGACTGCCCCAGACTTGCTGATCTCCGTCTCAACAGGTCTGGGAAACCAAAAATTCTCGACCTGTATGGTGACCTGTATGCACTATGCAAGACAGCAAGGTTTCTGTCCAGAGCTTTTGCAAAAGAGGATTTAAGCCTCTCAAGCCCTCACTCAAATAGAGTTTAATGATGATGAAAACCTTCCTGTTGAACTTGGTGTGGCTGCTCTGTAGAAACTCTGTAGACAGAAGTGTTGGAGCAAATATGTTCATTGACTGGCACCTGGCTCTCTTGTGCTTTGCTGTTGGTGGTATGATTGAAACATTTTCTTAGCCAGTCAATTTATTTCTTGACAGGATGTTTGTTAATGGCGTTATTAACAGAAAGCATGTTACATAGCATTATCATTACCCCCAGTATATATGGGATCCAATAATTCTTCACATGCCAAGTTTCTATTAAAAATTATCTTTCTCAAACAAGCTTTGCCTATTTTTTATGAAAGATAATTTGTCAAAAGTTGTAATGTTGGGAAAATGGCCAGCCCCATTGATTCCTCCCCCCCCCCCCTTTTCCCCATGTTCTTTGTGATTCTTTAATTAGGTTTTTGTTTGCCAAATGATCCAAATGTGATTTATCAATATTATGTTATGTTAAAGGTGTTACAGTCTAAATGTGATTAGATGTACAACTGAAGGAACAAGTTACCGGTTCATCAAGATAATTTGTCAAAAGTTTTAATGTTGTTATGTTGGGAAAATGACTAGACTACAATTCTATATTCATGTGTCCTAATGTTAAAGTAATCCTGTTGTTGCTTTCTCCAACTAGGAAAAACAAGTCGGTGATCACTGGGAGTTTGAGTGCCAGCATGGAGAGCAGGAATGTGTTGGTAACATTATTGATGTAAGTTCATTGCAATTGAGATTAGATTTGTTTGTGATCATTAATTATATCATAGACTTTGATTATATTTGTATATAAATATTAATTCATTTGTTGTTTTTTTTTAACATCAATTTGTCCAGTTTTAAATCACAAATTTATTTGGTAAAAGAATCATTTTGTACAATGCATTGTGTTTAATAGTCACTACTTTTAATTTCTTTGCCTAGACGTGCACCATCGCCCTGGTCAAGAACATTGCAGTCTACTTTCCTTTCATCAGTTGTATGGAAGCTTCTTCAGCCAAGCCACTGGATGCTGCCAAAGTGGTAAGGCAAAGATTGAATTTGTACATTTGTGCTATTGAAGTGTCTGCTCAGTCTTGACTGTTCAATCTAATTGTCCCACTTAAATAATGTTAATACTCTAAATATGTCAACAAGCCACTTGACCAGCTCCTCAGCTAAATAAAAAAAACAATCGAAATATCAAAAAATCCTTTTAAAAAAAACAAAGCTTATCTAAGGGGGAAGAACTTGCAGCTCTCTCAATCCCCTTACAAAATAAATGGGATTTATCTATCATAAAATCCAGTTACTGACAACTAAAAATGTATTACAGTCATCACAGTGATTGTAACTATGCTGTTGGTAGCTTAGAATTTTTCATCTTTGACACCTCTGTGTATATATTTAATACTTGTTTAATATTGTGTTTTGAGTTACTACATAAATTTTTTGTGTGTTATTTTAAAACAATCTGTATGTAAAAACTGAAACTTGTTTGTCTCAAGTGTGCTACAAAGTATCCTGTCCCATTGGATGCCATCCTGAACTGCAGTAGGTCCAGCTTTGGGAACAGGTTAGAACATGAAATGGCAGTACAGACGGAATCCTTGCAGCCACAACATCAGTATGTTCCCTGGGTGACTCTAAATGGAGTAAGTTTGTTAACTAAATGATACTAAGTGTAGATTTTACTCAATTTAACTCTTTCTCTCCTAATTAATGTACTATTGTTGATTAGACCCCATTAAAATAAATTAGTTTATGGTTTTATAAACTTGTATTGGTATTATATAAAAAGAGCATGCACTCTGCTACAATTCTAGACCAAAAGTCACGTTTTCTGAATACAAACAAACATGTTTTTGAAGCTCAATGATTACAGGTTAGAATGTCGGAATATGGAAAATAATTATGGAGATAAAGAGTTAACATGATTTTACTAAATTAAACTATATCATTCTGCTTCATAAATATGTGAGATATTTGTTGGGGCACAACAACTGACTCACTCACAACTTCACACCATATGACTTGCTGCTGTTCTCAATTAATGGAATGGATGAATTAATCCTTTATGATAATCACCATTTTCTTCTGCGTCTCCCATTTTTCTTGTCCTTCGATGTTTCCTTTTGCTCAACTTTGTTCCAGTGGCGTAGGTAGGGATTTGTGGGCCCAGGGGGCTTGACCTTTTTACAGGCCCCTGCATTTTGACATTCAACATCCTGACATGAGATAATGGCATAAAATTTAATATAAAAACTAATTTCAGACACTCATTTGGGGGCCCCCCTCAGGTGGTGGTCCAGGGGAGATTTTGAAATGTGGACCCCCTCCCTCCCCTACCCTAGCTACACCACTGCTTTGTTCCATTACTTGTAACTGGTATTGTTTCTTGCATGATTTTTTTTTTCATTGTTACTTACAACTTACTTTACAAAAAAAATCAAAACCTTTTAGCTTCTACCATTTAGATTTAAAAAAAAAAAAATCTTTTAGCTTCTACCATTAAGATTTTACAAAAAATACTCTGTTAGCTTCTACCATTTAAAAAAAATGGATTACAACCTATTTTAGGTCCATACTGAAGAGATTCAGACAGAAGCACAAGATAATCTGGTAAAATTGATCTGTGATACATACAAGGTAACTTCTTATTTAAATCTAGAGATTCTAATTTCTACAATCATTATTTAAAGCAAACGATAGTAGGTACTCTGTGCTATAATTCAGTGATTGTATGCAAAAAGAGTTTAATTTTTTAATTATATTAAACTTGTACCAATTTTTTCAGGGGTCGAAACCACCAGGGTGTAGTGAGTCCTTAAAAACGAAACAGCTCTGTAAGAAGGAGTTTTAATAGAAGTCATTCAGTCTTTCATTTTGAATGTGTATTATTTATTTTTATTTTTTTTTAATTATTATAATTCTGATAAATGATTATCTGAAAGAAAAATTGTATATAATATATTTATTTCTATTTTCTTTATGGGGTATGTAATATTGCAAAAATACTATCACAAATTGGCACAAGATTAGGAATTTTAAAAAACTCTTGATCTGAAGAAGCAATGTCATGATTTCTCAAATTAATTAGTGTCATTTAATTCTATTCAATCACAGTTTTGACCTTAATATCTTTTCTGATTTTATCATAGTTTTGTTTGTTTGTTTTTTTTTTGGTCTCAAAAATTTTTTCCTTCCCTTTCCGTGGCAACTTCTTTCTTTACAAGTAAAGGTCATCAGGAAGTAGAAGCAGCTCAGTTGTTATCTCTGTGATTATGTGCCCTTTGTATCAGTCAGTATGATCCACACACACATTGGACAATGTTCATTAATTACATTTAAAACAATATCAGTAGTGTCTTGAAAATTTGCTCCTCAAGGACACCCGACTGGGTGTGGGGGGAATAGTTTTTGTTGTATATTCTCGTTATATCAGCAAGGCCTGCATAAAGTTGTTCTTTGGTCTGTCTTATCACATTTAGTGACATCATTTAATTTAATGATGTAAATGTGTTAAAAATTCCTTGATTGATACTAAATAAGGGTTTATAACAAAATGCAAATACATTTTTTTGTCCTTAAAAAAAAATCCCATGATGCCTCACAATTGAAAGTGTTTGTCTTCATAAGTTATACATACTGTTCCTTTGTTCAATACCGTTCCAGTTAACCCATAATTTTCTCTATTCCATCTGTCTCATTGATTCCCCCCTCACCCTTAAGCAGTTTTCGGCACTCCTCAATATTTACTTGAGAATTTCTACCGTGTTTATACAGGGTCATTCTTTAAGCAATCTTCCAATATTAGTTTTATTTTGATATTTTACTAAAAAGATTTTATTGTTTGCATTAATATTATTTATACTATTTTGTTGCCTTCTATTGACTTTTGGTATATTCTTATATTTGGCCAGTTATGTCATTTCTTATTTTGCACAAAAACACCAGTCTCATATTTATTTAATATCATAGGATTTAATTTGGAATCACACAATTGGGTATTATAAAGTATAATGGCTTGTAGATCAACTAAAGTGATGTAGTAGAGTTCCATTTAGAGTAGGATTTATTTTGATTTTTTCCAAGTAGTCAAATATTAGTGAAGATATCTTTCCTAACCTTTGCTACCCTTTTTAATAATATACAGTTAGTATTTGTTTTTTAAAGATTCGATTAGCTAATTTTGCTTATTGTTAGTTATCTCTCTTGAATATCACAGTTCTTTCCCTTTATCATGTTCATACATATTTGCCTTTTTTTTTTTGATTTTATAAAAATTATTAAAACAGAAAACTATTTATAAAGCTTTTTCTGTTCTTTATGATTTATTGTATGAATTTATGAATTGGGAATGAAAAATTACTTTTAATTGGTTGTAACAAACATTGATTGGGATCATATGGGGAAATGGATAGACTCGTATAGTTGGGAAATGTTGCTTCCAGTGGGCTACCAAAGTACCGTGTAGATTTCACTTGATTATGATGTTAGAAATGTTTCTATAAAAGTTTAAACACAAAGTAAATTTCTCCTTTGAAACTTAACAGTCCTCTAGGCAGATTATGTTCAGTTCATTTGTTTCTAGCCCATTAGTTCAGTCGCACTGTGTGTGTCCAGAACAACCATCAATCATTGAGATAAGCTAGTCTTTATAAGAGCTGAAGTAAGGTAGCCTTTAGTAGAGCTGAAGTAAGGTAGCCTTTAGTAGAGCTGAAGTAAGGTAGCCATTAGTAGGGCTTAAGTAAGGTAGCCTTTAGTAAAGTTGAGTTAACTTAAGGAATGCCCTCTAATCACGGATCAAATTCAGGATGTATGGACTCGAACTTGAGATCTAAAGAGATCTGCAGGTGAGTGGTCAACCATTAAACCACCCATGTTCCTTACCTCATCTATTCCAATAAGAGTACTGTTGACTCAGTCAATGTCTTATCTAATTCTGGGCACTTAGTTCAATGCATAAAATAATAAAATTCATATTAAGAAAAATGTGTCATCGCGAAGAGTTATTTGAAATGATTTTGTGTACCAATCGTTACCAATGATTTACTAGAATTGTTTCATTTAGAACGGTTATATGCAGACAATGAATTAGAAAGCATTGGATATATTTCAATGTATAAAACATCAGTTTGACTGTATATGTTTCTGACGACACTTAGGAGCTTAAAAAAATTGGTGTTCACCGCTTAGTATAATGGCTTATTTTAGTGAGTGACCACTTCAGTGTATACCAGCGAGTGACCACTCGTCATCGGGCCACGCCAATATCAATTTAGCTTGTACACTTGCGTGTATATAAATGCGTGTAACACAGTTTGTGGACTTGCTTGCATGTGATACACTATGTAGGACTGTTTGCATGTGATACACTGTGTAGGGCCTGATTGCATGTCAAATGTACACAGATCTAAGGCATCGCTTTTAGTTGCCAAGAATGTGTACGATTGCAGACATTTGTATTTGGTTAGAAATAAAATATACACGCCATACAACTGGTGCACAGCTCCCACAAAATATTCGTGTAGAAAGTAGACTATCTAAACATTTTACAATGGGACTGATGTTATGCAATGGTAAGGTGTTCTCGAGGAGGTTAGCTCAATAGATATACAAATACTCTAAAAAAAAAAACCTTCATTAATGCTGAACAGACTCCCATGACTGAGAATAAACTAGCTTATGATCCTCATAGCATGGGGCCGTAAGTGTCGGAGTTTCAGATTACAATACAAAGAAACAGCCGAAAGCAAAGAAAAAGAAAATTCAAAGAAAAAGAAATGCCCAAATCCTAAGAACAAAAAAAAAAAAAAAAAAGGAAAAGCCCTAATTCAAAGAACAAACAAAAAGAAAAGCCCACATTTTAAGAACAAAGAAAAAAAAAGCCAAAAATTCTAAGAACAAAGAAAAGCCCAAATTCTAAGAACAAAGAAAAAGACAATGTTGCAATTTGGGCCCAAACTATATCTACCTTTCACTTTATTGCAATTACCTTTTTTTTTCAAAACGAAGTTTGGACATCACATCTATGTTGGAGGTAACAGTAAATGAGATTGTGATCATCTTCGACCCCAAAGTAAGAGATTAACAATTACAAAACGATATGCGCTCTAAAGTGTTGTCTCGATGGTCTCGGGTTTAATTCTCTTCCTGCAGCTGTCCCTGTCTGAAAGGGGTTTGGGCTAGGATGAAGGAATATCCATTTTAAACAAATTCAATAATATATAACAAGAAAAACAAAGACGACAATAAAACTAATAACAGTATTAAAATAGACCTAATTAGGCAATAAGCACAACAAATACAAGAAGTAGTAGGCTACATAACAAGTAGAGCAATGAATCAACAACACCGATACAACAACATCGATATAATAACTACGACAAGAATAACAAATTCAAGTAAAGGGGCCTGCAATTATTACTCAATAAGAACAACAATATAAGAAAACAAAATAACACCAAGTACAACTAATCTACAAAGATATAAAATAATGCATTAAGCCAGACTGTTGAGAGGTTCAGAAAAATGTCTGCCATTTTTCAAGCCACAATTCTAGTTAAGGGAACAGACAAACTTGGTTCATTTCAAGCAGCACACAGGGAAGACTTGTAGATTGTTCTACTCTGTGTCTACTTTCAAGTGTTGCTGGTTCAAGTTAGTTGGTCTCTGACTGTAAGACTTAGCTGTACGAACTTGAGATGGGACGGAACTGAAAGGTCAAGTGGATACGAGCATCGTACATATGATTGACAATGTTCAACTTTTGCTAAGGCCTGATATTATCGTGAGCTGTGTCCAAATAACTTCTATCTTCGACAAATGATTAATTATTTTTTCTTACTGCCATCAGGGCCGACCTTAAGTAATTGGAGGTCATAGGCGCAATGAAATAGAAAAGCAACATATGAAGACCGGGAATATGAATTATAAAACCGTCCTGTGTCTAAATCTGAATCAACAAATAAGTTAAATTCATATAGCGCCGATAGCACTAATGTGTTTCATAGACGATTCCTGACTAGAAATAACGTTTCGATATTTCACTAAAAGGAAGACACCATGGTCTTCTAACATAGCCTATGTAGTCTAACAAAAAGATCTAAACATTCGCGAATAAGCATGAATCATAGTAGAGACTGGACTAGGCTAGTAGACATAGAGACTGGACTAGGCTAGTAGACATAGAGACTGGACTAGGCTAGTAGACATAGAGACCAAGAATTCTGCTGTTTGAGAACGAGGCTAGTAGACATAGAGACCAAGAATTCTGCTGTTTGAGAACGAGGCTAGTAGACATAGAGACCAAGAATTCTGCTGTTTGAGAACGAGGCTAGTAGACATAGAGACCAAGGATTCTGCTGTTTGAGAACGAGGCTAGTAGACATAGAGAACAACAATTCTGCTGTTTGAGAACGAGGCTAGTAGACATAGAGACCAAGAATTCTGCTGTTTGAGAACGAGGCTAGTAGACATAGAGACCAAGAATTCTGCTGTTTGAGAACGAGGCTAGTAGACATAGAGACCAAGAATTCTGCTGTTTGAGAACGAGGCTAGTAGACATAGAGACCAAGAATTCTGCTGTTTGAGATTTGATCCATGTTTCGCAATTTTTTTTTCTAAACAAATGTGTTTGAGTCATATGCGAGGCACCCACCAATCGGAGGCTCTAGGCGGCTTCTTGGTCTGTGTTTGAGTCATATGCGAGGCCCCCACCAATCGGAGGCTCTAGGCGGCTTCTTGGTCTGTGTTTGAGTCCTGAGCGAGGCCCCCACCAATCGGAGGCCCTAGGCGGCTTCTTGGTCTGTGTTTGAGTCCTGAGCGAGGCCCCCACCAATCGGAGGCCCTAGGCGGCTTCTTGGTCTGTGTTTGAGTCCTGAGCGAGGCCCCCACCAATCGGAGGCCCTTGGCTGCTTCTTGGTCTGTGTTTGAGTCCTGAGCGAGGCCCCCACCAATCGGAGGCCCTAGGCGGCTTCTTGGTCTGTGTTTGAGTCCTGAGCGAGGCCCCCACCAATCGGAGGCCCTAGGCGGCTTCTTGGTCTGTGTTTGAGTCCTGAGCGAGGCCCCCACCAATCGGAGGCCCTAGGCGGCTTCTTGGTCTGTGTTTGAGTCCTGAGCGAGGCCCCCACCAATCGGAGGCCCTAGGCGGCTTCTTAGTTTGCCTGCAGTTAAGTCATAGCGCTAATTACTGATTATGTCATACGCAAACTCACACCTCATTCTTGTTTTGGCAGTCACAAAAGTGGACATCAATTGATGACTAATGCTGGACCTTAATAGGCACAGACTTTCTAAAAGACCAAAAAAAAAAAAATAATTTCTATGCATGTTTTGTTTTAAAATCTTTGAGACATGTCTCAACTCCTGATTAACGAAAGGGGGGAATGTATTTAATATATGCATACATTTAAGGAGTTGGTGGATTTTGAGATTACAATGGTCTGAATGTATTAAATTAAAAAGCCAGAAAGATGATGTTTCTAAAATAATGGAAACAATACACAGTGGTTTACACGCCAATCATTTCACGATGAAGCTTTTATTTGTAGATGTATTCTGGGGCTGGGGCCATTGCATCGTTTCATCCGAATCACTTGTGCCAGAGTTGTGTTCATTTTATTTTTATCGATTACAAAATGTATTGTATTTCATTGCAGACTTTTCTAAGAGACTCATAGAGTCTACTATGAGGTTCTCACCATATACATATATGTATAAATGTATCGCATTGATGGAGGTAAATTGTCTTTGACATAGCAATGCAAACAAGCAAAATATAGAAAATAATTTGGAAAAAAAAAGCTTATATAAGAGGAATAATTCCACGTTTACATTCACATTTCTCAATACTGTAAGACTTATTTACCATTTTTAAAAGTTCAAAAAAAAATAATTAATTACCTAATTGGTTAATTTTTTCCAGTGATTTATGTTTTGTTTGGAACAATGAATAATTGTGCTAAGTTTTAGCTTGATTCGAAAGTTGGAAGTGGGAGAAAAAAAAATGTTCAAATTTTGTACCAGACAGACAAACTCACAGACAGACAGAGTGAGTTGATATAAGCTTTGTAAAAACGAAAAAACGTTTCCTTAAAAACAGTGTCATTTCTCTGAGTTCTTTGAGTTCTCAGATAAACTCGAAATTATTGTTAGACTTGGAATAAAAGGGGGAAAAAAATCCTGATGGGGAGTTGTTGACAAAGCGTAACGGTTGGGGGAGATAGAGGTGTTGGTGGAAAAAAAATAATTGCAATGGAGATAAATATATATTTGAACATGAACTAACTTTTATATAAGACTTCAACAAAGGCAGGTATTACGTTCTACGCGTGTCCCTAAGTTAATCAATTTGACTTCAACTCTGACAAGTCGTTGATTTTCCTTGATGGGGGAGAAAAGATTCTCAAAAAGTTCCCCTTTCAGACCTTGCGATCTATAGGGCAGATAACGAGGGTGTCATGTGGCCAGAACAATGACCAACTGCTTTATTTTCCCCCAACTATGTCAGGTAGGCCTATTCATTACAGCTGGGTGGACTTGGAGTGCCCATGGATCCCGAAATTGAAAATCCCAGTCTTCACTAGGATTTGAACCCGCTCAGCCACCCGCCTCCTCATTGTCTATTAGCACTAGGGTCTGGCCGGCTGTCAAAATCGGTCCAGGCATGTCGATATCATCCGGCCCATAATTTGTATATCATATGATGGGGATCCAGTTCTACCTGTCTTCAAAATCATTATGCTAAGTTTGATAAAGTACCCCTTGCAATTTATGGGGCAGATGATGTAAAGGTCATCTGTTTCTGTAAAGGTCATCTGTTTTTGTGTCCCACGGATTACGAGGATTTCATGTGGCCAGCACAAAGACCAACCACCTTCACTTTTTCCCAACTAATGTCAGGTACCCATTAGAGCTGGGTGAATCCCGCAATTAAAAATCAGTCTTTACCTGGATTTAAACCTTGGACCCTTTGGTTCGTAAGCCAAGCTTTTCCACTCAGCCACAGAGTCTGTAAAATATTTAACGCGACGCTCAAAGTGTCACTTTATTAAAATAATATTATAAAACCTTTAACAACGCAATAAGCGTCAAAGTAACATCGTGCGGCTCTTCCGGTGGCCCTACCAACCCATTTGGGTTAGGGTCCACCGGGCATTCGCCCATATAGCCAGTCCGCCCCGGATTATCACTAGATAAACAGCAGAAGTTTGAGAACCATTGCTCTAATATTTCGAGACATTACATTGATATTTGTTTAACTCTTTCTCTCCGAAATTATTTACCACATTCTGGTGGAATCAACGCTGGTATCGTCAGTTAGGAGAGAAAGTGTTAACATTGTTTCATTTGGAGACAATGCGACACACCTTACTCTATACAAGATCTTGTCTCTGCTAAAACGTTTATTCCTTCTGTTAAAAAAAAAGCATTAAAAAGGGTTACAAGGGTCACGTTCTCGATAATCTAAAAATAACAAACCTCAATTGGTTATCACATCGTGGAAGGGAGGGAGAGACAGATATGACAGATAAAGTCAGAAAGGGAAGAAAACCGAAGGGGGTGAGGGTGGGAGGGCGTAGAATGCTTTCACCCCCATACAAGTAAACCCCTCCAATTTACATTGCACCCGCCCTTAATGACTACCCCCCCCCCCCCCACACACACACATCTTCGTGGCTTATCAACTATGAACTATTTAAAGAGTGTCCATCCAGTCGCTAGTTTATATATTTGTTTATTTCAGTACGTCTTAAGCCTTGGACTACACCGCTCCATGATAGATAGGCTGTAGATGGTTAGCCCCCCCCCCCCCTTTTAACTGCCAATATCTGTGTCGCAGTTAAGTGTCTGCATGGGGAGGGACACAGCTGGGCGGAACGTGCAAGCTGTGTGTGTATGTGTGTGTACGTCTCATTGTCGCTCGTGCGACACAGTGGAGTGTGTAGCGCTAAAAGCACAGTCAACTACATTGGAATGTAAAAAAAAAAACTACTTATGTGCATTCGAATGGGATACATAATGAACTTGACACTGTGAACATTCTATAGATGTAAGTGTTAGGCTTGTGTATTATTAAATTGTCTTATATTATAATTTAATGACGTTCAATGTTGATATACAGAATTAGTTTATTATAGAGCTCTATGCTTATAAATAGTTTAACTGTTCGATCAGATCAAGTTAATCACAGAGTATGAAGAGTACAATAGCTCTAGATCTACATGTTGGGTTTTCAAGAGGACTAATCAATTCAACAATTCCTAGTCCAATGCTTGGAAAGAAAGTTTTATATAGGCCTTCCTTAACTCTTTCTCTCCTATTTGACGATACCATCGTTGATTTGACCTCATCAAATTAAATTAATGTTTAACTTTATAAACTTGACTTTGCGTTATATAAAATGTGCATGCATTTCCCTTTAATTCTAGACAAAATCAAACATTTTCCGATAACAAACGACAAAGCTATTGATGCTTAATCGTAACAAGGGAGTGAAATACTAATGAGCAAAATGAAGAATTACGTCGTAACGTGGAAAATAATTACGGAGAGAAAGAGTTAAGAGAGGAAGATTATTATGTCCTAGTTCAAACCTCTGCTAGACGGCAAGAACTGGAAGAGACGATAGTCCGAATCTCATAAACCAACTCGACTTGGCAAACATTTGCTCTAGTATAACGTAGAAGTTAAAATATTTTACCTTAGTAGCTTTCCAGTACCTTACATGTTCTTCTCTAGGGTTAAACGTTTCATGTGTTGGTAGCTGCCGCCCCGTGTGGTATGTTGCGTTCGAGACTGTCGTGGCTATGGTCAGGAGTTCGAATCTCGCAAACTGTCGTCTCCTGCCCATGTTGTGTGCTAGAAAGTAACCATACAAACAGACCAGGCCTGGTCTTTCGCTTCTGCTCGTTCAAGTAACTCTTCTTACAACCGTACACATGCCAATCGTCAACATTTAGTCTTACTTTCTCCAGGTCAGGGGTCAGGTTTTGCCCCATTCTTTTAATATTTTTCTTGGGGAGAGAAAACGCAAAACTAAATATTTGTCTAATGTTGAATAAACATTTTATTATTACACAGCTTATACCCCAACTCTTTCAGTCTGTCTGTCTGGTAAAACATTAATACACGTTATTTTTATGACACCCAATCTCGGATTAAGTTGAAATTTTGCACAATTATTTCTTTTACCAGACAAACCAGGAATCATTGTTAATTAATTATTGGTAATTATAATTTACTGGTGTGGTGGTATACGCTGCATTTGTTCCCTTTATACTTTGTAGAGAGAGAAGTTTGAAACTGGCAATAAAACCGTTTATTTTCATAAGCACTTCACTAGCACAGTGGTTAGTGTATTAGCTTGAGGAGGCTGTAGCTGACAAGTTTGAATTTAGGTTGTTGAACATTTTTTTTTTACAAATGCATTTTGAAAAGCAATAACGTCAATATTTCACCAGATGCCCCCGCTCTTCCCCCCCCTTTTTTTTTCCAACTGGTCCAGACACGTGATTGGATCTTAGCTTATTGAGAAAATTAAAACCACGGGATTGAGCGAAACAAAAACAATTGTTAGTCTAGATCTATTACAAAACTACGCTAAGTATACGCTTTTTTTTATTCTAAAGTATTTTGTTTTTTATATTTTTCTTGTTCAATAAACTAAGACACTTAGAGAACCTTTTCTACAACAAAGGGGAAAAAGAAGTCGGTAGTATTTGGGATGTTTAGGCAGCAAAGGAAAGTGTGTATGTGTGTGTGTGTGTGTGTGGGGGTTATGATGCGAAAACAACTATTATATACAAAGAAGTAAGACAGTGGTGCCTAAACTTCGGCCCGCGGGTCAGATCCCTCCCGTGACGCGGTTTTCTTCAACCCTAGAAAAATTCTACACACAGTACGCAATGAAACCACAAAAGATCGAATATATATTGGATTGGACGACTTATTGTTTTTTTTATTTATATATTGCGGCTCATGACGAAAATGACACGATCCCTAAGGCCGAAAAATGTTGGTGACCACTGAATTGAGGTATTTTCTACCAATTATCATTGACATTTTTGACCAAAATATGACATTTGCGAGATAGTCTGATGGTTATTCATAAGGTCAGCGTAGGCCTATTCAGGAAACATTATTTGTGTAGCCAGAGTCTTTCATTGAGGCAAAGTAAAACTAAGAGCACTGGTGTCTGATTACAGAAGTTGCACGAATTTCAGAATTATCTAGTTTGATTTTCATATACCTGTATAATGCTCATGTAGTTTTTCAGAAATAGGGTGTTGGGGGTCAGGGATATCTGATATTGGGTTGATTGTTCTGGAGTAGAGTATACTTGTATCATTTTTCTGTCTTTAGGGGGTTCATTGGTTAGGTAGTATGTCTTTGATATTAAATAATATTTCTATTACTGTTATTATATTTTTAGGTTAATCACTTTTCAATTGTTTATGATTTAATACTTGTGAATTATGGTAACTTACAAATAAAAACATATTTAAAAAAAAAAAAAAAAAAAGCCCACAAAAGAGGCAAGATGGCCCATAAAAGAGGCATATAAAGCCCAAAAAAGAGGCAAAGAAAAGAGGCATAAAGCCCAAGGATTCCTATGATGATAAAGCTAAAACTGAATAGCGCAAATTCTGAGGTTTCCTTTTAAAAAAAAAACAAAAAAAAAAAAAAAAAAAAAAAAAAAAAAAAAAAAAAAACAAAGATATCATATTAAAGGAAACTCAAGGAAAGAACACAACACATATCTGAAGTTTTATTATTGAGTGTCATTACAAAGTTAAAAATATGTAACCGTAGAACTTGAAAGAAGTGAATGTACATATCGCAAAACTGTTCACATATTACAATCATAATAACTCTATCAGACTCCTGTAAACCTTGACGGTAAAGGATTATAATTCCTTACCTCGGGATTTCACAAGGGACAAAAATTGTTATTAGATGATTGGAAATGTATCTATCTTATGTTGGTTATTAGGGTTATTGGTCTTTAAATATAACCTTGCTTTTTCAACTAGGAATATTTTTGGGGTATTAATTATATTATCTCAAAGTTTAAAAAAAAAATTGTTTTTCTTATCTAAAGGGGGAAAATGAGAAATATTAACTAGAAAGGAAAATTTTAAACTATTAACAGATATTAATCACATGGACTCAAAAAGTTTATCAACAGACAACCAAGTCCGGAGACTTCACAAAACAGATCGAGTTTTGTTTGTTTTCATTAATCTTGAACTTTCTACCTACTATTATTATTATAGCTTTTATATAGCGCTACTTTTATGCTTATAGCATGCTTAGAGCGCTTTTGATCCAATCTCATTTGTGGACCGGTGGGAGGGAGGGGGTAGCCAAGCCAAGTTCAAGCGCACTTGGCCTCTCGACCACGCTTCCCACCGGGAAGTAGATTCACTATTTTAATTTTATAAAAGCCCACAAAAGAGGCAGGAGTGCCCAAAAAAGAGGCATATAAAGCCCCCCCAAAAAAGAGGCATATAAAGCCCAAAAAAAGAGGCAAAGAAAAGAGGACTAAGGCCCCAAGGATTCCTATGATGACAAAGCTAAAATTGAATAGCGCAAATTCTGAGGTTTCCTTTAAGAAAAAAAAAATGAGCTTGATATCATGAATCTTCTGCATATTATGAACAAAAATTGGTCTCAACAATTTTGGTGCAACAAAGTTTTGGACTCGGGTGAAGTAAACAGCATGACTGTGCCATCGGAAGTTTTCATTTTCGTGTTGCCCTTAGCGTTGTGTTTTACCATTTTCACGTAATCAATATAACTGAATTAAAAAACAAACGGTGAGGGATTTCTTATTTAGACTTAAATCATCCCACGTCGTTCGACGCACTCATCTGCGCATTTGCCGTCAAGTTGTTTCCATAAACATCTGTCACTGGTTATGTCTGAAGCCTCTTCCCACCTGCCATGAGGACCTCCATGAATGAGTGGCGTCAAGTTGTACTATGATATCATTGCAACTCTTCTTGTGCGTAATTCATTTTGTCGGAGAACATGTCCCGCAAACCTCATGCGTCGCTCTTTCACAATCTTACTAAGGGTTCGACTCCCAGTTCGGCATAGGATTTCCTTGATTTAGACCCGATCTCTATAACTGACTCCTAAAATCTGTCTTAGCCATCTTTGTTGAGCCAAATTTAGTGTTTTTCAATTTCGGCAGATGACTATTAACAGCAGTTTATTAATGGAGCCCTGCCACTGATACAAATGTGTAAACTCTCTTGAATACGCTCTTGGAATTATGTGGATGTAGTTTGCTTTAGATTTTATATCGAAAAGAGAAGTTTTATCGTCAAAATCATCTGTTGGGGGTTTTCCACCTCAAAATGCTCTGTAGGTGGATCTTAAACTCAAAACCATCTGGAGGGGTTTTAAACTTTAAAAAAAAAGCCACTTTTAGAAGAGGAGTTTAAACTCAAAACCCCCGATCGGATTGGCTACGCTCAAATAGTGTGTAATTTGCTTTTTTTTTATATTGAAGAGGTATTTTTAGCATCAAACCCCTCTGAATGGGGGTTTAAACTCAAAACCCCTTTTGGTCACGCTCATAGCATTTTGAGTGCGTAATTTGCTTTTTTTCTTACACTGAAGATGTATTTTTTTAGCCTCAAACCCCCCTAGTGGGGGGTTTAAACTCAAAACCCCTTTGGCTACGCTCATAGATTTTAGAGTGAGTAATTTGCTTTTATTTATATTAAAGAATTATTTTTTAGCTTCAAACTCCACTGGAGGGGAGTTTAAACTCAAAACCCCTTTGACTACACTCATAACATTTTGAGTGTATAATTTGCTTTGTTTTTATTATTAAAGAGGTATTTTTTACCTTCAAACCCCGCTGAAGTTGGAATTAAACCCAAAACTGAGTCAAAACCAATTTAGCTACGCTCATAACAGTTTGAGTGCGTAATTAGCTTTTTTTATGTTGAAGAGCGGGTTTATCGTACATTTTAGAGGGGGTTTTAAAATCAAAATCTTCCTTAACTGTGCTCTTGAAATTAGGGGATTTTCGTTTGCATTTATTTTTTTTGTTTTGTTTTATAGAAGAGGGGGAGTTAACTGCAGAAAGCACAGATAGGGGGTTTAAAACTCAAAACCCCTGGTAGTGGTTTTTAAACTCAAACCCCCCTGTTAGGGGGTTTTTAAACTCGAACCCCCCTGGTAGGGGTTTTTTAAACTCGAACCCCTCTGGTAGGGGTTTTAAACTCGAACCCCCCTGGTAGGGGGTTTTAAACTCAAAACCCCTTTGGTTGTGCTGGGGCAAGTGATGGTTTAGTATTAAAATCTCACCTAAAATAAACAAAATCAAAGCAAAATTCAGTCACTAAGTTCCGATCCCCCCCCCCGGGGGGGGATTTCATTTAGGGGGGGTTTGAACCCCAAACCCCTCCCCCCTGGCTACGCCCATGCTTCACTGGCACAGTAATTTGTGAATAGGCCTGAGGAGGATTGTGTCATCGAGTGTGAATTCGAATCGTACTATTTGTTTTATATAAAATGTATTTCAAAAGAAATCACTCTAACATTAAACCAGATATACCCCCCCCCAACTGGTCCAGACAAGTGATATGAACACAAGGAAAGGGGAAGGGGGTTCGATGTGTCAGTCGACTTGGTACCATGGGCGTAGCCAGGATTTTTTTCGGGGGGGGGGACCCGGAAAAAAATATATGTTTGTATGGATGGATGTGTGTGTGTACATAATTAATCTCTATTACATTCTGACCCTACATTCTTTTGAAAGACGTTTATTGTGTCCCAGAATAGGTTCTTCCAGGAGTTAGTGAAAAAATTGTTGACTCCTCGCTCTTGCCAGCAATGGGTCTGGGGGAGCTCTTATTTTTCGTATTTCATTTGGGGGGGGGGGTTGAACCCCACCCCAACCCCCGGCTGCGCCCATGCTTGGTACACCCACTCAGAATTATATATTTATATATATATATTTATATATATTATATAATAATATATGGTCTGGCATCATATACGTCATACAGGCACTCTACGCAATGCTAGAAATCGATCGATAACAGAGTGTTGAAGGATTGGTTAACGCCCTTGGATGAATTGTACAGAGGAAAGACATTTGTTTTATGCCTTCATCCAGTGGTGCTCAAGCTATTTAGATCTTGGGGAAAAAGGGGGGGGGGCATACATGCACATTTCCGAAACAAATGTCAATAGATTCATTTAGTTCTATGGCAGAAGGTTTATAGGACAGATGCACGTCACGTGCCGGATGTGACCAGCTGGCCGTAGTTTGAGTATCACTGCCTTTATTCGAATAATCTGGAACTGGACATAATTGACTTACATTTGAACGAACTTTTTTTTTCGAATAGAAAGTGAATTTGAAAGAAGTATAATGTTAATGTTTGCGAGCTCGAATTGTAGGCATAAAGCGCTTGGCTTCCGAACAGGGGGTCCCGGGTTCAAATCCTTGTTAAAACTATGATTTTTTATTTCGGGATCTTTGGGCGCCCCTATGTCCACCCAGCTCTAATGGGTATCTGATCTTAGTTGGGAAAAAGTTAAGGCCGTTGCTCGTTGTGCTGGCCGTGGGCCAAAGAAACAGATGACCTTTACATCATCTGCCCTATAGATCGCAAGGTCTGAAAGGGGAACTTTTACTCTTTATCCTTTTACTGTACGGAGTCAGAAATGTGGCTCTTTCTTAACATTTGAATACATTTCTATTCATTACAAGAAAAGGAAAGAGTTGTACTAGTCCCTATACTGTGATCTCATGGTTCAAAATTCAGATGTAGGCCTATATAGTAGACTTCCAGTCATTCAAGGTGTTCCTGCTCTTTTAACTTGGAATGACTGAATGGATGTTCTCGATTCCGAAGACTAAGGATGAGTGCAGTGTTTCACATGCACACACAAACCCATTTGCTCCCTGCATATTTCTCCACATCTGATGCACACAATGCCGCTGTCCGCAGGAGAGGGTGGGGTGGGGGCTCTATTTATGTTTTCTTTACGTATTCGCCTGTCTTCAACAGGGGCTTGTCTTTGGGCCTCAGAGGTGTGTTGTGTCTTTGGGCCTCAGAGATGTGTCTTTGGGCCTCAGAGGTGTGGTGTGTCTTTGGGCCTCAGAGGTGTGTCTTTGGGCCTCAGAGGTGTGGTGTGTCTTTGGGCCTCAGAGGTGTGTGTGTCTTTGGGCCTCAGAGATGTGTCTTTAGGCCTCAGAGGTGTGGTGTGTCTTTGGGCCTCAGAGATGTGGTGTGTCTTTGGGCCTCAGAGATGTGTCTTTGGGCCTCAGAGGTGTGGTGTGTCTTTGGGCCTCAGAGGTGTGGTGTATCTTTGGGCCTCAGAAATGTGTCTTTGGGCCTTAGAGGTGGGGTGTGTCTTTGAACCTCAGAGGTGTGGTGTGTCTTTGGGCCTCAGAGGTGTGTCTTTGGGTCTCAGAGGTGTGGTGTGTCTTTGGGCCTCAGAAGTGTGTCCCGTGGCCTTAGTGAAAGCTCCCCAACTGTTTCTTTCCAAGGCTGTCTGCTACCAGCTACTTTGCAACAGCTTCCTCGGGCATGACTTTGTATTTTGATAAAAGAAAGTTAAATGCTCTGAATACATGCAATTTTATTGTAAAAGGGTCTAGTTTTTTCTGTAATTAAAAGATTGCTAGTGTTACAATTCAAGCACAAGCTTATTTAGTACATGTGTTAACATTGCTAGAAAGCCATTGTTGTTCATCTCAAAGTAACACATTTAAGTTCATTCTCTGCCTACCGAAACTGCCTTTTCCTTCTTAGTATAGCAACGATGCCTTTTCCTTTTTAGTATAGCGAAGTTGCCTTTTCCTTTTTAGTATAGCGAAGTTGCCTTTTCCTTCTTAGTATAGCGAAGTTGCCTTTTCTTTTTAGTATAACGAAGCTGCCTTTTCCTTTTTAGTATAGCGAAGTTGTCTTTTCCTTTTTAGTATGGCGAAGTTGCCTTTTCCTTTTTAGTATAGCGAAGTTGTCTTTTCCTTTTTAGTATAGCTACGCTGCCTTTTCATTCTTAGTATAGCTACGCTGCATTTTCATTCTTAGTATAGCGAAGTTGCCTTTTCATTCTTAGTATAGCGAAGTTGCCTTTTCATTCTTAGTATAGCGAAGTTGCCTTTTCATTCTTAGTATAGCGAAGTTGCCTTTTCATTCTTAGTATAGCGAAGTTGCCTTTTCATTCTTAGTATAGCGAAGTTGCCTTTTCCTTTTTAGTATAGCGAAGTTGCCTTTTCCTTTTTAGTATAGCGAAGTTGCCTTTTCCTTCTTAGTATAGCGAAGTTGCCTTTTCCTTTTTAGTATAACGAAGCTGCCTTTTCCTTTTTAGTAAAGCGAAGTTGTCTTTTCCTTTTTAGTATAGCGAAGTTGCCTTTTCCTTTTTAGTATAGCGAAGTTGTCTTTTCCTTTTTAGTATAGCGAAGTTGCCTTTTCATTCTTAGTATAGCTACGCTGCATTTTCATTCTTAGTATAGCGAAGTTGCCTTTTCATTCTTAGTATAGCGAAGTTGCCTTTTCATTCTTAGTATAGCGAAGTTGCCTTTTCATTCTTAGTATAGCGAAGTTGCCTTTTCCTTCTTAGTATAGCGAAGTTGCCTTTTCCTTTTTAGTATAGCGAAGTTGCCTTTTCCTTTTTAGTATAGCGAAGTTGTTTTTTCCTTTTTAGTATAGCGAAGTTGTCTTTTCCTTTTTAGTATAGCGAAGTTGTCTTTTCCTTTTTAGTATAGCTACGCTGCATTTTCATTCTTAGTATAGCTACGCTGCATTTTCATTCTTAGTATAGCGAAGTTGCCTTTTCATTCTTAGTATAGCGAAGTTGCCTTTTCATTCTTAGTATAGCGAAGTTGCCTTTTCATTCTTAGTATAGCGAAGTTGCCTTTTCATTCTTAGTATAGCGAAGTTGCCTTTTCATTCTTAGTATAGCGAAGTTGCCTTTTCATTCTTAGTATAGCGAAGTTGCCTTTTCATTCTTAGTATAGCGAAGTTGCCTTTTCCTTTTTAGTATAGCGGGGAGGCTCTGTGGCTGAGCGGTAGAGCGCTTGGCTTCCGGGTTCGAATCCTGGTGAAGACTGGGATTTTAAATTTTAATTGCGCCTCTGAGTCCACCCAGCTCTAATGGGTACCTGACATTAGTTGGGGAAAAGTAAAGGCGGTTGGTCGTTGTGCTGGCCACATGATACCCTCATTAACCGTGGGCCACAAAAAACAGATGAACTTTACATCATCTGCCCCCACAAGGTCTGAAAGGGGAACTTTACTTATAGCGAACCTGACTTTTCCTTCTTAGTATAGCGAAGTTGTCTTGTCTTTTTTTTTTTAGTACAACTTAGCTGCATTTTCCTTATTAGTATAGTGAATCTGCCTTTTTTTTCTTAGTAGGCTTTAGTAAATAGACCTTTTCCTTCTTACTATAACGAAGCTGACTTCTTGGTATATCCAAGCTGCCTTTTCTTTTTGTAGTATAGCAAAGCTGCTTTTTTCTTTTTAGTATAATAACAAAACTGCATTTTTCTTCTCAGTACAGTGAATCTGTCTTTACTTTCTTATATACTGAGTTTGCCCTTTCCTTCTAAGTAAAGCGGCGCCGCCTCTTTCTTCTTCGCAACAGTCTTGCAAGGCTTATGAAGGAAGTTTGAGAATCGAAAACTGAATTCTGTTATCGCTGGTATGCAGAGAAAGCCTCTTGACCTTTTATATCTCCATCTTTACATGATAGTGTGGGAAGCAGCACTCCTTTTTTTAATATCCGGGCCTTTGTTTTAAAAATGTAGTTTCTGTTTGCAACTGTGTAGACGCTATAACTAGATAGGAAGTGCAATAAGTGTTTCTTTGATTACAATCAACGGATGCCTTTTTATAAGCATGAAAGTAGCGCTATATAAAAGCTATAATAATAATGCCTTCTCAATACAAGATACTTTTCTCTTGCTATTCTGTTGATTTAGGCAAGTGGGTAAATAAGATCATGTGTGCAGAAAATGATTAAATTGGCAGGTGGTTGATGTCAATTTTAACATGAAAGTCGGCCAAATATTGTGAAGAACGCTTGCCACGGGAGGCAACAAAAAGGTGTAGTTGAAATATAATCTGTATTTGTCTTCCCTTGAAAATTATCTAAGTAAGGCGATCTGCTAACTCAATGACTTCGATTTTTGTTTAAGACTACAATAAACGTTTTGTAGTCTGTGACCTTTATGAGGTCCGGCTTCGATGTGCTGACACATTTGGATTAACTAAAGCTCCCATTCTTTTTACTCAATTTCTCATACATTGGAAGTCTGATATTTCTGGATGGTCTCCCTCCTAGCTTAGAAACGGAATCAAATAAACAAAAAAAAAAAAAAAAGTCCGTTTGCTAAAAAGACTCAAAAGATGGTGGTGATAAACAAATGTCCCAAATTGTTAACTCTAACCAGCTTAGAATTGACTTCCGTGTCCTGATTCTAAAAACAATGCCAGTATCGATCCAGGCAGTAACCATTAAGTCCAATAGTTTGTTTATTATCACGGTGATTGGCAAAGAGAATGTACAAGGGCTTGGTGGGGGGTGGGGGGGGAGGTAATTGCTATGCCACCTTTTGGGGAGTTAGGGAAAGGGGCTTATCGATCATTACGTAGCCTACTCCTAATGCCTGTCCTCCAACCCTCCCCTCCCCATTTCTACCTAAAAATAACTAGAACGTTGGTGTTTGTAAATGAAAGACAAACAATGTTATTAGTATGAGAAAAGTGTCAAAGAGAGAAAAAGAGAGAGAAAAGGAAATGAAAATAGAAAGAGAAAAAGAGAGAAAAAAAGAGGGAATACAGAAAAATAGAGAAAAGAGAAAAAGAGAGAAAATAGAAAAAGAGAGAAAAAGAAATACTTCAGGACTGAAGACTAAAATATTTGTAATTACAGACTACTTAAATCACTCAAACATTTGTAAATATAGACTACATAAATCACTGAAACATGCCTTTAAAATACAAAAAAAACAAAACATAACCTAACACAATGCTCAGAAAGACACAAAGATTAAAGGGATATTTGTAATTCCATAGGCTAAGACAGACAAGTAAAAGTGCTCCTTCATTTCTAGTGTCGTAAGAGCACAGAATGGGTTGCCTGAATCAGGCAGTAAAACCAATGACTTAAGCTTAATGGCTTAAGCTTCTAATTTTACATACACGTTTTGATAAACACATGGACAGGCGTAGTGGGTAATTATCTTTTTTTTGAAGGAACGCCAGTAATTTAAAAGATAGGAATGAGAGAGAGAGAGAGAGAGAACATGGTGAAAATAAAAAGAAAAGATAAGAAATATAATACTAAAATAATAAGAATAAAGCTAAAGAGAAAAAGAGTGACAGAGAGAAAGACAGAGACAGAGATAGAGTATAAATAGCGTAGACACAGTGGCGTACCTATGGTGGGGGATGGACGGGGGAAATTTGATTATCCCCTCTTGGCCCCATTGAGGGTTGCCTCAAAATGAGTGTTCGAAATATTTTTTTTTACATTAAATATTAACTATTACACCATTATCTCATGTCATGATGTCGAATGTCAAAATGCAGTGGCCTCTATAGAGGTCAAGCCTCCCCGTCCCCGACCCCAAAAGATGACCAATTCCTAGCTAAGCCACTGGGTAGACCAGAAGACATTCCTCCTGTTTGGCTCTGGACGTTTCTTCAACAATGGAGATTATAACGTCCTGATCCAAACCTTTTTTTCAGGACGTGCAGGTTTCGATCTCGGGACCATCGAGTAGACAGTTCAAAGCGCATATCCACACTACCAGTCTACCTTCTAATGAAAACGTCAGAGAAACCAAAAGATACGAGTAAAGGCAAACATCTAGGGCAGTGTTTCCCAAACTTTGTCCCTAACGGAGAACTTTGCATAGTCTGAGTATTTAGCGGAACATTTGTTTCTTATTTTTAGAGAGATTTATTCACGAGGTGGCCTACTAGTTAATTATTCCAGTATTTCGTGGACACACCTAGTCAGGCCTCGCGGAACACAATTTGGGAAACATTGGTTTAGGGAATCAAGAAGAGAGACATTGAAAGGTTATAGATGAATTGTTGAGCGCGATAGTTGCCTGTAGGAACAAGAGGATATCAACCCGGAAACTAGTGTAGCCGAAAGAATGTCAGGGAAATAAAAGTTTTTTTGACATGTTGGGATGATCACTCTCTACACGAAATAGGAACCTCATTAACGAATAAGCTCTAATAGAGCTTAATGGTAATGTTTCAATGTTTTGTTAGCACTGATGACTAGCATTTACTTGAAAACAACATGCTACTTTGGTGGAAGGATCGAATCACCAAGCTAGATGATGAGTAGGCCTATATTTAGCTGAGATGTAAAGCCAAAATATGTAATCATACCAGCAGTGTGTCGTGATACCACGAGTGTGTCATGATACCACCAGTGTGTCGCGTCGTGTGACAATCATTGTGTCGTCAGACCAAAGGTGTCGTGAGTCCTTTAGTGTGTCGTAAGACCATCAGTGATTCGTGAGACCCCTAGTATATATAAGATATTTTTTTTTAAATATTTATATACTTATATATATTTATAAAAATGTAGCTTTTGAATTTCGAGACTAAATAACTCATGCTTAATATTTAATATATTCTGAAGTATTAGACAATATACTAGTGAACATTTCCTAACATCTATTTTTGTCTTAAAAGTAAACTGTCCCTTTCAGACCTCGAGATGATGCGATCTATAGAGCAGATGATGTTAAGGTCATCTGAGTCCACCCAACACTAATGGGTATCTGACTTTAAGTGGAGAAAGTAAAGGAGGTTGGTCGTTGTGCTGGCCACATGACACCCTGCTCTTCGACCGTTGGCCTTAAAAACAGATGACCTGAATTTGTAACTTTTTTTTGAATTGTCTGCACACCAAAGGCAACACACACATAAACAAACAACCTGATATCTTCATGATATCTTCAACCCAACTACGTCATTAGTGCCTATAACAAATATTTTTCCCATTCATCCCTCCAGTTGTTACAATGACGTCTGCTAGAGTGCCGAACACTAGTCTTAACGAGGGCACGCCTGATGCCGGGGATGTCGTGCTGAGAAATCCAAAGAAACTCGGACAGTTGAGCTTTCTGAAGGAAGAGAGTGGCGGCGGGAAACCAGGAGAGAAGAGAGTCAAATGGAGTGAGTCGACAGAACTCAGAGAGAAAATGAAAGTGTACAGGAGAAGTCAGTAAGTGCTTAGAAATCTGTGCTGGCTTCCGTTAGTCTTGGGGCGACAATCGTTCATGTCATAGATATTAGTTTGAAAATTAAATGAAAGCTTTAACATTGTCGTTACACGGCAGCACCTCCCCCTCCCACTCTTTCCACACAGCTTACGTGTCTAAAGGAACGGCGATAGTCAATGCAGTTTAGGTTCAGCGGCCAGGGTGTAGAACTGTATTCTGCAAGGTTCCTGGGGGTTACCCGCTCCTGATTTTTCATCAGGGTTGACTCCCGAAGGCTGTATAGGTTTGGATCGGAATTGTTCTTGGTGGGTAGCCAGCCATTACGAACGAGCTCCTCGTAAATCTATGAAGCAGGGCACACCTCACTGGGGCTAAGTAATAGTGAGGCATGAAATGTGTTTGCAGAAACTTTAAAGTCACCTTAAAAATGTTCCGCAGATACCACGTAAACATACAGACACATTAGAAGCAAATAGAAATATAAAACTCAAATATTTTCCATCTGTACTAAGCCTACATTTCCACCTGTACTAAGCCTACATTTCCACCTGTACTAAGCCTACATTTCCACTTATATTTGTTTATTCTAGAGTCTGGAATCAGGATGTGCATGTAGATTGATGGTAGAGGTTAGATTTAGAAGTACTTTTGTTTACAAAGCTTCTATCAACTCTGTCTGTCTGGTCAAAAACCTTTTACACATTATTTCTCTCACACCCAATCTCGGTTCAAGATAAAATTTTAAATTCTGCACAGTTATTTCTTGTACCTGATGAAACAAGAATCAATATAAAAAAAATAACCAATTAGTTAATTAAACTATTGGTTATTAATTATTTGGTATCGAACAATGGGAAGAAATTGTACTTGACAGAAGTGTTGGTATAAGTTGAATTAGTTCCCTTGAGGAGACTTGTGCCATGTAGTTTGAATTCAAGTCGTACACCTTTTAAAAAATGTATTTAGAAAGCGATCACGGTAACATTCACTTCGATGTCCCCTTCTGTCGCTCCTCTTTCCCAACTGGTCCAGACAAGGGATAGGATCATTATGCATTGAGAAAGGTGAAAGCATGAAATAGAGCTAAACAAAAAAGTTAATAAAAATATTTCTAATTAGTCTAGAGTCTAGATCTATTACAAGTCAAATTATATGACTGATTCAAACTAATTAATACAATCAAACTTATTATAAGCTTTTTAAAAAGTTTTTTTTTTGTTTTTCTTGTTAATTTTGAATTTTGTCTAAATATTTTCCCTGAAGGTTGGACATACCCCTGGATTATCATCATATCGCATTAGAAGAGAAAAGGGAGAAAGAGGGAGTAAAAGAATGGAGGAGCAGCTTACATAAAGATGAGGATGACGATGAGGACGAATTGCAACAGTCAGAAGCACATGGTAACATCATGCATACAATAGACATAATACATACATAACAGTAATACATGTATATTAAGTAACACACTATATATATATATATATATATATATGTAAAAAATACAAAATACAAAAACAAAATTTAATAAAATACTTTGAAAGACACAAAGATAAAGGCACATTCCTCGTCCCATATGCTAGGACAAATTTGTACAAATACTCCTTCTTCCCTAGTGCTATTAGAGCATAGAATGGGTTGCCTGAGCTAGCCAGGAAAACCAGTGACTTGGCAGAATTTAAGTCATTGGTTTATATGCATGACTAAATGCATGACGCGTAGGACGTAATCATCTTCTTTTTTGAAGTAATGTCTGTATTATATAAGATAAGATAAGTGTGTGTATTATAAGGCCTACTACCTATACTTACTAAATGGAAAGTATATCTAATTACAATTCCACAATAAGTTTTAGATTCTATTTTTTTAAGGTCAGTATCAGATCTACACACGCAATAGCTTTGGACCCCCAATAAATATTTGGCACTGACACACACATACACATATATATATATATATGAGACCTTCACTTACAAAGGGTCCCATATCTCAAATTACTTAGAACCTTTTCAAGTCTAAAAATGGCAATGGTGCCAACTAAATAATAGAAATTAGTTTATAGGAGAGCAGGAGAGATTTAAAAATTGATTTTCAGTTCTAAAAAGTGCACACAATTTAACATAAATTTTAAAAGTTACATAGCTCATCAACATTTCCTGTTTTCTGTACACCAGATACATTAAATAGCTAGCTATTTATAGTTATCCACCATTGATGAGATTCTCCAATAATATAACTTATAATAACCTTGTGTTGATGATATTATAGTATTACAATAAGTATGTATTATAATTAGGTATTAAAAACCCAGTAGGGCTATACAGTACCTTTGTGGTGATAGGGCTTATGATGATAGAACGACAATGACTGAACTCTATTGGCTCAAAATTTTTCAATTTTGTACTTTTTTTTGGCATATTATACATGAATAAGCAAACAAAAAATGCACATTTTTGGGCAGTTAAAAATGAGGTAATCAGATTTTTTGGACAACCATTAACGAGGGGATCAAGTAGCATCTCAATGACAAGTAAGATTAACAAAGTGACCATCTAAAAATGAAAGAACTTTTTAAAAACCAAGCAATCAAATAGATTAACACTTAATACACTTTGGTTAATTTTATATTTAATTGTGAATATTTCTTTTAATTACCTTGTCAGAGACAGCTGTCTTGTCACCAACAGAAGTCACAGAAGTAGCAGAGAGTGAGAGTGATTCAACTGACACAGAAGAACGAGTTTCTTCAGATCATGTAGGTCAGTAACTAAATCCAAGATATCAAAGACTACTTTGAGTCTTTTAGTTGAATGAAAGCCATTGTAAATTTGAGTGAAAACTGCCTATTCTCCCCCCCCCCTCAAAGTTTTAATCTAAGCTTATTTTTTTAGAAACATATCAACAAATTAAAGAGCTGAAAAAACAATTGTCTTGGCTTTCTTGAAGAGAGAGTCAAACACCAAAACCTTTGGATTAACAACTTATGAAAATGTCTTAATTTAAATGGCACAAAAAATGTGTTCAACTAAATTATAAGAACTATTTATTTTGAAGATTTAAAGTATAAGTTATCTTTCATGAAATGGTGGAGAACTTTGCAATGGAAGGCCGAAACTCTTGGAATGGAAACTTATATTATTATAAACTTTGTACTGTGCAATTACACTCATACACACAACATACACAAATATACAAATGCATCAATCGCAGCCCAGATTTTTGTGTTTGCTCAGTTTATAGGTAAACATTTATGTTTGCTTTGATGTGATATATTAACTACAGGAAATTACTTAGTCAATCTAAGGGAGAGTATAAAATCTAAAGTCTATGAATTCGACTTTAATGTTTCTTTATGTTTGAAAATAATAAAAAAAATTTCTGTCAAAAGATCTGGACATGATGTTACATGTGATCAAAATAAAATCCACAAAATACACAGTCTACCCAGCTTATTGCGCAGCTATAAAAACGGTGAGTTGCTAATCTTATAATTATTATTGCTCTTTCATTAGACCCTCTTAGTTTTATAAAGTTTAGTTACAGTTTCATTTTCTGTCTTTTTATTGTTGATCACCCTAAAGAATAGAAGTACCAACTTTAAGAGAAAATATTTTTAAATAAATAATGCTAAAAAGTATCTAAAACTATCCATACAAAAGGCCACCTTTATAAAAATAGATAGCCTTGACATTATGCTTTGTTTTCAATTATTAAATTGATTAGCATGTAAAATGAAGTTCCCCTTTCAGACCTTGCAATCTTAGGGCTGATGATGTTAAGGTCATCTGTTGTTTTTTTTTGGCCAACAATTAATGAGTAGGGTGTCATGTGACAAGGACAACAATAAACCGCCTTTACTTTCCTCAAGTCAGGTACCTATTAAAGTTGGGTGGACTCTGAGGTCCCCTAAAAATCCTGAAATTCAAAATCCCAGTCTTCACTGGGATTGGAACACAGGACTCAGATTCAAAAGCCAAGCACTTAATCACTTAGCCACCATATGTAAAAAAGAAAAAGACTGTTGATCCGTTAGATAAACTTCACTATGTCTAACTTATTGATATGTTATTTCTCCTTGTTGTAGTACCAAGAATGGTTGTCGGACAGTAATAACACAAAGAATCTACCCCAAGACACAGTGACTAACATGAGAGCCCAGCTTGACCTATATAAGAGTGCAGTGTCCAAGTATGAGGCATGGGCAGACCACAATGACAACAAGACGGCTTGCCTCAAGTATGAAGAGATCAGTTTAGCTTTAAAGAAAGCTTCAGATTTGGGGCCACCACCAGATGCAGTTACAAAAGCACTAGTGAGTTTACATTAATGTTGTTTTATGCAGATTGCTAATTTTTTAAATGTATACAGTATTTTTGTTAGCTCATGAATAATAAATAAGATACACAGGAGTGAAAACAATATCAGTATGACAAACACATACACACTCTCTCTCTCTCATTTTCTTTGTTTGCAACTGTCTCTTCTTGAGTCTGTTTTTAGCTATTTCTGTTGTTAGCTATTTAACTCTCTCTTTCTTTCGCTGTCTTCAACTCTATAATTCTATAGGGTGGTTGTGTGGTTTGTGGGCTGAACTGTGGTTCTGACTTATTGATGGTCGCTGGTTCAAACCCTGCCAGCTTCCATCCCCCATCGTCCTGTGGGAGGTTTGTACTAGGAAGTAATTATCTTCAACTCTGAAGGTACGGTACTTCTGAAACATGTAAAACATTTTACAAACCCCCCTCATTCTCACTCTCTCTCTCTCTCCTTTACTTTGTCTGCATTTGTCTCTTCTTGAGTCTTTTTTTAGCTATAAAACTCTTTCTTTCTTTCTCGGTCTATAACTCTATACCCTCCATTCTCCCTCTCTCTCTTTTCTCTCTCCTTTTTTTCTCATCTCTCTCTCTCTCCCCTATTCCTCACTTTTCTCCATTCCTTTCCTATTCTCTCTTTCTCTCTCTCTTCTTTTACACAGCATGGCATTCTATATCCATTACAAAATATTAAGCAAATCAATGTTCACTTTCTGACTTGGCTTCTAGTACAACTACTCTTAACTAAGAAACAAATATACAGGAGCTTACTATTACCATAAATTCATGTTTCAAAATTACAGTTTATATACAAACTTTGATCTACTCTAGGCCTCCATTTCAAATTTCGCACTGTTCTTCTCAAACTAAGACTGAAAACTCATTTTATCAGTGTATAAATATATTTCACATTTTAGGTTTTTCTTATTTTTTATTTTAGAATGATACATTGAACAATGAGGAAAACTCTCAGAAGCAAGTGAAGGTGTATAATGAAATGGTGCAAGAGATTATAATGAGCATTGACTCTGTAGAAGTGTGAGACTCAACCCTATGTGTAGTTTGTTGCAAACGTCTGATGGTGTGTTTGCAGACGTGAAGATGTGATTGCATGGGAAGATCATACAGCTTGAGTATATGTGTTTGGGTCCTTGTCAAAAAAGGTTTTACTCTGCACCTACTGGCTGATAATTTCAGATTTGCCTGGTAGCAATCTGTGAGACAGGCCTAACCTTTAAGAAGTGCATATTATTTAACTTTAAAAGACAATAAAATGTATGTAACTAAAAAGACATATTCTTTTTTTTAAGATGTCACATAAGTAATAAGTAATAGCAGGATTTATTGTTATTTACCATTTTAAATAAAACATTTTAATAACAATAATAATCTCCTTTATTTTGTATACAGATTAGCAGTAACAGAAAATTAGTTTGTCTTTTATTATAACATTACTAATTTGACTTTGATGGTAAAGTGTTATAAAGATAATTTTTATATGACTTGCTTCTAAGTATAATATTATTGTTATACTCATTTGTGATGAACACGAGTGTGGGATGTGTTCAATAAATGAACTTAATGGAGGCTTTTAAACTTTGAACACATTCAAAAAATACAGGTTTCTGTGATGATGTACTTAACTCATAGAGTAAAATAATGATTCTTCTTCTACTTCTAGCCAGATATTTTGCTGTTGAGATCTCTCAATTTTGCAGTATGTGACATGAAAAAATATCATGCTGTTCTTCTCAGCTACTTTGTACTGCCATAACAGAGTTGATAGTGCTGTGTTGTTGAGGAAATAGCCTAGGGCCTAGAGCCTGTTTGTGGTGAATAATTTGGAACATTCATAAATAAGGCATTGTCTCCGAATTCCAAAGAGTAAAGAAGAGTGCTGAATATTAATGAGGCTAAACTGAACACATTGGAAAAAATGTAAAAAAAAAAAAAGTAATCAGATAAAGCAATCAGTAAGGAACCAACAATTTGAGCAAACAATAACATCCATCTTTGGTTTAGTGATTTGACCATTTTTTAAGATCCTAAGAGCTTGCAGATACCTTGAAGATACTGTAGCTTTAAAATGGAAGGGAGGCATGACAGAAAACAACAACATTAGCATGAAAGACAATACAAATAAAATGGACAGGTGTCCTATTTGTCGAGACTTTCAGGATAGCAGGAAGTGGATAGAAAAACTGATTATAGGACATTTAATGGTGTTCAAAAATCTGTTTAAAATACATTATATTCTTTATCTATTTTGTTTTCGCTGTCACAATAATAAGCAAGAGAAAATATAAGTGTTTTTATTAAGTAAAGTTTTGGGAATAGAAAAGGCGTTTCTAAGTGTTTTTTTTTAATTTCATTATACTATGTGTGGGCTTAGCTGTTGGGAGCTATTATTATTCTTTTTTTTTTTTTATTGGTTCTCAATAATTTAATAATTGTTGCTTCTCAATAATTTAATATTTGTTCTGTAAGTTCTGCCTAAGCTACTAGTTTGTTGTTTTTAAATTGCTAGAACATTTGTTTTAAATCTCGTATGAAATCATATAAATGTGTCAAATTGTCAGGCATTTTTAAGGCAGCTTCAATATGTTCTAGATGTAAGTTCTCATCTAGCATGATATTAAAACGTCTTCAACTCCATCAGTTTTTGTTATGTGATACAGTTATAATAGTCAGTTTACATGATTTGTATGAATACTATGAATTTAGGTGTCAAAGGCATGCATGAATAAATAATTAATCTTGAAATTACTCGTGGTTCCAGTTCCTGTGTAGCAGATGTATATGAAACTTGCTAAATGAGTTATGGAATGTGTGGTTATTTCCCTTTGCTTAGTTATTAAGAGGCCACATGAATAAGGCCATTTAATCAAGACAAGATAGAAATACAACGTATTAAAGAGTTTTAATAGGACAATAAGAAATTCAATATTTCAAAAATATATTTAAAATTTTAATGTTGTTTCCTTTCAATCTGATCTAACGACAGAGTTCTTAAAGGAGCATATGTTAATGATGCATTTCTCAAATTATAATCAAGCATAAAGTTGACATTGTTTATAAAGTTTATAAAATATTACAATATTGATAGATTAGAAATAATCACAAAGTGAATTTATCAATTCCTTAAGTGTGGTTTTGCATAGAGATAGAATCTTAACTTTTGGCATTCAAACTTATGATTATTGTGTGATAGATTTATGTTTGTGCAAATATACATGCACAAATAACTTTTGAGAGACAATGGATGTATTAGTGTCGATGATTTCTTCTCCTTTTATCTGGACGTAATCTGCTGTCACTAGGCAAGCCAATACTTTAGCGGCATCTGTACATAACAAAGACGGAATGACATTGTTCATACATTACGTAAGGCTCTAACAATATTTATTAAATAAACATAATGCCTGTAACCCTATATACATTGTTTTGCGCAAATTTAAATATTCAATTGTCTTTTCAGTCTGTTAGTGTTCACATATAATTTCAATTCGCTGAAGTGTCTCAGATTTGTCAATTTAATTGTAATAAGTTGAAAAAAAAAATCATTGCTTGAAACCATTATTTTTTCAATTTTGAAAACGATTAAAGAACATCAAACTAAATATATTTTTTTCCTTTTCATTTAATTACTCGAAATTATGATTTAGATTAGAATTAGATTTAGTGACATTAACACAAAGAAACGAACTACACATTTTCTTAGTAAATAATATTATTCGGACCTTATGGAAAGGTATATTGCACGGTATAACAAAGCCTATCAACTAGATCAATAATTTGCAGCGTATATCTTATTTAAACAATGGCGTGGACGACGCTAATTTTTTATAGTATACAGTAAAACAAAATATTAATTAAAAAAACAAGATGTGTATGTTAAAAACTCGAAAAAGAAAGTCAATATGTTTTAAGCCCTAAGAGTTAATTACATGATAGACCCGGTGAATACATTACGAAGATTTAAGTTATCACCCAATGAAGCCTCCAATAATTGACATATAAGAATCTTCAAATTAAGTAGACTAGATTCAAGCCAACGATGGCTAGAAAAAAATGAGTTGCCTGTATCCACAATGAAAACCCGTGACAATGTTACCGGAATTCATACTCTCCTGGTAACAGCTATAAATTTAATTAGAGGTTCATCCTTCTAAACTAAAGAGTTTCAATTTTTTTTTCTGTTGTTACATGACGTAATATTTTAAATCAAATCATCATCATCAGAAGATTGTTACACCGGCCTAAATAAATATTTCATCAGCACAGAAAATTATTTTATTAACCTAAAAAATCTGACAAAATTTCGATAACATTGTCCCGAGGCCAAGAGAAGTGTTATAGAAGCAAATACAGAATTGACACGGTCGAAAATATCCTGAGAAATCTATAACTCTAAACCACACTGACTTGTAGAGAACACAATTTGGGCAGTTCGTCACAGCAAGGATTTATCTTGCTAACGACAATGACAGTAAGATAATGCAATTGGAAGCAGTCAGACATGGCCACTTTTATTTTGTAAAGGGTTAGGCCTACATGCTGGGAGAACATCGGAGCCAGGCGCTTACTGTCTTTTGAATTTTCCGTCTCTACTTCATCAAGTGTTTGGAAGTCATCAAGCTTTGTTTTAACGGTTTCATGCGGAATGTCAGCAAGACACTCCTCAGAGACTTTCCTTTTCATGCTCTTGGTGTTCTTTCCACCGGAAGAGTATATCAGCCTTAGAGGCACCATTGTCTGTTATTTTGGGCCGTAGGTAGAACTTATTTGCGTAATGAGCGCGTGTCTTAATGAAGAATTGAGAGCTATAGATTTTTTTTTTTAAATTTAAAATGAGCCCGTTAAAGTAGTGGAATATATTTGTAGAAATAATTTATACTCAACTTGTTCAAATTTATAATTGTATATCGAATTTTTCTAACTATATTAGTGTCAGTGGCGAGCAGGATAGTCATTTTCAAAATTAATGTGATAGAAATTACCCAAGATTCACATTACCAAAATTAAAAAAGACAATCAACGCTGGCACAGAGACATGTTACATGTATTCCACACATTAGAAGTATATATTTATAAGGACATTATCTTGTGTTTTGATATCGAATGTCAAAATGCAGGGGTCCCTAAAGAGGCCAAGTCACCCGGACCCCCAGAACCCTTCAATTGCTACGCCACTTTAGTTGGTTAACCCATATTCCATGCATGCTCTAATGGAATTAGGGACAAATGAGCACTTGTATGAATTTGTCCTAGCATATGAAATACGAAATATGGCTAAGATATATAAGGATGTTAAATTACATAATGTTTATGGAATGATGAGTAACAGCCCGGTTTTAACGCACAATTTCTTTACTAAAATAAGTGTCCATACTCAGTGCTAAATTAGTTACTTCGAAAACATTGCATCTCTCGCGTATAGAATAGTGCAAGTGATAGTGTCGAGCACCTTCTGTGCAATGAGGATAACAGGCCTATAGATATTGATTCTAATTGAAAAGAAAAGAAAGAATGGAAGATCCCAATGATGATCCCTGATTTATCCATGTGATGCATATAGCCTACATCGACTTGTTGACTATGACGTAATTGTCTCCATCCAACGTATAAAATCTTAAGCTAACTCATTATTATAAGTCACCTGCATTATATGATAGATAAATCTCATTAAGGCCTACAAAGATGGACATCTATAGACTCTAGTTACGTACAAGTTTACGTTCATTAAAGTTTTAAGCATTTATTTGGTTAAGGTTAAATAGATGATGTAACAAATCAAATGTTAAATTAGTACAATGATAATATCATTTTGGTCATTTTTTAGATATAAAATTTATAAACAACTAGATCTACCTCTTGATACGGCCAATAAGGAAGAATACATTTTGGATATGCGAAAATCAAAATCGCATCACATTTTGTTACACGTTGATTGCCTTCCTTCTATGGTTTCACGAATAATTATATGAAAACCTCATTTCAAGTACTTTTTTTATTTTTGTAGTTCTAAATTTGAACGCGAAATAAATAATTATTGAATTGACTTTAATACTATCATTATAGTAGTTTACAGAAGAAATGAGAAATCATTTTATTAGTTAACATTATTTTAAAACTATCTTTGGCCTATTCCTGTTACGACGATAGTTATCTGGCCAAACACTGTTACTTTCTCTTTTGCATGCTTTGCATTGCTCGCCTTTTTCGGTGTAAACAGGTGTCAGCTTACTTCAAAATGTCCTTTGTCACTGTCGAACCTGGTAGCGATTTCCCAATCCAAAATTTGCCTTATGGTATATTTTCAACTCCTGATAATGTAAGTTAATTTAATTTCCTGCGTTAGCTAACAAATAATGCAGATCTATCTATTACATCCAGATCTAGGTCAAGGTATTCGCTGCTCCAATGAGAACATCCATTGGCGTCACACCTCCAACATGCACACGTCGCGTACTGTTCTCAAACTGGGACAGGCATCCGCCCCACACAGAGAAAGAGGAGTAGATCTAATCATCTAGATCTACATCTAGAATACTAGATAGATGTTCCAGAAATGTAGATCTAGATAAGATCAATCTTTTCGCGTTGAAAAGAAACTTTGACCAACTCTGCTGCCAGTGCAATATTTGGCCTTTATTGGCTTTATTATTTATAAAAGTTTATATTGCCTCTGAACTCTAATAAATACTAACTAGATCTAGACTTAGACTAATACTAATATTATAAATATATACCTGTATGATATTACATAAGTCTACTAGTTACAGTGCATCACAGTCACTAGATCGAGCCTTATAGTAGATTACATAGGAGAACAGTTACGATTTTTGACATTTTTGCTTTACTTTAAATGAATAAATGTGGGGGCATATTCTCATATTGTGTAGCAGAACCTTTACAAGAAAAAAAAAAAAGATACAATAATTCTTAAAGAAAAGTACAGTAGAAAAGTTTTGATATAAATTATTATACATTTACATATATAATAAATTTAACAATGCTACTTTATTGAACAAAAAACTAAATAATAAAAATGAATTGGTGCTACAACAAAAGAGCTTACACTTTTGATATAGTGCTAAAAAATGCAAAGAAATTTTATAATTTTTGTATAATGTTAAGCTAATAAAACTTCCTATATAAAGTATATTCTGAACACCTGATGCACTAAAATTGACTAAAAAATTAGCTATTTTTATTTATTTGACAATTCCCAATACTGGTTCACCCAGATGATGTATTATTTGTCGATACATGGCACACCTTTTTAAAAAAAAATTAAAACTAAAACCTCCATAAACAATAATTATAACTGAAATATTTATTTACTATTGCTATTATTCAAAATTTGAAACTGGCCAATATGCACAGTGCACAGTGGCCTTAGTCAAGAGAAAGAAAAAGAAAGCTGTCCTATCAGCTAGCCCTAAAATAAATACGCACACATACATGAACTCTTGCAAACTCTGCCACTCCAAAATCAGTTTCAAGACGAAACAAAACCAATGTCTAATCTGGGCGCATCTTCTGATGTCTTCAGAGATAGAAGGAGCCATATATAGAGTCTATATTGCTATTATAATTGTCTCTTCGAAAACTAACAGATTATCAATTTTAGTATCTTTATTCATTTGTTTCTGTCCCATCAGCCAAGGCCAAGGATTGGTGTTGCCATTGGAAGTCTGGTATTAGATCTGTCTGTCGTGAAACATTTTTTTGATGGTCCAGTGCTAAGCAGCAAACAATATGTATTTGAACAGGTTAGAGAAAAATATGTAGTATAGGTTTTATGTATGTATACATATTTGCTGTTTTTATTTACTCTTTATCTTGGTCCAGTCTATAGTTCCAGGTATTTCTCTCATTTTCTGTCAGTCTTTGGTGCATTACACATGATAAAGCTGCAGCAAGAAGCAGGGCCGGCCTTAGGCAAATTAGGCAGCGGCCTAAGGCCTCCAACTGGTAGGGGCCTCACAGAGGACTTATTACAATTATTTAGAGAAGAAATAGTGAAACTTGTGCCCAATATTACTAGGTTTTAAATTAAATGCGTAATTTTATTTTTCCACTGTTTATTTATTATTTTTTTCTATCTCATTTGGGGCCTCCCAATTCACGTCACCTAGGGCCTCCAATTATCTAAGGCTGGCCCTGCAAGGAGGTTCAGCTTTGGTTGGGCTGGTCATATTCCATCATGTCTGGTCTTAACCATTCACATCAATGTTATTGTTTTTCCTGTTGTAATATTTTATAATTAATCTCTTTAATTTCATCCAGTTAGGCTAATGGTTATGAAGGTATTTTACGCCTATACATATAGGTTATAGTTAAACTTGAAAACATTTTCCTTGAAAAAATGGACATTTTTTATTTTTTTAACAGCCATCTCTTAATGCTTTTATGGGGTTGGGCAGAGCAGCCTGGAGTGAAGCCCGCGCAACCTTGCAGAAAATTCTATCGGCATCAGAGCCAGTGCTTAGAGATGATTCAGATCTAAGATCAAGGTTTGTTTGGTTAAAATTTTGTAATAATATGTACAGAAAAAAAATCTTTTTATTTTTTTACTGCTAAAGCTAATATAATTATTTTTTCAACAGAGCATTTACAGCTCAAGAACAAGTCAAAATGCATTTGCCAGCTGCTATTGGTAACAGTTTTTTTTTAAGTTACAAAATTCATCACTTTTATCCATAATTTCATTTCTAAAAATATCTTATAAAAAACTAGTCAATAAATTTATGGCATCTAGTCAATAGATTTATAGCATGTGTACAGATTTTTTTGTCAGAAATTGAGACACTTTTTATATAAAAATAAATATGTAAATAAATAAATAAACTATTATGATAACAATATGTACAAATAATTAAATAATCTATAAATTCCTATTTGTTTATACATTTAAAGCTGCAGTTCTATTGTGTTGTTTATTCTAGGTGACTATACAGATTTCTACTCCTCTAAAAATCATGCCTTCAACGTTGGATGCATGTTTCGAGATCCAGCCAATGCTCTGAATCCTAACTGGCAAGTTTCACATTTGTTTCTCCTATTTAGACTGACCAGATTAAAATAATTGTCCATTTTTTTTTGCATTGGCAGTCAATTTTTTTCTATGAAATAATAATGAAGTCTGAAGATGATTATTTTAAAAAATAAATGTCCACAATAATTGAAGCTCAAAGATACTTTTTTTCCTAAATTTATGATAAGTTTTTATAAATAATAAAATAAATTGAAAACTACAATTGGCTCTTTGTTGGAGACCACTGTCTTTTCACGCATATAATCTGTGGGTTATACAAAATTTTATACAACGTGGCCAGTTGTTCAGAGTAAACAAAAGTGCAGGGTTTATAAAATGTATTTCTCATAAACACAGCATAAGGGAAAATATGGACATTCTGGTGGATCTTTATACCTCCTATAGTTTGTTGTGTGGTTGTGAAATGTACATTGGAAAGCTTTATGAGCATCTCATTATAAACCTTAAGAAAACAAACAGGACTGATGCGGTAGATGGTACAAATAGTACCGATGTGTCTAGAGGGACAGAGGTCTGTTAAGCAACAACTTTATGTACATGTAAGTTACGGCAAGTCACACTTTGCACATGTGGGTATGTAACGGTGCAGGGTGTACTATTATGTTTTTACTTGTTTTGTACTTTGTGCGGGGTATAGGTGTATGCAGGGTATATATGTGCGAAAAGATGGTTTTAATTATAGAATTGTCACTTTTCAGGGTCCATCTCCCTGTTGGTTATCATGGTAGAGCTTCTTCTGTAGTTGTCTCCGGAACCCCAATACGCAGACCTAATGGGCAGACAAGCCCAGATGAAAGTAAGTCAGTCAGTCCTTTAATTTTAATACTGTGATATATATATATAATTTTTTTTTTTTTTTTTTTAATTTCTTTACTCAATATGATGCTTTGATTATAGTAAAGCTTTAATGGATTAAGATATGATTAAGGTTTATGTTTTAAAACTTTTAGTAAGAGCTTGTCTGGTCTCTTAAACAGTGTTACTGAAAAAAAAAATCAAGTAAAAATAGGATGATTATGTCTATTTTGGCTATACGTTGAATCTGACCAACGTAAGGACAAATTTAATTAGCAGATTGGTCAGTCTAAAACCTATGCACAAAACTAGCAATATTTTGGGCTCTGCAGTCCACTCAGCTCTAATGGATACCTGAATTAACAAGTTGGGGAAAGTAAAGGCAGTTGTCATTTGCGAACTGACTCATTAACCTTGGCCAAAGAAACAGATGACCTTTACATCATCTGCCTGATATATCACAAAGTCTGAAAGGGTTATTTTACTTTTTTTTTTTAATTCTCTATGCACAAAACTAGCTATATTTTGTGAACTGCATTCTCTACAACCTCTCTACAAAGATTGTTCATTTCCTTTTCCATTTTTTATTTGAATTTAAATATTAGAATGACTTATGCGTTTAAAAAGTTAATTGGTTAGTGTCGTGTGCGCATGAAGTTTTCTTTGCATTTAGTATTGGTGTTTTAGCGTATAGGGAGTAGTTTCTTTTTAGGTGCGTTTTGTTGTCTAGAATATTGTGTGTGTGTGTGTGGTTATGTCATCCTTAGTTCCTGCAAGAGAGAGAGAGCTTCTTTTGTGAGCTGAGTAGCGGGTTTTGTGTTTCCCCCTTGTAGGGGGTGTTAGGCTTTGGGCTATGGGAAAGTGTGTCGCCTTTCCGCCCTTGGAGTTGTGTAGTAATTATTGTGTTGAGGTGTAGGGAGTTGATGTTACGTTGGGCGCCGAGATGGAGTGTGAGCGTGAAGGTGTGTTATGGAAACTTATTCGCGTGATATTAGACTAATTATTAATTCAAAGATGACTTCAATGATAGTGATGTATATGTAAATATGTTGGTAACTTATAATTAATTATTATTAAATATTGTTCATGTTGACAACTGTTGTTATTCACTAACTGTTCAGTTGAATAACTGTTATTCGATGTTTGTATTTTACATGCCATTACCTTTAGGTTCTTGTGTTACTCTGTTCAGGCTGGGGATACGGGACCATCATATCATACCCTACTTAAGCGACTAAACCCACCTTACAGTTAGCATTTACTTTTTTAAAGCCTCACAAGTAGTGGTCCTTTATAACATAATTTCTCTTATTATATTTCTCTAGCCCATCAGCATATAATAAAATGATATACAATTGTAACTGTTGTGGATAATATGTGTATCCATTGCGGTAATAAATTAATTGGGTGTCTCAAGAAATTGTTAGCTTACTTACCTATTTTTTTTACTTAGTTTTTTTTTTTTTTTTTTTTTTTGTGACAAAAATTTCATTCTGTTTTCTAAACTTGTATTCTATTGAAAACTACTATTATCCACTATTTTGTTTGATTCAGAAATGTCCCTTGTTTAAATAATCTTTAAAAATCCTCTTTTTTTAAATCTTACTTGAGTAATTTGAGACTCTTCCATTTATACATTTGTACAACAAAGCTCTTAACTGGCAATCCTATTTTGTTTACAGCTCAGCCTCCAGTCTTTGGCCCTTGCAGACTTCTAGACTTTGAACTAGAAATGGCTTTCTTTACTGGTCCAGCTACTGAATTAGGCTCACCAATACCAATGGACAAAGCAGAAGATCATATCTTTGGTATGGTCTTGATGAATGACTGGAGTGGTGAGTCATTTTTTTCTTCCAAGTACTGTTACTTTTTGTTGGCCTCCTTCAGTTGTACAACGACTATGGTTCATATTGAACACTTTTTTCATGTGACTGTGGAGTTTTTATGTATAGATTGGTTAAAGTACTTATTCAATCTTCATCTTTTGTTGCCTACATATTCAATATGTGTATTAGTTCAATATTCAGTTTTGTTGCATATATATTCAGTATGTATATTGTTCAGTATTCAGTTTTGTTGCCTATATATTCAGTATGTGTATGTGTATTAATTAGTTCAATATTCAGTTTTTGTTGCCTATATATTCAGTATGTGTATTAGTTCAATATTTATTTTTTGTTGCCTATATATTCAGTATCTGTATTTGTTCAATATTCAGAGCTAAGATTTTCATTATTTTTGTTTCATCTAGCTCGAGACATACAAAAGTGGGAATATGTTCCGCTTGGTCCATTCTTAGCCAAAAATCTCGGCACCACAATATCTCCCTGGGTTGTGACCATGGATGCACTAAAACCTTTTATTGTCCCAAACTCTGAACAGGTATTGTACATTTTGTGCAAAGACAAGAGTACAGTTTGTTTATCAAATACCTATGATTTAATTTACTTTGCAAAGTACATTCTTAATTTGTATTTTTTAATTATGTTTCATTCCAGAATCCAACACCCTTGCCGTACTTGCGACATTCAGACAACTATAACTTTGACATTAAGCTTGATGTTTCAATCTTTGGTTAGTATAGATGAAGCATATATATACTTGAAATGATGTTGGGATTAAATACAATCTCTTACTTTTTAACTTTGGAAACAAAAAAAATTTTTTTTTTAAATTCGTATTCATTTAAATTGCATTTCATAATTTTTTTCTTTCAGCTGAGGGTATGACCAAGCCTGCCATTATCAGTCAGTCTAACTTTCAAGTGAGTATGCTGTAATAAATTTACCATTAAAAATAGTGTTCAAAGCATATGTTTGGTATGTTTATTTTATCTGTTCTTACATTCATTTGAATTAGTGTTAGTACTATATCCATTGGGATGAGCGTTGGCTGAGCGGTAAAGCGCTTGGCTTATGAACCATGGGGTCCTGTGTTAAAGACTGATATTTAAATTCTGTATCTTTGGGTGCCTTTGAGTCCACCCAGCTTTAATGGGTACCTGACATTAATTGGGGAAAAGAAAAGGCTGTTGGTCGTTGTGCTGGCCACATGACAGCCTCATTAACTGTGGGCCATAGAAACAGATGACCTTTACATCATCTGCCCTATGGATCGCAAGGTCTGAAAGGGGAACTGTACTTTAATTGTTTACTTTTGGTTGTTACAATTTCCATTAGTTGCTCAATATAAATAATTGGAAACCTACTAAAACTTCATGCAGAAACTTTTGTTTAAAATATTATATAAGCCATAGATTTTTAGGTTTTAGCTGGCAAAACATTTTATTTTCTGTTCTATTTATTTATTTATTTGAATTCTGCATTTTCTTAAATTATAATAATTATTGATTAACCCTAATTTAACCAAAAATCTATTGTTTTAGAACATGTATTGGACAATGAAGCAGCAACTCGTTCACCATACCATCACTGGCTGTAATATTAACCCTGGAGATCTGATGGGATCTGGCACTATTTCAGGCCTGGTGAGTTTTGTAGTTCTCTATAATACACTTGTAAGGTGGAAAGGTTAAGTGTCATTGCTGGTAGTTATTGGACTTCAGTTTTATGATGGAAAAAATGAAAACTCAAATCGTTTGAGTAGTCCTCAACTGCAATTTGGTTCTTCATTTAAAAAAAAAATTAGACTAAGACATCACACATTTGTTTAGAGCACAATTGTTTGTCAATTTTTCTTCCAGGTTTCAAAAATATATTAAAGTTTATCCCATTTCCCTGCTAAAAGACTAAGTCTACAAGCAAAAAACCTATAAATGATATTAGAATTTAGTGTTTTTATTTTAGGGATCCGGTATATGAGAAATGGTGGAAAGTAGAAAGTTTGACTAAATGGGCCAATGATATAGGTTTGAGTCCTGGTGGAGTTATATTTTTAATGGATGCCTAATATTGGTAATGAAAATGTAAAGCAGTTGTTTTTTAAGTTGGCCAATATGTCATTGGAGCATTGTGACCGTATAGCCCTATTTCTGAGATGCATTCTCGCCGCTAGCTTAACATGCAAAACTTGAATCCAACTGTTCATTGTGGATTTTTTTTTTTTGTGTTGGCGGAGATCTTTGCTACTTCATTCTCCATTGCTTTCCTTGCATTCACTTCACTCCACAGTGTGGTCTAAAGCAATGTCTTCCTAAATATTTATATCTATGTCCACTCACTTGATGTAAACAACCAGTTTTCTGTGTGTGCCTGTTTGCTAATTAGAAATATATTTAAGGGGGTACAGGCTGAAGTAACTAAGAAAAGAAATGCTGTTGATTACCCCTCCCCTACAAATCAGATTGTAAACATCTATTGCTGCTTCATTCCAGACACCTACTTCTTTGGGGTCAATGCTAGAACTGTGTTGGAAGGGAACCCGAACAGTTGATCTGGGGAATGGCATCACAAGAAAGTTTTTACAGGATGGAGACGAGGTCATCTTTCGTGGTGAGTTGTCACTTTCCGTTCTCCTTGACTATAGAGAGAAATTATTTTAGAAAAGTTGAAAGCCTTTTAGCCTCTGAATATATTTAAATAAAAGTTAAGTAATAATTAAATAATTATAGCTTGAATTGGAAAATTTGTTTTTCTAAAAAATTAATTTGTTGATTTTTAACAAATTTGTGAGCTGTTAAATAGTCTGTTAGTTTTAATCTTGTAGTCTCATACAGAAATAACAGTAATACAGTAACAGTTGTGTCATGTGAGAGAAACTGAAACAAATAGCTTAATTTGTAGAAGTAAAAAAATATGATTAAAGTTTAATATCGTTAACTTGAAAGCTTAATGTTATCCACTTGGTAAATAAGCATTATAAACAGAGGCTGTATAGATTGTTATCTGCCATTGGTTTCAGCTTTGAGACATTTGGCAGGGCAGGTTACAATAGATGGTTGCTGGAAAAAAAAATGTTAAGACTACAATCATCTAGGGTTCTAAATTTCTATCTGATCATTTTTTGACATCAAATATTTTATTTCATCATCAGGCTATTGTGAAACAGAAGGCTACAGGCTTGGCTTTGGTACTTGCACAGGAAAAATTCTACCAGCACTTCAGCTTCAATTTTAAAAAGAACAACAGCCATGGTCAGTTTTATCTCTACATTAGTCAATTTTGTAATGAGATTTTTTACTTTTTTTTTAAGCTTAATAAACATTATACTTTTTTTTTTTAAATTATGTTGAAAAAAGAGTCTTTTGTTAACACACCCTCATACAGTCATTGTAAAAACAAATTTTTTAAGTGTTTAAGAAAGAGGTCCAGCTATAAAAAATGGAACTCTGCCTGCCACAATATGGGGCTTGTTTCTTGTTGAGTGGAACTGTGCATTTTGTTATTTTTTAATTCAGTCCACTCTTTGCTATGTTTAGGACTGTTAGATCTGAGCTCAAATACCATTTAAGGTATTATTCTGCATTTATGTGTATATACCTTACTATTGATGTGTAATGGGCTACATTATGATTGATGTCTTTTATTGGCTCTAAGCATCACCTTTTTTTGCATATTTGAAGGAACCAAAATTCAACGGATTATGATGGCATCCTAAACCAAAAAAAAAAAACAATCTTGAATTTACATGTTAAATCCACTAAATATTTGTATTGACTGACACATTATTTGGAGGAACAGATTCATGTGTGTCATATGTTGAAAAGAAACACACACATGCTTAAAAGTAATACTAACATAATCTTCAAAAGTAAAAGTAAAATGCTTTAGTGACTATGGGCAAGTATTTCAAAGAAGTCTGTTGACTTTCTCTTTGGGCAGAAATAATCCCTGACCGCTTCAATGTTCGGGTGTTGGAGTGTCTTCATTTTCCAACTTCCTCATCCTTTGTCCATGGTGCAGATGTCAGAATGATCTTGTGGCTGTTGGTTAGGTAGACATGTTGGAGAATATTTACCATGTGGATAACAAAAGAATTGGAATGTGTCAATAAAAAAAATTTTTTAATTGTGTTAACATGCTCCACTCAATCTCCCTTACTTCTTGCATTTGTCATCTTTTTCGCTTCTCTGTCCTTGTAACATGCAACCGAATAGCTGTGTCATATTTTTTTTTTCTATCTCCAACCCTTGAAAATAGAGTGCAGCTTACATGTGGGTGCTGCTTATATTCGATAGTTTGGTACATCCGATTACCGATTACTATATGTATTACATGTTCATACATTCTGTTGATGTATTTAAGAAAAATTGGTTTGTATTCAAGTGCCTTTATATTTACCCAGTAAAACTATCCTTGTGTTATATACATTTAAGCATACTTATTTTTTGTTAATTTTTTATTTGACTCTATTCTTTGTGATTCAGTTTTTTAAATATGCTGAAATTTCATATTTTTCAAAGGCCAACGGATAGTGTGGCATTCTGCTTCCTATATAAACATATCTCTTTCAATTATAGTTATACTTTAAAAGAAAAAATATGTTTGACTAAACATTTGAATATGATGGATGTAATTTAATACTTTCCTGACATATTAAATCAATCATTGATTTAATAATTTTGTTTTGGTACTTCAAATTAAGGATTCTCAAAGTTTTACTTTTTTTTTTTCTCCTTTAGAATGTTGGTTGTGTACTAGAAGAACAATGTTTTAATTGTAACATTCCATTGTTTTGTTATTGGAATTGTGTTATGTTTTTGTCATTTTCAATAAATATGTATTACTAATGTGCATTAAATATTTATTCATTTGTTTTGCTCATACTAAAGAATTTCTATTTAGTCAGTTTAAGAAACAAGTGTTTAAAATTCACTGTAAGACTGTTTTTTGTAAGACATGAATCACTTTCTAAAGTCATTGTTCAAAGTACTTCTTCTCTTCTTCTTCTAGCCAGTTTTTTGCTGCTGAGCTGTCAGCTCTTTTGCAGACTGTGCCAAGGGAAAATAGTGTGCTGTTTTCTTCAGTTGTTCAGCACTGCCGTACAGGGTGTTGGTGATGTTGGGCTGGAGTGGTAGTAGGGTCAGCCTGAGGTGGGGTAGGGAGGGGGGCATTCAAAGAGGTACAGAGGAGGGGAGCACAAAGAAAGGGTCATTCAAATAAATGCTGGCTGGACAACATGAAATAATGGACTAGCCGCTCTGTCATCTGCTAATGACAGCTCTCGGCCAGGATTGGCAGAGGGAATTAAGCATAGAAGACGGGATGCCACATTTATCTCATCAGTAAGAACTGCCAAGGGTCCACACTGTTGACGTTTAAAATGACTTATTGTGTGCCAACTACTTGTAAGTAGGTCAAGAAATAACTGCATTGGGGAACTATAAATGATTTTCTGTGTCAACCTCTTTACCTGCTAAGAACAGCTGCTGAGCAGGATTTGGTTACGCAAACTGCCACAGCACCCCTGCGACAAAAGTCAGATGATAATTATACTTGGAAGTAAGAGTAAAATCATAAAGATTTTCACTCGCAGCACACACCAACTATCAATGACTTTAAAGAAACTTTTTTCCAAAAGTTTTACTTTGGATTTCTCATCATTTTTTATGACAGTAGCATTACTGGGGTCCAAGATGGGGTACATTTTGAGAATCAGTCTTGGTAGAGACAGAAGTTTATACAGCTGAAAATGAAAGTAGGAGAAAAACACAATTTTGTGCTGGTTACAGCTGGTCACTCGCTGGTCCCTTGTAAAACATTGACCATAAAACTTTGCCTTCACTATGACAGCTGAAAAGAAAACTTTGCCTCTTTATCAAATACTAGCCTTTTGTTTTGGTGTACTGATGCTTGTACTATTAACTAGCAACTATTATTCTTTCAGTCATGGATAACCTCATTTTTCATAACCAGGAATTTAAACTTAGGACATACAGTGCAGCAGTTGTGCTCTTTGCTCGACCAATCTATCATTGTTAAGCACCTGTACCCCTAAATACTTGTTTTCTCGGAATCGGTTGCCTGAGACAGCCAGAAAAACTAGTGACGTTGCAGAAATTAAGTCATTGATGAAAACGCATGACTAGATTGTCTAGGAACCCGAGTAGGACGTAATCATCTTTTTTTAAAATAACGTCTGTATTCTATAATATAAGATTTAGCCGTGTACATTTAGTTGTAAAAAAAAAAAAAAACAGCGCTGTACAGCAGACCATAAAGTATTCTTCCCCAGATTTAGCCCAAGGACTTCGGGGTTCAAACCATACAGCCTAAGATTGTTATAGTTTCAAAAGTTTGTGTACAAGTATACAGCAGATTAGGAAAGTCGGGAAATAGAACATATTAAATGAAAAGGAGTTCCCAGAATATACAATTAACAATATCGTATTTGTTTTCCCTTCTTATTTAGGCCAGTGTTTAAATTGTGTTCCCATTTCTAGACTTTCATCAAGCCCCTAGATATTCATATAGAAAGTTAAGGGGAGAAAACCTTTTTTTTCAAAGGCATGATTACGGTTCTTGGATGATTATGGTTGTTTGTGTGAAATTACTGATCTGCCTTTCGCTAAATCTGTTTAATCTCCTGGATAACACGAACTAAGCCGACGATATACAGATATGCTGTCTGGTTCTAGGTCTAGAATGCTGTCTCGGCGTGGTCTTAGAATCAGTACAGATTATTAGTCTGGAGTATGGAGAAGTAGCGGTTCTCACATTCGAACGTTTTGAATCTCGGTACGTTATGAGTTCGGGGAAAATTGAGGTGTATGTCGTGTTAGAGTAATTTTTTTTTTATTTAGCCTATATGTAAGTTTTAGACGTTGCTTTGGAAATGAGGATTATCCCATCATAGACCAAACATTCTATATGAAGGAATGACGACAAGTCGGATCGACTGTGATGATAGCTCGAAATGTAAACCACACGTCTATTCGGCTTGAGTACATTTTTACTTGAAATGAGTTGGCAGTAGTAGCGTAGCCATGTAGAATGCAATGTTACGTAGATACGGGGGGAGGGTGAGGTCATCGGTACAGTGGTTAGCATTGTTATTATTGCTTTAGCGCGTTAGGCACTCTGTTCCATATTCTGACGCTCACAAAAGGACCTGAGGGGGGGGGGGGGATTAAGCGTAAAGACGAGATACCGTATAATCTCAGGCTCAGTAAGAACTGTTAAGGGTCCACACTGTTGAAGTTTTAAGCGACTTACTGTGTGGCACCAATCTCAGGCTCAGTAAGAACTGTTAAGGGTCCACACTGTTGAAGTTTGAAGCGACTTACTGTGTGGCACCAATTTCAGGCTCAGTAAGAACTGTTAAGGGTCCACACTGTTGAAGTTTGAAGCGACTTACTGTGTGGCACCAATTTCAGGCTCAGTAAGAACTGTTAAGGGTCCACACTGTTGAAGTTTGAAGCGACTTACTGTGTGGCACCAATTTCAGGCTCAGTAAGAACTGTTAAGGGTCCACACTGTTGAAGTTTGAAGCGACTTACTGTGTGGCACCAATTTCAGGCTCAGTAAGAACTGTTAAGGGTCCACACTGTTGAAGTTTGAAGCGACTTACTGTGTGGCACCAATCTCAGGCTCAGTAAGAACTGTTAAGGGTCCACACTGTTGAAGTTTGAAGCGACTTACTGTGTGCCACCAATTTCAGGCTCAGTAAGAACTGTTAAGGGTCCACACTGTTGAAGTTTGAAGCGACTTACTGTGTGGCACCAATTTCAGGCTCAGTAAGAACTGTTAAGGGTCCACACTGTTGAAGTTTGAAGCGACTTACTGTGTGGCACCAATCTCAGGGGAAGGAAAAACTGCAAAGGGAAACCATCACTGATTGTCCTTGACCCAGGTGAGAGGGGAACAAAATGGCATTAGATATTTCCTCTTATGGCTACCGGCTACAATGAAAGCGTAAGATCAAAGCCAATCCACCAATAATTGAAAAATAAAAGAATATTAAAGAAAGGCCATCATTTTCTAAACTCGGCCATTAATTGCCCGTACAGGAAGTAGTTCCTTGTATCGATGCTTTTCCAATATCCAGATTATGGCTGACAGATTTTAGTACAATGAATAGCTAGGACTACACCATAATGCCCCCATCTCGCTGGGACTTTTACACCAGTACAATAATCGAAGGGCATGTGTGATAGTTTTTTCTGTTGTTATTGTGTTTTTTTTTTTTAATAACAACTAGAATACTCAGAAGTTCTGGTACAGAGTTATAACTTCGAAATGTTTAAAGCTTATTTGTATATATGTGGTCGGTGTGTTTGAGAGTATGTGAGGTAAAAAAAAGTAAAGTTCCCCTTTTAGACGCGATCTATAGGTCAGATGATGTAAAGGTCATCTGTTTCTGAGGTCTGCGGTTAACGAGGGTGTCATGTGACCAGGACAACGACCAACCGCCTTTACTTTTCTCCAAATAATGTCAGGTACCCGTTAGATTTGGGTGGACTCAAAGGCGCCCAAATATTCCGAAGTTTAAAATTCAAGTCTTTACCAGGATTAGAACCCGGAACCTCGGTTCGGAAGTTAAGCGCTTTACCGCTCAGCCATCGCGCCTCCTTTGAGAGTATACGTATGCGTCTAAATACTTTCCTATACTTAGATTATTTTACAGACATCTATCTATGGCATTCTACGTTATACAATTTGTCATGTGACTAAAGAGGTCAAGCCTTGATACACACGGTCAAAGGTTAGGTATTTGGAATCAAGAGAAGCTGCATCGTTTTCAACATTTTGTTCTACTTGTATTCATCATCTGCAATCCAGGAATTCTTTCTGAATGATTGTCCTCTATAGACCTCTACTTGCCCTCCATAGACCTCTGCTTGCCCTCCATAGACCTCTACTTGTCCTCTATAGACATCTTGCCCTCTATAGACCTCTGCTTGTCCTCTATAGACCTCTACTTGTCCTCTATGGACCTCTACCTGTCCTCTATGGCCTCTACTTGCCCTCTATAGACCTCTACTTGACCTCTATAGACCTCTTTTTACCCTACATAGACCTCTACTTGCCCTCTGTAGACCTCTACTTGCCCTCTGTAGACCTCTACTTGCCCTCTGTAGACCTCTACTTGACCTCTATAGACCTCTACTTGCCCTCTATAGACCTCTACTTGCCTATATAGACATCTACTTGCCCTATTTTCTATTCAAACATAACATTTCAAACATAAACTATCGTAAATTCCTCCACGTTTTTACAAAGCCTATATCAACTCTGCCTGTCTGTCTGGTAAAAAGTTTAAACATATTGTTTTTCTCCCATTTCCCTTCTCGGATCAAGCTGAAACTCTGTAGGCTACTATAATTCATTGAACCTGACAAGACATGAAGCAATAAACAAAAATTAGCCTAGTTAATTAATTATTGGTGATTAATTTTTTTTTTTTTTTGCTTGATATAAAAATAAAGGAAACAAATGCTACTTAATGAGATATGTATATTTATATATGGATTTAATCCCAATATTCCGCTTGGACACGTTTTTTTTCTCCCACATTCTAGTACTAAAAGAAATAAATATCTGGTTTATTAAAATACTTCCCTTATCAATACTTCCGTATTATTTACACCGGATATACCAACAATCTAGCTATTTATAGTATTTCCGCCATGTATGAGAATCTCCTATGTTGCCGTTTAATGTCCACCAGATATACCAACAAAACAAAATCCAACATACTCTTTATGATTTTCCTTCATGAATAAAAATCTCCATTGCACTCGCTTTAACATGTAGGCCATATATCACAAAGTAAATAATTTATGTAGATCTATGTCTCCCAAGTTTATGTATTTATTTCTTTACACTTGTTAACCCTTAGTGTAGGTACAGTAATTATGTACGGTTTCTGTGACCACGTCACACTTGGTGCATTGTGCAGCCAGCCCAGTGCCCATCTCACATTTCGTTGGGTCTCACCTGCAGCTAGCCATGATGTTTGCACAAGGTCCGTGCTAAGTGCAAGGGGAGTGAATTTCACGCATGGAACAATCACGGCGTTGTGAGACCCGGGCTTCCGGTTTAGTCGATACTTGGACCAGAACATGTATTATGATAAGTAGCAGTACTGAAGATAACAAGGCCCTGAACATGTACTAGTATAAATAGTAGAACTGAAGTATTATTATAAAAGTAGCAGTCGGAAAATGAAATGTTACCAGAGAATGTCGACCACGTCCTTCCAATCTGCAGATTCGATCGAGAGACCCAAATAAAAAACTTCCCCTTTCTGACCTTGCGATCTATGGGGCAGATGATGTTAATTAACACGGTCATCTGTTTATTTGACCAACGGTTAATTAGGGTGTCATGTGGCCAGAACAACGACCAATCGCCTTTATTTTCCCGAGATTCAAAATCCAACTCTTCACCAAGATTCGAACCCAGGACCCCAAGTTCGGAAGCCAAGCGCTTAACCACTCAGTCACCCCTCACCCACATTATTATATGTAGTAGTGGTGAAGATATCATGTCCTTATTCTTTCTTTCCAATAGAAATTTAAAAAAATGACAGTTGATCCTGAGGGCATGAATGACTGAATAGTCATCTTTTCTAAAACATATATTTAGTGTTTCCGAGTAGTCACACAACTACCGATGACATTACAGCTGGCTAAACATACTGCGCAATATGGACCTACTCCTAACTGGTCCTCGAATATTTTCATGACTCAATTCTACGTAGTACAATAACTTCCGTTAGAAGGGCAAAAAGAATATATAATTCCGGATCAAGGAAAGGGTAACTCCTACCACCCTATCTTTCTCTCCCTCCCTTTTTTCTACACAGCCCGAGTGTCTCCCCTCCCCTCCCAAGACTCGGGTTAAAACTTCAAAGTTTTCACGGATATTAAAATTGTTATCTTGTGGGCCGGCAACTCTTATCCAAGGTGTCACATTTATCGGAAGTACTTCAAATCTTGTCGGAATCTGGGATTGCTTAAAAAAAAACACAGAACCGTTGGAGCACCGAAACAATATTTTAGTTGTTTTCTAAATATTTTGAATAAATGAAATGTGCACATCCCTGTTTCCAGCTATAGTCAGTACATACGCCAATGAGATGAAATCAATGGTGGAAAAAAAACGACCAGAAACGCAAGTTGTATAATTAATGGGAATTCCCTTGTATACATAAAATGTAAATTTTTACTTTAATAATGCTACTCTCTAGGTACTGCTGGGTGTTTAGTTTTACGAGTTTCAGATGTTCCTTCAGAAGTGATGCCCATACCTCTGTGCTTGAAGAGTTTAGCAGACGAACAAATGATGCATGCTGGGATTTCTAACATTGATGACATGTATGCACTACGCAAGACAGCAGAGTTTCTGTGCAGGGCTTTTGCAAAAGAGTAATCGAGCCTCTCAAGCCCTCACTCAAATGGAGTTTGATGATGATGATGATCTGGTCGAGTTTGCTTGAAGGTACCATCCTATTTCAAAACAAGCTGGTCGTTACTGTACTTCAGTTCCCTACAACTTATTTTAGCGCAGCAGGATTTCCTGATTATGCTGCAACAAAGTCAGAGTCTACAAACACCAGAACCAAAATTTTTAAAAATGTATCTGACCAATATCGCGCCAGATATAAAAAGTTATGATCTTCAAGTACACAATGTCATCAAAGTTAATAAGCCATACGTTTTTTTAGTATGTATTTTCATATAGGTCTATTTATTTACTTGAAAATATCTAATAACGTTAAATTTACAGTGTGGTTTAAATACTACAATGTTGTAGGAAATAGTCCATCCTAAAAAATAAGGAAGATTTTCCCACTGTACGATGTGTCCGTTAAAGGAAAATTGGAAAACAATGTTTTAGAAAAAAAATGACATGCGCAGTGGCTTGTTGCAATGAAACTCACAAACACACACACGCACACAAACTGTTTACACACACACAAAGGCCAAATAATTATTCTTTAATTTAGACCTAATTTACACTTTTTGTTTTCCAGAAAGGCTAAAACTAGTCTCATCACAATGAAGAACGAAAAAGAAGAGTTTCAAAGAAGAGGTGGGGCGCCGGACGGTGTATACACTTGAACATTAAGGCAGCAGAGATGACATTTGTGGTCTCAGACCACGTTCGCCAAGTGACATTCAGTTGTCATTTGGCGTTGACATTCTGCAACATAGTGGCGTTCATTACACTCCATGCCTATAAGCACAAGGCTAGAACCCTGACCCTCGGGTTGTTTGTAACCTTCCTTCCCGGCGCCACATCCCCCCACACCCCAATCCCGGCTTGTGGGGGACCCCCCCAACCCCATATTTCTCATACCCCCATACTTATGGGATAATTTATTCATAAGCATACGTGTCGTCTAGTCCCTAAAGTTTCAATAGACTTTCTCTCCTGGTACAGACCCTTCGCTTGTTTGCTGGTTCGGGCTATTGAAAAGGAAACATGTAAATATGACTGGGCGAGGTGAAGACTGCCGCCTTCAAGTCTTGAAACATCGTCTTTGATTGGTTGACGCACTGTATTGCACCCACCCCACTAAAATACGATTTTTCCCCCCAAATTTACCAACTTTGGAAAATTATCGCTTCTCTGCCCCTTGTTAATACATTTCTCTTACTGAACATTTTCGTTGCTCTCTCTCTCTCTCTCTCTCTCTCTCTCTCTCTCTCTCTCTCTCTCTCTCTCTCTTCTGTAGCATGGACTATGTTTTAAAAAAAAAAGAATTCTAATCAATTATTTTCCGGTGTTGGATAAACTCAACGCGTGATAACTCACAAACTTCGCTTTTGCGTGTGTGTAGGGAGGAACTGTGGTAGTTTTTTTTTTTTTTTTTTTTACGACTTATTTCCCCTGTTCACTTCAGCCAAGAATAACTCTGGTTGTCACTATCAGAGACATGAACGACAGAGTTGTCGTTATTGGAATAACTACAAGGGGGTCTATCAGTTTGAGTTTTCACAAGCATGTGTGACATGTTTTTTTTTCCCCTTCTGCCTTTTCTTCTTGTGTGACAGTACAGTGACAATTTCATGGAATGTTACAATGTATTTCACCATATCGTCGAATATAGTTTAAAAAACTGTGTTTTTTGTTTAGTGTTCAGTGCATCACATGACAGCCGTCGTATAGTCGTTTGATGACAGGAGAAAGTTGAACGGGTTTAGGGACAAGCTCTTTATGGGAATAACCAGCACAGTCGACACAACTGTGACATTTGGCTTCCAAGTGTTTCGTTATTAATTAAAGGATTCATATAAGGCCAGTAATTAACTGACCTTCGGAGTCTTCATTTGGACTGGTAAGTTTTGTTTTGTTCTGAAATGGAAAGAGTTAATTTAAACTCAGTTTCGTATTACGATTCAGGTGAGGTGTTATCATTTTTTTAAAAATGCATATCTAAGGGGAAGAACTCCGTATTTAGAACTATAAATATAAATCAATAATTATACTGGAGAAGTTATTTCCTTCGATGTACAAATGATTAATTATCAATAATTAATTGGTTTCAAATCTTGTCGGAATCTGGGATTGCTGAGAAAAAAAAATCCAGAACCGTTGGAACACCGAGACGATGTTTTCGTTGTTTTCAAAGTGATCTGATCTGAGAATGGCTGTGGGAGAAATAACGTGTACACTGACACAAGAGAAAAAAACTAATAATTTCGTTATATTTCTGACTACTGAAGAATTAATTTAATTAATGAAAAATTAATTACCAATAATCAATTGACTAATTGGTTAAATTTTTATTGATTCCTGTCTTGTCTATTCCAATGTTTAATGGTGCAAAGAATAGTCCGAGACTAAATGTGGGGAAACGAACGTGTTGGAATTTTTTACCAGACAGAATCAACTGATATGATATGATATGATATAAGCTTTGTAAAATAAGGCTTGTCTTCGAGTCCGAAGATTAGTGAGGAATGCAGTATTTCCCGTGGCTGCACAGCCCCAGCTCTGACCTACATATTTTGCCACAACCAAGGCAAGCTTAACCATTGTCCGCGGGTGGTCGATTTACATTTTCTTTTTTTCCGTCTGCGTCTGTCCTCGGCGGTGGATTTTCTTTAGGTCTCAAATTAATAAGTAGATGTGTTACCACAATTGTTTCATTATTCTTTACGTACACAAACATGGCATCCTTATATGTATTCGAAAATGTCAAAAACTGTCATTTTACCTGCCTGGGTCGACCACTTCGGGGGGGGGGGCGCATATTTGAGTTTGTGTTCCCACACAACCTGTCTTTGTAACCTTGTTTAAATTACATTATGTAATACGCAAAAACAAAGTCTAAAGATCACTACACAGATGGACTAATCTAAAACATCTTTTTATTAAAACATAACACAAAGAGCTAAACACCTAGATTCATTATTCTTTCAACTATTCTTGTCCTAGGATTTGGTTGTTCGTGACATTTCATTACTTTAGTGTCATTACCAGAGTGTGCTCTACGCGGTTCAATCCGCACCAATTCCTCCCACCCCCCCCACCCCCCATCTCCAGGACCCCAATGTCTGGATGCGTCTGTATACGAAAAGGTGCCGTTAAGAAGATTTAAAGAAAACAAAATCGCAAATTTGAAAAAAAATATTTACATTGTTCTTTTTTGCAAGAAGAAACATTGTTTTTTGAACGACTGTTTCTTTTACAATTCAATGTAGACAAAACATGAAATAACGAATGTTGGGGGCAGGGGGGTGGATGAAGGTGAGATAAAAGAAACGAATGACTCTTTTCGTAACAACAGAATGATTCCGACTAGACCAAACACTCGGAAACATGCCGTCTAATTAGGCGTAAAAGATTATAGCATTAGTCATGATAGTTGTAGATCAGTTTTTATCATGAGTTATAATTTGATTTTCTGGCTTGTTTTGTCGTGTTAGATTACAGCTATAAGCTTTTACACGAAACATGTTAGCTGTACAATAATTGTTCAGAGATAAAGGCAATGGAATATGGCGAAACATAAACAAACATCTACGAGGACTCGAATCATGCACCTCTGACTTGGCTGCATCGCGACTCATGTACTAAGCTAACATTGGTCACGACCATTCGGGAACATTTTCCGAGCCGTCTAGATCTAAACGTATATCATTACAATGTTCTAAAGTCTAGAAGGAACATACTTTCGCTTAACCAGAAGCTTTTTCTCGGGGGAGGGTTAATGTTGAGGGGGTAGAAGATGTTCCATTTTAAAAATCTTTCATTTGCTATTAAGAGCCAAATAATCGATCTATAGGATGTATAAAGGAGGTATTGTCTTAAAAAAAAACATTTTTTTTTCATGTTTTGTTTTTATTGACATCGAAACTTTGTGACAAGAAAAATGATCAATTCAGTTGTAACCCTTGAGCGATTTGCTTCCAATTTATCAAGAATAAATATTTAAAATTTTTATCTTCTGAAAGCAAACTGTTTTGTATTTAAAATGAAATAATTAATTCGCTTCTTTTGCATTTAAAAAGCTGTTTAGAATATACTACTTGTAAACAACAAACAAATAGGGAAAACTATATTAACCAATACTGTAACATACAAAGAACTTACAAAGTATGTAGTTTTTTTTTTTTTTTAAGAAAGAATACCACAGATGTATATATATAATACGCATTTCTTCTCTAGATGTAATAAGCAAATGTAGAGTTATCTATATGCTAGACTTTCATTAGTCTTAAAATTGGTAATATCAACACCCCTTCGGTCAATTGACCAAACGAAATTTTCTTCCCTAGGATATGAGTGAAACCTTAACCTTTCGTGAACTCTCATTAGATTATCATCTAATAACATGTTAAGCCAATTTTTTTTTTAAATTATAGCTTTTTTATGAGGCGCTACTTTCATGCTTATAGCATGATCAGAGCGCTATAGTCCAATCTCGTTTGTGGACCAGCGATGGGTTCTGGGAGAAGGTTTTCCGTGCTGCCTTTCGGCGCTCAGTAAACGCTTCCCAAGCTAAGCGAATCTTACACATAGCTATGTCGTATGTCTTCATGACCAGGATTTCATTGCATTCATATGAATATTGTAAAGAATCTAGGGCAAACATACAACGAAAGTTCAAGGTGAAGGAATGAGTCATGTTTATTTTCTTAATAACAAATGAGAAATGATTACACAAACAATATTGTTTGTGTTAGCTAAGAGTTCATTAAGCTCTGGCCTGCAGGGTTCACTGTCGCCTCCACTGTCTTTCACTAACAAACATGATTCACTGTTGCCGCCTATGATTTTACGTTCCTACAGGGTTCACTATCTTGCAACTAACACACTATCTTCTCGTTGTCTCCATGACAATGTAAAGTTTCCCTTTCAGACCTGCGATCTATAAGTCATTTGTTTCTTTGGTCAACGGTTAACGAGCAGGGTGTCATGTGGCCAGCACAACGACCAACCGTCTTTACTTTCCCCAACTAAAGTCAGGTACCCATTATAGTTGGGTGGACTCAGTGGCGCCCTAAAAATCCCAAAATTCAAAATCCCTGTCTTCACTGAGAATCAAACCCAGGAGCTCTAGGTTCGGAAGCCAAGCGCTTAACCATTCAGCTACCACGCCCCCTCAATAACAATTTACATAAACTCCCAGGAATGTCTTCCACTAACAGGAACGACCCTTCCTGACCGGACTTCAACCTGACCAGACATCTACACTGCTTCTCACCTGCTGACCACTCTGGCAATGATCTCTTCTACAATTCAGACGGTTCTAACCTATCTCGAGTTCTGTTTCTCCATCTACTTAGCCGCAATCAACACTCCTCCATCCATATCTTTATATCTCGTCTATTAGAGTGCACTGGTGCGCGCTATATGCTTCAGTGTAGGAGCAGAGATATAACAATAGTCACAATATAATAATAATAATAATAATAATAACATTAATATAACATTAATATAACTTCCTACCTTGCGGTATCATGGCGTCAACAGGTCAAACAAAACAATAATATCAGAGATTCTTTCAAGCCGCAAACGTCCATTTTGTAGCGAGGGAGGGACCATTGTAGTTATTCATAGATTGTAGTTCTGATATTCGTGTTGAAAATATGGAAACCTGCTTTTTTTTTAAATGCCTGGCACCCTCGGTGGGCAGCAGCTAGGGCCGCTTCAGAATTTGTGTTTCTACACAAACTGTCTTCGTACTATTTATTTTTATTAAATTTCATATTTATGCCATTTTATCACTTTGGTGTCATCCCTTAATGGGTGTAAACTGGTGCTGTCCGAACCTCAGATCGCCGCCCCCAGTAACGCCACTGGCGTTTATAAGTAATGTATACTATTGAATAGCAGAAAACTTTGGCTCGAGAAATTGAGCCGATACCAGCATAGTTCCAAAAAGACGAATACGTTTAGTTATAACTGAATGTGTGTGTGTGTGTTTGTGACTGTGCTTGAATGTTTGCGTGTCCAGATTTGCGAAGGTCAATGCCACTGTGATTTACAGACGACATAACGTTTGCCAACCTGTTGACTTAGACTTGAAGTAGCACTTGACTTAAAAAGTCATAAATTGTTTCACTTATCTTGCCTCCTTCTTCTAGTCCGTGAAATTGTATAGTGGAACTTTTATTACAATTAGAATCAAACCACGCCGGTTATAGTGGAACTTTTATTACAATTAGAATCAAACCACGCCGGTTATAGTGGAACTTTTATTACAATTAGAATCAAACCACGCCGGTTATAGTGGAACTTTTATTACAATTAGAATCAAACCACGCCGGTTATAGTGGAACTTTTATTACAATTAGAATCAAACCACGCCGGTTATAGTGGAACTTTTATTACAATTAGAATCAAACCACGCCGGTTATAGTGGAACTTTTATTACAATTAGAATCAAACCACGCCGGTTATAGTGGAACTTTTATTACAATTAGAATCAAACCACGCCGGTTATAGTGGAACTTTTATTACAATCAGAATCAAACCACGCCGGTTATAGTGGAACTTTTATTACAATTAGAATCAAACCACGCCGGTTATAGTGGAACTTTTATTACAATTAGAATCAAACCACGCCGGTTATAGTGGAACTTTTATTACAATTAGAATCAAACCACGCCGGTTATAGTGGAACTTTTATTACAATTAGAATCAAACCACGCCGGTTATAGTGGAACTTTTATTACAATTAGAATCAAACCACGCCGGTTATAGTGGAACTTTTATTACAATTAGAATCAAACCACGCCGGTTATAGTGGAACTTTTATTACAATTAGAATCAAACCATGCCGGTTTTAGTGGAACTGGGTAGATATTACAATCGGAATCAAACCACGCCGGTTATAGTGGAACTGAGTAGATATTACAATCGGAATCAAACCACGCAGGTTATAGTGGAACTTTTATTACAATCAGAATCAAACCACGCCGGTAATAGTGGAACTTTTATTACAATCAGAATCAAACCACGCCGGTTATAGTGGAACTGGGTAGATATTAAAATCGGAATCAAACCACGCCGGTTATAGTGGAACTTTTATTACAATCAGAATCAAACCACGCCGGTTATAGTGGAACTTTTATTACAATCAGAATCAAACCACGCCGGTTATAGTGGAACTTTTATTACAATTAGAATCAAACCACGCCGGTTATAGTGGAACTTTTATTACAATTAGAATCAAACCACGCCGGTTATAGTGGAACTTTTATTACAATTAGAATCAAACCATGCCGGTTATAGTGGAACTGGGTAGATATTACAATCGGAATCAAACCACGCCGGTTATTGTGGAACTGGGTAGATATTACAATGGGAATCAAACCACGCCGGTTATAGTGGAACTGGGTAGATATTACAATCGGAATCAAACCACGCCGGTTATAGTGGAACTTTTATTACAATCAGAATCAAACCACGCCGGTTATAGTGGAACTTTTATTACAATTAGAATCAAACCACGCCGGTTATAGTGGAACTGGGTAGATATTACAATCGGAATCAAACCACGCCGGTTATAGTGGAACTTTTATTACAATCAGAATCAAACCACGCCGGTTATAGTGGAACTTTTATTACAATTAGAATCAAACCATGCCGGTTTTAGTGGAACTGGGTAGATATTACAATCGGAATCAAACCACGCAGGTTATAGTGGAACTGGGTAGATATTACAATCGGAATCAAACCACGCAGGTTATAGTGGAACTTTTATTACAATCAGAATCAAACCACGCCGGTTATAGTGGAACTTTTATTACAATTAGAATCAAACCATGCCGGTTTTAGTGGAACTGGGTAGATATTACAATCGGAATCAAACCACGCCGGTTATAGTGGAACTGAGTAGATATTACAATCGGAATCAAACCACGCAGGTTATAGTGGAACTTTTATTACAATCAGAATCAAACCACGCCGGTAATAGTGGAACTTTTATTACAATCAGAATCAAACCACGCCGGTTATAGTGGAACTGGGTAGATATTAAAATCGGAATCAAACCACGCCGGTTATAGTGGAACTTTTATTACAATCAGAATCAAACCACGCCGGTTATAGTGGAACTTTTATTACAATTAGAATCAAACCATGCCGGTTATAGTGGAACTGGGTAGATATTACAATCGGAATCAAACCACGCCGGTTATTGTGGAACTGGGTAGATATTACAATGGGAATCAAACCACGCCGGTTATAGTGGAACTGGGTAGATATTACAATCGGAATCAAACCACGCCGGTTATAGTGGAACTTTTATTACAATCAGAATCAAACCACGCCGGTTATAGTGGAACTTTTATTACAATTAGAATCAAACCACGCCGGTTATAGTGGAACTGGGTAGATATTACAATCGGAATCAAACCACGCCGGTTATAGTGGAACTTTTATTACAATCAGAATCAAACCACGCCGGTTATAGTGGAACTTTTATTACAATTAGAATCAAACCATGCCGGTTTTAGTGGAACTGGGTAGATATTACAATCGGAATCAAACCACGCAGGTTATAGTGGAACTGGGTAGATATTACAATCGGAATCAAACCACGCAGGTTATAGTGGAACTTTTATTACAATCAGAATCAAACCACGCCGGTAATAGTGGAACTTTTATTACAATCAGAATCAAACCACGCCGGTTATAGTGGAACTGGGTAGATATTAAAATCGGAATCAAACCACGCCGGTTATAGTGGAACTTTTATTACAATCAGAATCAAACCACGCCGGTTATAGTGGAACTTTTATTACAATTAGAATCAAACCATGCCGGTTATAGTGGAACTGGGTAGATATTACAATCGGAATCAAACCACGCCGGTTATAGTGGAACTGGGTAGATATTACAATCGGAATCAAACCACGCCGGTTATAGTGGAACTGGGTAGATATTACAATCGGAACCAAACCACGCCGGTTATAGTGGAACTTTTATTACAATCAGAATCCAACCACGCCGGTTATAGTGGAACTTTTATTACAATTAGAATCAAACCACGCCGGTTATAGTGGAACTGGGTAGATATTACAATCGGAATCAAACCACGCCGGTTATAGTGGAACTGGGTAGATATTACAATCGGAATCAAACCACGCCGGTTATAGTGGAACTGGGTAGATATTACAATCGGAATCAAACCACGCCGGTTATAGTGGAACTTTTATTACAATCAGAATCAAACCACGCCGGTTATAGTGGAACTGGGTAGATATTACAATCGGAATCAAACCACGCCGGTTATAGTGGAACTGGGTAGATATTACAATCGGAATCAAACCACGCCGGTTATAGTGGAACTGGGTAGATATTACAATCGGAATCAAACCACGCCGGTTATAGTGGAAATGGGTAGATATTACAATCGGAATCAAACCACGCCGGTTATAGTGGAACTGAGTAGATATTACAATCGGAATCAAAACACGCCGGGCTCAGTTTGATTTTCTAATTTTTAGACACCATTAGAACTTACACGTATCACTTACTTTTAAAATAATAACATAATAATTTAACAAGCAAAATAGAAAAAGCCATTAAAAAAATAAAGCTAATCTAAAGGGGAATAACTCTACCCTTAAAATTATATCTATTAATAATGTACAAGCTATTTCCCTTATTTAATATCAACCAAAATAATTAAATAATAATAATTAATTGACTGAGTATTTTTTTTTTATTGATTCATGTTTTCTTAGTTAAGAAAAATAGTTCAAAGTATCTGAGATGAACTCCTATTGAAAAATCAGAGCAGGAAGGACTCAATCCTCCCGTAGTGCTCTGGCAAGAAACTGGGCCGTTCGGCTTTAATGCCTCGTAGCTACCTACAAGTCGAGTGACTGCTCAGACACGTCCCTCCCTTACTCTCATAGCTGGGGACACTCATACAGATATGCGACACTGTTTCGACGCTCTCTCCACAGTGACGGCATCGGGAGTCATAGTTCGGGCGGAACCGGGTTGAAAATATCAATTTGATCGGAGAATACGTGAGGGAGAAATAACGTTAACAATTAATTAAGGGGACTAAACCAAACAAATTTAGCCATATATGTGAATACTGAAGTATTAGTTTTCCTTGTTGTTATCAAACAAAATAATGAGTTACCAGCAAGTAATTGTCTAATTGATTAATGTTTTGTTTATGTCAATGAATAATATTGTCTGTGGTTTATAATCTGAGAATGGGTGTGAAAGAACAGACAGACAGGTGATATAAGCTTTATAAAAATGGTAATGAAAATATGAATTAGAAATGCAGATAATAAATAAATAAAATTATTTTTATTAGGGCTTTTTCTATATCTTACTTTTTGTTGTTGTTGTTACAATTCCTTCAATCAGCTTACATTTTCTACATGGATGGAAATGTAGCAAAGGAAAGTGGAAGTTAGTATGAAGTTAGTCGGTAGCTCAAGTAAAAAAAAATATTTATTTAAAACCTAAAATTTCGTAAATAGTGGTGTAGCTGTATAATTAAGTTACTAGAGCTTCGCGATAATGTAGCGACTGTCGTGGGTTTGGTCACCGTACTGGTTAACGTTTAAAAAATGGTTTTATTTAAAGACATATAAACCATAAACGTTTAGTTTACTGTATTCTCTGAATATAAGTAGAATTGATTTATTGATATACATAATGCATTCACATTATATTACTAAACTTTGTAAAACTAGAATAAAAAAATTTTATTTGAGTATTTCATAAAAAGATGAAGAAAATGCGTTTTTTTAATTAGGTGGAAAGAGTTAAAGAGAAAATGTATTTTCTATTAGGGAATGTAAAGTGGCGATCGGTGTGAATCGAGAGTTAATTTCACTTCTTTTGCCATGACATTTGAACCTATTTTGTCCAAGCTTATATCAGCTTGTCTCGTCTGTCTCTTACAAATATTGTACACGTTATTTCTCCCACTTCCAACTCTCGAATCATGGAAGAAAGTTTGTACAATTATTTATTGCCCCTAACAAAACATAAATCAATAACAAAGAGATGATTTTGATCAATCATTCATAATTAATTAATTTTGTTTTTATACATAATATATAGGAAGAAAAACACACACACCATGCTAATGGGAGATAAGCCTTGTGTACACTAAGAATTGAAAGATAGCTAGAATGAGATGGAATAATTAAATGTTTATCTAAAGATTAAATCTAGGACTGTATGTTGATGTAGAGAATTTACCAAAGATTGTGTGTATGTTAATAAATCACAGAGAAAACGTTGTATTGGATTTGTTAATTAACATTGTCTTAATCACAATGTTCACAAATTATTGACCTTCTACGAAAATACATCGACTGGCATCAATTGTCTAGCCTTCATAACATAACATGTAAAAAAATTATCCGAAAGTTAAAAAAACAGATAATAATCAAAACACTATGTAGAAGACTCCCTTAACTCTATACAACATTATTTTCTAAAAGTAAGATCCAAAGTCCACTTTTAGTCTTACAATTTTTCTTTTATTAAATTATATATGCAAAAAGTTTCTCAAAAACGAGATTAACAAACCTTATCTATACACATAAAAGTCAATGCCCTAGCTAACAAACTATACAAATGATACATTTTCCCACGTGAGGGGGACGAAAAAAAAATGAGTCTATTATTACTTCTCTGGTCTTAGAAAAACTTGGCACCAGTCACGATCGCAAAGGCATCGGTTAAACTTCATCAAATAATATTTCTTTGAGTTCATTGAGTTTTTGTCAAATTGACATACAAATGTTTAGTGACACAAACCAATACTTTTTTTTTACTTCTGCTTTCTTTTTTTTTTTTTTCGCCGGAGAGTGTGGCCGGAGCATGTGGCCGGAGGGAGTGGCCGGAGCATGTGGCCGGAGGGTGTGTCAAAGAGAAGGTTTCCGTGCTATCCTTTGGGTGCTCAGCAAACACAACTCAGTTCAAATAGGTATTTAAATTCAAGCTCCCTCTCAGACCTTGCGATCTAGAGTGGGGGGGGGAAATGTTTCTAGTTTCTATGGCCGACGGTTAACCAGGGTTGCATGTGGCCAGCGCGACGACCAACCACTTTTACTTCCCAGAAGTTTGCCAGGTACCCATCATAGTCGGGGGCGAACTCAGGGGCGTCCTAAAAATCCCGAAGTTCAAAATCCAAGTGTTCACCGAGATTTGAACTCGAGGCCCGGGAGTTGAGACTAGGTCTCTTGAAACGCTAGGCAAATGGTTAGCATCTACTGACCTGAACGAAAGCGTTTAGTCTTCTTGAATGCAGTTGAATAAATGTAATGAATAGAAATAACTCTACACTAGAACTGTTTAAATCTCAGACAGATTTTACCCTATAACTCTAAAGCATGTGTATACAAATATATAAGTAGTTTCCTAAAAGGTCTTTAGGGCCCACGATGTAAAGACAATCTGGGACTGTCGCCAGCACAGCGACCAACTTTCGTCAGTTACCCATTAGAGCTTGAGGGAGTCGTAGGCGTCCTAAAGATCCCATGATTAAAAGTCCCAGAGTATACCAGGATTCGAACCTAGCGCTTTACCACTTAGCCACTGCGCTTCCATATAAATAAATAAATTATAATCTGAATTCTACAAATATGTACAGCGAAGTAGAATTCATGATACGTCTAAGGTCTATGAATGCATAAAACCCCGGGTGGTCGACTACAGCTACACTATCATTCACAAACGCAAGCACACACACACAGCGCCAATGTTATTGATATTGCACTGTGTCTAAATGTATACGCTTATTATGTATTCACATGAAGTCATGTCCCCACAATCAAATTACACATTTGTGACAATGTTGTTCTTTGTATGATTTTTTTTTTGCAACTGGAATGCAACAATGTTTCCTTTTATTAAAAAAAAAGATATTGTAAAGTTCATAATAACCTCCCTTAAGTTCATAATAACCTCCCTTAGGTTCATAATACCCTTTGTAATATCCGCCATATTATACATATTTTCCCACTGCCCTTTTTACAAAGCTTTTATCAATTCCCTTTGTCTATCTGTCTGTCTGTCTGGTAAAATGTTTGTACATGTTATTTTTTCCACACCCATTTTCGGATCAAGTTGAAACTTGGCATAATTATTCATTGGCATAGACACTACATGAGTCAATTAAAAAAAAGAGTTAATTAAGTACTGGTAATTAATTATTTAGTTTAATATCAGTAAGAGACATTAATCCTTCAGTATTCAGGAATATGGGCAAATATCTAGGGTTTGTCCTCTTAGATAATTGTACACACACCCATTCTCAGATCAAGCAGCAAATTGAAAAAATTTTTTATTGTACCTAAAAAACAACAACATGAATCTATTGAAATGTAAACAAATTAATTATTTTGTTTGATATTGAACAACATAAGAGAGCATCCTCATTATTGAGAAATATATGGTGTGGAGTTCTTTCCCTAAGATAAGCTTTTGCTTTTTTCTTTTTAAAGGATTTGATTATGTTTTGCTTTTTTTTAAATATATCATTCATAGAACTATTTTAGAGCGTGAGAGAGAGAGATTAAGAGAGAGAGAGAGAGAGACAGAGAGAGAGAGAGAGAGATAGATAGGTTGAGAGGTTTTCATTGCAGCGTTTGTATTTTGACAAACTTCTCATACAATAAAAGAAAATAGACAAACATAAACTCTGCTGATTCAAAGTAAAAACATTTTCCTTTGAATATAGTTGTTCAACCTTTTTCCAATAAAACACATCCGATTAATTATCATAGCACAGGGCTCGTCATCCTTCCACTTGTGACCTACGCCCAGATCATTATTGTGCAACGTTTTCCAAACCTGGGGCTAAATTTACATTTGAAAGAAAAAAAAGTTCCCCTTTTCAGACCATACGGGCAGATGAAGTTAATGTCATCTGTTTCTGTTTCTTTGGCCAACGGTTAGCGAGCAGGGTGTCATATGGCCAGCACAACGACCAACCGCTTTTACTTTTCCCATCTAATGTCAGGTACCCATTAGAGATTGGTAGACCCAGGTGCGCCCTAAAATTCCCGAAATTCAAAATCACAGACTTCACTAAGATTCGAACCCAGGACCCCAGATTTGGATGCCAAGCGCTTTAGGACTCAACACATAATAGGAATTTGATACGAACTTCATATCTGTTAGGAAAAAGGTTTGGTAGAAAACACTTTTCGCCTGGATTGGACCTTCCTATATAATGATGTGTGTGTGTGTATTTGTTTGTTTCCTAATTTGAGGTTCACGTTAGTTCCACACCGAATCCTAGTATATTTACACAGGTGGTCGCTTCTCAGGCTAGTTACACCTCGCAGGGCATGAGGACCTTCAAGTCGTCAACGTTGAACTGAATTAAGTAACTCGAATGTACTCCTATGGTCAGAACGTTGACACAGAGAGTGAAGCCCTAAAAGAATCACTCCTAAGTTTTGTGTACCTATCTTGAAATTAGAGGACTTGTAGCTTATAAAATAGAGTCGACAGAACATTCGCACAGTGTGTAGATCTAGATCTGAGGCTCCGACATACACGTTTAATAATTTCTTGAAGAAAAACGAAGCTTTGACCTAATTTTGATGTGGTGTAGATACGGATACATTTGTAAGGTAAGACTTTTTTTTATTGAGCATCATCTATTTGTAAATCGATCCACCCCAGTGGCGCTACGAGCCAATGGGGGGCCCTGGCCTGCTTTAGCTCATCTCTCCATTCTGATCTATCTTGTGCTTCTCCTGGCCCGGACTTTTGTTGTTGTAGATCCGCCTCTACGCCACAGTACTCGTGGTCTGCCTTTGGGGCGCCTGTGTTTTTGGTTTTTGCATCTATTGGTATAACTAGAAAAACAAAACTAGACTAAGTCAAAGTTCCCCTTGTAGTCTATAAGGCAGATCTGCTTCATCTGTTTCTCCTTGTAGTCTATAAGGCAGATCTGCTTCATCTGTTTCTCCTTGTAGTCTATAAGGCAGATCTGCTTCATCTGTTTCTCCTTGTAGTCTATAAGGCAGATCTGCTTCATCTGTTTCTCCTTGTAGTCTATAAGGCAGATCTGCTTCATCTGTTTCTCCTTGTAGTCTATAAGGCAGATCTGCTTCATCTGTTTCTCCTTGTAGTCTATAAGGCAGATCTGCTTCATCTGTTTCTCCTTGTAGTCTATAAGGCAGATCTGCTTCATCTGTTTCTCCTTGTGGTCTATAAGGCAGATCTGCTTTATCTGTTTCTCCTTGTAGTCTATAAGGCAGATCTGCTTCATCTGTTTCTCCTTGTGGTCTATAAGGCAGATCTGCTTCATCTGTTTCTCCTTGTAGTCTATAAGGCAGATCTGCTTCATCTGTTTCTCCTTGTAGTCTATAAGGCAGATCTGCTTCATCTGTTTCTCCTTGTGGTCTATAAGGCAGATCTGCTTCATCTGTTTCTCCTTGTAGTCTATAAGGCAGATCTGCTTCATCTGTTTCTCCTTGTGGTCTATAAGGCAGATCTGCTTCATCTGTTTCTCCTTGTAGTCTATAAGGCAGATCTGCTTCATCTGTTTCTCCTTGTAGTCTATAAGGCAGATCTGCTTCATCTGTTTCTCCTTGTAGTCTATAAGGCAGATCTGCTTCATCTGTTTCTCCTTGTAGTCTATAAGGCAGATCTGCTTCATCTGTTTCTCCTTGTAGTCTATAAGGCAGATCTGCTTCATCTGTTTCTCCTTGTAGTCTATAAGGCAGATCTGCTTCATCTGTTTCTCCTTGTGGTCTATAAGGCAGATCTGCTTCATCTGTTTCTCCTTGTGGTCTATAAGGCAGATCTGCTTCATCTGTTTCTCCTTGTGGTCTATAAGGCAGATCTGCTTCATCTGTTTCTCCTTGTGGTCTATAAGGCAGATCTGCTTCATCTGTTTCTCCTTGTAGTCTATAAGGCAGATCTGCTTCATCTGTTTCTCCTTGTAGTCTATAAGGCAGATCTGCTTCATCTGTTTCTCCTTGTAGTCTATAAGGCAGATCTGCTTCATCTGTTTCTCCTTGTAGTCTATAAGGCAGATCTGCTTCATCTGTTTCTCCTTGTAGTCTATAAGGCAGATCTGCTTCATCTGTTTCTCCTTGTAGTCTATAAGGCAGATCTGCTTCATCTGTTTCTCCTTGTGGTCTATAAGGCAGATCTGCTTCATCTGTTTCTCCTTGTGGTCTATAAGGCAGATCTGCTTCATCTGTTTCTCCTTGTGGTCTATAAGGCAGATCTGCTTCATCTGTTTCTCCTTGTAGTCTATAAGGCAGATCTGCTTCATCTGTTTCTCCTTGTGGTCTATAAGGCAGATCTGCTTCATCTGTTTCTGTGGCCTACGGTTAACAAGGGTGTCAAGTGGCCAGCACAACGCCCAACCGCCTTTACTTTTGCCCTACTAATGTCAGGTACCCATTACAGCTGGGTGGACTCAGAGGCACCCACAGATCCCGAAATTAAAAATCCCAGTCTGCACCAGGATTCGAGCCCGGGACCCCAGTTTAAAAGCCAAGCGCTTTACCACTCATCCACTGCGGCTCCAGACTATGTCAAAGACGCTAATAATTGAGCGTCCTTGTTACCAACTTTAAAACTTTAAAAACTACGCAAAACAGCAAGGTTTCTTTCCAGGGCTTTTGCAAAGTGAAATCTAAGCCTCTCAAGCCCTCACTCAAATGGAGTTTGATGAGGATGACCAACGTTTCAAAAATTGATCTGAAATCGGAAGAACTTTGAAAATTGAATTCTGCAGTGCTGCAAAAGTGAAAAATTCAAAAGCATTTGAACAAATCTTTTTTTATTCTGTACACCGGTTACACCAAAGTAGTAGCTATTTATAGTGTTTCTGTCATAGATGATATAATAAATGTAGCATAAATTATTGAATTTCGTATCGAATGAACTGAAGTTATAAAATATTTTTTTTCCTTTTTGTATGAGCTTATACAGAACTGACAGGTGACCTTTGACACACAGTGGCAATAAAATACAAAAAAAGGTGTGGGAATTGACATTGCCATGTCATATATGACAGGAAACTGGACAAGTCTAGTTTTATCCATGACATCTAATTCTCATTGGACTAGACATATTGTTTGTTTTAAACAAAAATATAAAAAGCTATCTGAAAAGCGACCACCCATAATTCTAAAGGGGTATATTGAACTTGCAAGTCTACAAGAGTTATTTATCGCTAGTTGGGATGTGATGTGCACCACAGTTTTGTATGCAGTTCACTGTCGACTTTAAGTCTTCAATTGTGTTTTCTTTGTGGTTTGCATAAGTTTTATTGACTATCAAATCTAGTTATAAAATGTAACATTATATTTTTATTCCTATATGCTTTAAACATTGTATTGGTCAGATTTATTGGATGGCTGCCAGGTCTTGGGGTATGCGCGATGGGCTGTCGTTCGGTCGGGTCCCGGGTTCATACCCTGCCCTCTGCTATCCCCCGTCGTCCTGCGGGAGGTTTGGAACAGACAGTAATTTCTTCAACTCTGAAGGAACGTCGAAACATGTGGAAAAAAAATTACAAACAAACAAGCATTTTACTTATTGCTTGTAGTTTTTTGGCTTTCTTTTTAAAACGAATGCATTTGTCTGTTATGATGCTGATAGTGAAATGATGTAGGCTCTAAAGAGACGTCAGACAAATATATTTCAAATTGAAAGAACAATCAAGCTCTCACATTTTGAAACGCTCCTTATCCTTCCTTAGAAACAAAAGTTCAAAAGTTAAGTTTACAGCCAGAAATGTTATCACATTTTATCCGATCCACTGTGACAAGGCCGGCCTTAGGCCGATTTGACATGTTGCTTCAAAATTAGGCCCTGCGCCTGACAATGGCCCCACAATGTACATTAAGCATGTCATTGTCTGTCATAGCTCTTGTCACAATCTTTTAAAGATGTAGTTTAATATATTTAGTGTACCGTACTATTGACGTTATTTTAATTAACTCATTGGCACCTATTGCGTTTGAGTTACATAGGAACTTTCCCTATTAACTCATTGGCAATTATTGCGTTTGAGTTACACAGGAAGTTTCCCTATTAACTCATTGGCACCTATTGCGTTTGAGTTACATAGGAACTTTCCCTATTAACTCACTGGCACCTATTTCGTTTGAGTTACATAGGAACTTTCCCTATTAACTCACTGGCACCTATTGCGTTTGAGTTACATAGGAACTTTCCCTATGTATGTTGTATCATAAATGCTGATATTGTTGGCCTCCTTCAGTCCTAGATTGACTATGGTTCATCTCAAACAAAGCGAGATGAAAGCCTGGGCATTGTTTATGGCCGAAACGATGTCGCCCACACAGCTCCTCCCCCCCCCCTCCTCGCAGCTGATGTGACCAAAGGAACGGAACATCCGACACAGTTTGGGATCAGTAGCGCCGCAGGCTCTGTTTGGCTGTAGCACATTGTTTCACAATCTGCCTGTATAATTATCTAATTAATAGTAATAATTGTTATTGTAAAAAAAAAGTATTAGAATAGGGGCCTCGCAAGCATACATTAAGCTGGGCCCGCAATTCGTAAGGCCTGCCCTTCGGTCTGACTAACTAGATTCGTATAAACTACAATGAATCACAGATTTCCAAACAAATTTGGCTCTGCCACCCCTTGCTTTAAGCCAACATTATATGACAATATACCATTTCAAGACCAGATTCAATAAAACTTAATCTAATGTTACCCTAAATTTTAATGGTAAAATATAACACATATGTAAGCATATCGTACTAATTCATACAAAAGCTTTAAAAAATGGGATTGGTACACAAAATTATTACAATACTATTCCATGGTCCAGAATTCTCTGCAATAAAATAACATATTCAAGTGTCCTACATTATCTTCAATCAGATTGTGATGTCGATCAGATTGTGATGATCAGATTGTGATGTCGATCAGATTGTGATGTCGATCAGATTGTGATGTCGATCAGATTGTGATGATCAGATTGTGATGATCAGATTGTGATGATCAGATTGTGATGTCGATAAAATTGTGATGTCGATCAGATTGTGATGATCAGATTGTGATGTCGATCAGATTGTGATGTCGATCAGATTGTGATGATCAGATTGTGATGTCGATCAGATTGTGATGTCGATCAGATTGTGATGTCGATCAGATTGTGATGTCGATTGATTGTGATGATCAGATTGTGATGATCAGATTGTGATGTCGATCAGATTGTGATGTCGATCAGATTGTGATGTCGATCAGATTGTGATATTCAGATTGTGATGTCGATCAGATTGTGATGTCGATCAGATTGTGATGTCGATCAGATTGTGATGATCAGATTGTGATGTCGATCAGATTGTGATGTCGATCAGATTGTGATGTCGATCAGATTGTGATGATCAGATTGTGATGATCAGATTGTGATGTCGATCAGATTGTGATGTCGATCAGATTGTGATGTCGATCAGATTGTGATGATCAGATTGTGATGTCGATCAGATTGTGATGTCGATCAGATAGTGATGTCGATCAGATTGTGATGTCGATCAGATTGTGATGATCAGATTGTGATGATCAGATTGTGATGTCGATCAGATTGTGATGTCGATCAGATTGTGATGTCGATCAGATTGTGATGTCGATCAGATTGTGATGTCGATCAGATTGTGATGATCAGATTGTGATGATCAGATTGTGATGTCGATCAGATTGTGATGTCGATCAGATTGTGATGTCGATCAGATTGTGATGTCGATCAGATTGTGATGTTGATCAGATTGTGATGATCAGATTGTGATGATCAGATTGTGATGTCGATCAGATTGTGATGTCGATCAGATTGTGATGTCGATCAGATTGTGATGTCGATCAGATTGTGATGTCGATCAGATTGTGATGATCAGATTGTGATGATCAGATTGTGATGTCGATCAGATTGTGATGTCGATCAGATTGTGATGTCGATCAGATTGTGATGTCGATCAGATTGTGATGTTGATCAGATTGTGATGATCAGATTGTGATGTCGATCAGATTGTGATGATCAGATTGTGATGTCGATCAGATTGTGATGTCGATCAGATTGTGATGTCGATCAGATTGTGATGTCGATCAGATTGTGATGTCGATCAGATTGTGATGATCAGATTGTGATGTCGATCAGATTGTGATGTCGATCAGATTGTGATGTCGATCAGATTGTGATGATCAGATTGTGATGATCAGATTGTGATGTCGATCAGATTGTGATGTCGATCAGATTGTGATGTCGATCAGATTGTGTCGATCAGATTGTGATGTCGATCAGATTGTGATGTCGATCAGATAGTGATGTCGATCAGATTGTGATGTCGATCAGATTGTGATGATCAGATTGTGATGATCAGATTGTGATGTCGATCAGATTGTGATGTCGATCAGATTGTGATGTCGATCAGATTGTGATGTCGATCAGATTGTGATGTCGATCAGATTGTGATGATCAGATTGTGATGATCAGATTGTGATGTCGATCAGATTGTGATGTCGATCAGATTGTGATGTCGATCAGATTGTGATGTCGATCAGATTGTGATGTTGATCAGATTGTGATGTCGATCAGATTGTGATGTCGATCAGATTGTGATGATCAGATTGTGATGTCGATCAGATTGTGATGATCAGATTGTGATGTCGATCAGATTGTGATGATCAGATTGTGATGTCGATCAGATTGTGATGTCGATCAGATTGTGATGATCAGATTGTGATGTCGATCAGATTGTGATGTCGATCAGATTGTGATGTCGATCAGATTGTGATGTCGATCAGATTGTGATGTCGATCAGATTGTGATGATCAGATTGTGATGATCAGATTGTGATGTCGATCAGATTGTGATGTCGATCAGATTGTGATGTCGATCAGATTGTGATATTCAGATTGTGATGTCGATCAGATTGTGATGTCGATCAGATTGTGATGTCGATTAGATTGTGATGTCGATCAGATTGTGATGTCGATCAGATTGTGATGATCAGATTGTGATGTCGATCAGATTGTGATGTCGATCAGATTGTGATGATCAGATTGTGATGTCGATCAGATTGTGATGTCGATCAGATAGTGATGTCGATCAGATTGTGATGTCGATCAGATTGTGATGTCGATCAGATTGTGATGATCAGATTGTGATGATCAGATTGTGATGATCAGATTGTGATGTCGATCAGATTGTGATGTCGATCAGATTGTGATGTCGATCAGATTGTGATGTCGATCAGATCGTGATGTCGATCAGATTGTGATGATCAGATTGTGATGATCAGATTGTGATGTCGATCAGATTGTGATGTCGATCAGATTGTGGTGTCGATCAGATTGTGATGTCGATCAGATTGTGATGTCGATCAGATTGTGATGTCGATCAGATTGTGATGTCGATCAGATTGTGATGTCGATCAGATTGTGATGATCAGATTGTGATGTCGATCAGATTGTGATGATCAGATTGTGATGTCGATCAGATTGTGATGTCGATCAGATTGTGATGTCGATCAGATTGTGATGTCGATCAGATTGTGATGTCGATCAGATTGTGATGTTATGTAAACCAATACGTTCAAAACAAAATCAGAACAAAATAAACTAGTAATAACACGAGGAATGAGGCGGGATCGGGTCGGGGGTTTATGTCAACATGATTATCACAACTATTTAAAATGATATAGGGCCCTAACGGAAAGTTATTCGTGCGTGTCGATGTTACAATAACGGTCACCTTTCACTAGTAGTCAACAGTGGTTGGTTTCTAGCTGTAAATGTCTGATATACTATTTAAGCAGATACATTTTTAACAAACAAAAGATATATTTAGACCTTGAGATTTTCATACATAGCGGATACACTATTAATATTTCTGGTGTATCCAGTTTGCCAATACAATCTATCTATCTATCTATCTATCTATCTATCTATCTATCTATCTATCTATCTATCTATCTATCTGTCTATCTATCTATCTATCTATCTATCTATCTATCTATCTATCTATCTATCTATCTATCTATTTATCTATCTGTCTATCTATCTATCTATCTGTCTATCTATCTATCTATCTATCTATCTATCTATCTATCTATCTATCTATCTATCTATCTATCTATCTATCTATCTGTCTGTCTATCTATCTATCTATCTATCTATCTATCTATCTATCTATCTGTCTATCTGTCTATCTATCTATCTATCTGTCTATCTATCTATCTATCTATCTATCTATCTATCTATCTATCTATCTGTCTATCTGTCTATCTATCTATCTATCTATCTATCTATCTATCTATCTATCTATCTATCTATCTATCTATCTATCTGTCTATCTATCTATCTATCTATCTATCTATCTATCTATCTATCTATCTATCTGTCTGTCTGTCTGTCTGTCTGTGTATGTGTTCATCCGTCTGTCCGTCCGTCTATCTATTTATCTATTTATCTATCTATCTATCTATCTATCTATCTATCTATCTATCTATCTATCTATCTATCTATCTATCTATCTATTTATCTATCTATCTATCTATCTATCTATCTATCTATCTATCTATCTATCTATCTATCTATCTCTCTCTATATATATATCTACTATTTATCTGTCTGTCTGTCTGTCTGTCTGTCTTGGGACATGCAAGTAGTTCAGGTATTACAGGTGACGCTAAGCCTTCGGATAATACTTAACACAACCACAACGCATACACATTTTATTGTCAATGAAATCACAATTACAGAATACTAATCCTCTTTGCTTTCACGTAGCACTTCGCTATTTCTCTAAGATACTTTTATTACATGTCTATAGATACAATGCTCATCCACATAGTCCAATAATATATTTTTTTTGGAACTCCCTATAAAAACAACAACAGTACTATAATTTGAACATTTAAACTCTTTGCTGATGATTTGGAAGTAATGGATTAAACGAAGTACAGCTAATTAATATGGCACTTTTGATATTAACAATTACAATTGGTATAATATTTGTTTTTTTATAAAAGTATTTTAAATTTTCGCTTGTTTTCTAGTCCCATTATGGTATGCTCAGTAAAACTGAATTAGAAAAGATTCTGTCTCTACTTAACATGCACTAGATTAAACCTTTCGTATAACGTGTTAAGACCTTGCGATGTATAGGACAGATGCAAATATAATGTTTCTGTGTCGCACGGTTAACGAGAGTGTCATGTGGCCAGCACAACGACCAACCGCCTTAACTTTCCCCCCAACTCATGTCAGGTACCCACTTAGAGCTGAGGGACACAGTGAGGCGCCCTAGAGATACGCGCAGGGCGTTATTATTTTCTCTTTAAAGGAAATTCTGTAATTTGTGAGAGAAGATGTTACATTCTACCAGATGTGTACATTCAAAGGAGAGCTCTGACTGTTCAATGGTATCAGTAGGTGCAACACCATGTCGTACATTCAAGGCACCTTGTCCCCTGAGTACACATAGAGTGTACACAGTGATACATGAGTGGGGTGAATAACTCAGCTGGAAAACTCTGTTGAATAATTACGTTTTAAACGACAGTTTGATACAAATGTCAAGATTATATTACAATACAATTACACACTAAAGGGAGAAAATCAATACGTTTTGGAAGTATGTGTGCTATTCTGCTCTTAATATGGCTATATAGTAGAATGAAATGTAAAACCTTCAGCTCTTTATAAGATTTAGTATTGCAGTATATAAATTCTGCCTTGTGTAATACGAAAATTTAGAATTAAATTCAATAAGTCTATGTAAATATAGTAAAAAATAAATTCAGGGTCAATGTATTTGTAAATATCATATTTAGTTCTATATGAGTTTTAAGTAGATAATTACTGGCAAATAGAGACAACATTATTACGAACGCAGTCTCGTTGGCCTATATTTAGACCTATGTACATTTATTAATAAAATGATTTGGTCTTCTCAAAGAATTAAGCCTTATATTTGTACATGCTTTAAGAAAATTGATCGATTCGTTCTTTAGTCCTATGTAAATTAAGCTCTATTTAAAGCCAGTTCTCCTTTAAGACCATGCGAGATATATGATGTTAAGGTCATCTGTTTCTTTCTGGCAAACGATTAACGACAAGGTGTCATGTGGTCAGCAACGACCAACCGCCTTTACAATCCCCAAATAAAGCCAGGTACCCACTAGTGTTGGGTGGACTCAGGGCGCCCTAAAATTCACGAAATTCAAAATTTCAGTCAAACTCAAACCGAGGATCTCAGGTTCGGAAGCCAAGCGCTTGAACCACTCAGCCACCGAGCCTATTTAAATTCATGCCTATATAAATGTTATCAAATTGAAGTCTATGTAAATTTTGTCCGATGAACATTTAGGCCTTTATAAAATAAGGCCTAAACAAGATTAAAACTGCAGTACTTAAATTCAAATCTATCATCTATGTAGACTTAGGACATGTACATTAGCCCTGTATTGTACCGATATAAAATTAGTCCTATACAAAATTAGCCCTATAGGAAATTGTACCTATATAAAATTAGGCCTATCTAAATGTTCCTAGCCTAAATAACAAGGTACTGGAGACAACGTTCCTTTTATAAGATACAAGATAAGAATGTATATGGGCGGGTTAGCGAAAAAATAGTAGGATACAGAATACTCTTTATAAGCCCCCCATTTGCTTATTTCCAAAACCTCCTAAAGATTAGGTCCATGTAACCTTAGCTTCCTATCGGACTTTATTCATGCAGACTTGGTACACGTAGGCTTATAGGCTCTTGTACTTGTAGGCTTAGGTTTAGGTAGGATTTTGTTCATGTAGTCGTTGGCTAAGTAAACTTTGGTTCATGTAGTCGTTGGCTAAGTAAACTTTGGTTCATGAAGTCGTTGGCTAAGTAAACTTTGGTTCATGAAGTCGTTGGCTAAGTAAACTTTGGTTCATGTAGGCGTTGGCTAAGTAAACTTTGGTTCATGAAGTCGTTGCTAAGTAAACTTTGGTTCATGTAGGCGTTGGCTAAGTAAACTTTGGTTCATGTAGGCGTTGGCTAAGTAAACTTTGGTTCATGTAGGCGTTGGCTAAGTAAACTTTGGTTCATGTAGGCGTTGGCTAAGTAAACTTTGGTTCATGTAGGCGTTGGCTAAGTAAACTTTGGTTCATGTAGGCGTTGGCTAAGTAAACTTTGGTTCATGAAGTCGTTGGCTAAGTAAACTTTGGTTCATGTAGGCGTTGGCTAAGTAAACTTTGGTTCATGTAGGCGTTGGCTAAGTAAACTTTGGTTCATGTAGGCGTTGGCTAAGTAAACTTTGGTTCATGTAGGCGTTGGCTAAGTAAACTTTGGTTCATGTAGGCGTTGGCTAAGTAAACTTTGGTTCATGTAGGCGTTGGCTAAGTAAACTTTGGTTCATGTAGGCGTTGGCTAAGTAAACTTTGGTTCATGTAGGCGTTGGATCGTAGGTTTGATTCTTTCATGTAAGCTTAGGTACATGTATGCTTAGGTTCACGTAGGTTTGATTCTTTCATGTAAGCGTAGGTACATGTAAGCTTAGGCTCACGTAGGTTTGATTCTTTCATGTAAGCTTAGGTACATGTAAGCTTAGGCTCACGTAGGTTTTATTCTTTCATGTAAGCTTAGGTACATGTAAGCTTAGGCTCACGTAGGTTTGATTCTTTCATGTAAGCTTAGGTACATGTAAGCTTAGGCTCACGTAGGTTTGATTCTTTCATGTAAGCTTAGGTACATGTAAGCTTAGGCTCACGTAGGTTTGATTCTTTCATGTAAGCTTAGGTACATGTAAGCTTAGGCTCACGTAGGTTTGATTCTTTCATGTAAGCTTAGGTACATGTAAGCTTAGGCTCACGTAGGTTTGATTCTTTCATGTAAGCTTAGGTACATGTAAGCTTAGGCTCACGTAGGTTTGATTCTTTCATGTAAGCTTAGGTACATGTAAGCTTAGGCTCACGTAGGTTTGATTCTTTCATGTAAGCTTAGGTACATGTAAGCTTAGGCTCACGTAGGTTTGATTCTTTCATGTAAGCTTAGGTACATGTAAGCTTAGGCTCACGTAGGTTTGAGTCTTTCATGTAAGCTTAGGTTCATATAGGCTTATATGTTTAGGCGACACTGAAGTCTAGTGTTAAGAATCTATCAAAGTATTGATGAGGGACCTAGCTTAAAGAGCCATTTTGGTAGTAAACAATAGAAAATATTTTTTTTAACTAAACAATAATCAAAATCATTTCTTCGACCATATTTGGGTGGGTTAATTTTCCGTTTTAAATGTATTATTTCTCTTTTTCACAAAAAAAAAAATTCGTCGCCTCATTGACAGAAGCACGAAGATCTACATCTACTTGAAGTATTTAAAAACACATCTGACTTTTAAAAAAATACCTAGTTAAAATTGTCGTTCGCTATCAACAGACTCAAGTGCTGCGCCATTCAATGCACCAACACTGCGCGCTATCCTACGTTCAATTCACAGCCGGTTTGAGTGGAATGTTTGTTTAGAAGAAACGAGATTCTAGTCGAAAGCCCGAATATGTTATTAAATAGTAATTTATCCCTAGGTGGCGCTTTTCACGCGTAACGTTAAAATAGGATATAGTACACGTCCATTGTGTCCATTATGTCGTAATAGTTTTTCAACCGTTTGTGCACTGCGATCTATTTATATCTCCGTTATAAAGAACGACAACCGGTAGACCTAATATAAATAAATATATTAATATTTAATACAAAAAAAATAGCCTTTTTGTTAAATCATATGTACAATTTGTTGTAAACATAAAGTCTTGACTGTTTGATAACTTGGAAGTATTTTGTTTTTAAATAAACGATTGTGTTATGACACAATAGAAAGACGCGTAGAAGTTTGTGTTTAATTGGGTTTTTCCGGAAGTGACGTGACGAATAATTAAAAAGTAAGAACGGAGATAGAGACCAACGGACAGGACGAAGGACGACCGGCTTGTAGCATAGATAGATTAGAGACGGCGCAGACTGTTCCCTTATTCTTTGTTATTCAATCAATCTATGAACTGTTCTGTTGAATGAGTCTAGTTCGAACTCGTGGCCAACATCGACATTTATCAACACATCTTTATAATACGTCTTCTACTTATATCCCCCCCCCTTTTTTTTTTCCAAGGCGCGAGACCTGTGACGTGGCAATGAGCTATTGATCTAACTGACCACAGGTTGTGACGTTGCAAGATAGTGTTCAGGCCTTCTATAACGAATGACCTCGGTTTGACCCACTCGCCACTTCCGCAGGCCGCCTCTAGTCTGTCTAGGTATCTTGAAGAATATTTAACATAAACATATTCATGGGATTTGACCATTTTGTCCGTTAGTTCCTTCAGCATTGGATTAACTGATTTTGTATCTCGCGTCTTTCATGCTGAGTGCGTTATGATCGAATGGGTATGTTGGGCAATGGGGTATCTGAGCGAACGGTATCTTGCTGCCTGTGGGCGCTAGGCAAACACAAACTCAATGAAAAAATTTCTGGTCTACAACGGGATTCGAACACGAGCCTTGTTGTTAGGTAAGTAAGAGGTTTAGGCCGCTTAGCCATACACCGTACGCTGTTTTGCATTACCAGCTTTCTTCAAGTACCCTGAAGCCTTATTGCGTCACACATGTCGATTCTATCGGGTGTGTGTATATTTCTTTTAGAATTTTTTTACTTTATAATAATATTAAATTATTATTATTATACATCTTAATATGTGTATACATATATATGTATCTTACTTATCACTACTTCTTCCACTTTGGCTAGCGGGAAATGGTATGAACATTTAACTTATTGTTACTTACCCTGTGCCTAGAACGAATAGCAACTTTCACGGTCGATACGTCACTGCATACTTTTTCACCAAAAAGTTTTTCTTTTTAAGTCTAACATACTAATATTTAAAAACTAATAATTGAACTTCCTTTTCTCTCCAGATGTTTTATTTACACACGTACTCTTCCATTTTCTCTTAACCTGTAGATTTCAATACATTAGAAGAAGTAAACAAAAAAGAAGTAATTAAACTAAATTGATATTTAGTCAAGTTTTTTTTCCAATAACGCGGAATATCTGTTTAAAATCTTTCTATTACTACTAGATCTAGACCATCATGCACTCCATATACAAAAAATCCTACATATGTTTTTGAGTACAATATGAATGCCTAAAGCAGCGGTTTTCAACCTTTTATGCTCGGCGACAACTTTTTACAATCCCCCACTCTGCCGCGCCCCCCCCACACACACACATACAGCAATATAAAAATAGACAATAACAATCTTAGGCGACCCCCAAGGGGGGCGCGATCCACAGGTTGAGAACCCCTGGCCTAAAGGGAAGTCGTTGACATGTGGATCCCAACTGTTGGTAGACAACTGAACCGATGTTCGCGTAACAAATCTTCACTAGTAAAACTAAAAATAACTTGAATAACTTTTGTTTTGTGAACAAAACTAAATATAACTTTTATTTATAATATAAACAAACTCGAGTTGAAATGAGAGGAAAGAACTGTAGTAGACTCTAGTAATAATATTCTTTAACAAAATCTCACTTTCTACAATAAAACAGCCTTTCAGTCTCACGCTCTAGAGTCGTCTCCCCTAAGACCAAGTGACGATAGTGCCACCTATGTTGCATGATTCACAACCTATCGCTAACATCTTCCCGCCGTCACCATATAAAACACAAACACACATTCCATAACAGAGTGGTTAAGCGCTCAGCTTCTGAACCTGGGGTCCTGGGCTTAAATCTCGGTAAAGACAGGGATTTTGAATTTCGAGATTTGTAGGGCGCCCCTAGGTACTTGACATTAGTTGGGAAAAGAAAAGACGGTGCTGGCCACATGACATCCTCGGTAACCTTTGGCCACAGAAACAGATGACCTATCATATATTAGGCTAACCAGACTTTTGATTATCGGCGCCTGGATTGTTGACAAGGTTGTGGGAGCTCCTTTATAACCCCGCACAATGCAATGGGAATACTCTCGCACCCCATTAGGCACTCCCACGGGAGTCATGTTCCGCTACCCCTTTGGCCTAGTCGTTTCCTCTTACTTTTCCACCCGGGTGCCACTACGAGGCAGAGTAGCATGCCGGGGCGCCATCAGAAAAGTTTGAGAAACACCGTGCCAATGTATACTCTGTTATTTTATTCCTTTATTATTCTCGTTCCTTTTTTATAATTATTATTATTATTATTATTATGTTAGAAAAGAACGAGTATTCATTCTCTGCCGCAGCCAGGGTCGAGTATCGTTAAAGGGAAAAAAATTCATCGTAGTCCCTTTATTAGTTTCCACCGAGGAATTTTCTGGTGATGTGGCAGGTCTGCAGAAGTAGCCTACCGCCCTCTAAGAGGCAACGAGAATGTTCCTAGGAATGCCATGGGCCTTGGAGGTGTCTGTGAGGTCAGTTGTTATTATCCCCTTGGTTGATATGACAATGGGGTATATTGTTGTTTTAGATAACTTCCATAAACGCTTAATCTCCAAGCCTAGGTTCCCATATTTTCGTTGTTTTTCCAAGTCAGTTTTTCTTAAATTATGAGATAGTGGTACGGTGACGTCAATAATGGTAGCGCCTTTTTCCTTTTTTATCGATGAGCAGCAGATCAGGGCGATTCAAATCTACCGTTTTATCGTCGAAATAGACCTATCCCAGTACAGTAGATCCGTAGACTCGAGAACCTTGTGGTGAGTATTTGTAATAAGGAGGAGTGGAGGGGTATCCTTACCGATGAAATTGTGTGTCAATGCCAAGTGCTGGTGTATTAATTTTGCAAGTTGGTTATGGCGAGTCAATGGCGACCTAGGTAGGCATTATTATTATTTGAATTTCGATGGATGCATTGCGAAGAGAAGACAAGCCGACATAAATAACCATAGCGGAGTTGTTTCCCTTCGCTACGTTATTGACGTATGACGTCATGCCAGGGCGCCATGTCGCTAGCCTGCAGGCATATCTCTAAAATGTCTGACACGACATTACGGGCCGCAAACAGAGAAATATCGCTCTGACAATACTCACTTCAGATAAAATACGACGGCCCTGATAAAAGTGCCGGTGTGTAATCTTACTTAAATAATACAGCCGCTCTCTTTGCTTTAGCCATTTGTACATTAACTATTTGTTATGATTTTGACATAGCTTTTATTAACTCAGCCTGTCTGTCACTCTGTCTGTCTGGGTATACACGTTTCTTCTTCTGATTTTCTCATTCTTGCCATTCTTGGTTCAAGTTGAGGTTTTTTGCACAATTATTCATAGTCAATGGCAACACACAAATAAAAGAAAAAAAAATTTTATATAGAAAAACGAAGTTAAACTCTGCAGTATTGAGAGATATGGAAGACATTTTGCAGTTCTTATATTCAGATAAGCTTTGTTTTTTAGAAGTATTTTTATATTTAGTTTATTTTTTTACAAAGCCTATTATAACTCTGTATGTCTGTCGGGTAAAGATTTTTAACACGTTAAAATCCCCAACACCTATTCTCGGATCAAGCTCAAACTGTGCACAATTAATTTTTGTACCTAACAAAACACGAATTAAAAAAAAAAAACAATTCGTGAATTAATTGCGGTAATTAATTATTTTGTATGATACTAGAAGGTAAATTAATCATTCAGTATTCAGTGATATGGCTAAATATGTGGAGTTTTGTCCCGTTAGATAATTGTATACGAGCAGGGTTTCATGTGGCCAGCACAATGACCATACGCCTTTACTTACCCCAACTAAAGTCATGTACCCTATATCGTTGGGTGGACTCAGGGGCGCCCTAAAAATCCCGAAAGTAAAAAATCCCAATCTTCCACGAGATTCGAACCCGGGACCACAGGTTCGGAAGCCAAGCTCTTAACCACTCAGCCACCGCACCCCCATAATACACTATTAATTGCAATTAAATATTTATTTAAGACTAAGACTGCTTTATTGATCCTTATGGAAATTTGCTTTGATTCCAAGGACTCTTTTCTCAAAGACAACACAATAGAAACATTCACATATATAGAAACATACATATATATAGAAACATACATATATATAGAAACATACACATATATAGAAACATTCACATATATAGAAACATTCACATATATAGAACATACACTTACATAACACTGTCCCACTCAACCTTCGAGTTTCATGAGTTCGGTCCCTTGAAAACCTTGACACGCTACAGTTTAGACTTAAAACACTCGAGAAGGCAAACATAAGGAAACAATTATTAAACACAGGCTGAACCTGTTGATTTTTCCCAAGGTATATGTTGTTAATTTTGGCCTGTAACCCACCGCACACTCTTCTTCAACTTTACTTAGAACGCCCAGACCCCCCCCCCCTCCATTAAAAAAAAATTGCATTCTCCACGTTGCCTCGATGTCCCACATAGTAGCCTGAAATAGCATTGGAAAAATTATCTGTAAACACTCTTAAGAGGACTACAATAAATGTGTGTTTCCCTTTGAATGAATACAGAATACAGATTCTTGGAGTGAAAGAGACTAATAATAATAATAGGAATAATTGCAATAATAATAATAATAATAATAATACGACGACGTAGGGCATGAGATTCGCCAATGGGAAGAAAAAACACTCCACGGAAAATTTCCGGCTTCATTACATGGGGACAACATCGACAAGGCTGCTTCCTTAACATGGCTCAAAGCAGGTCATCTCTACCCTGAAACAGAAGGCTTTGTTACAGCAATACAGGACAGAGTAATCAGGACAAAAAATTACGAGAAGCATATCCTGAAACTCAATGTTGTCGACAAATGCCGAAAATGTGGAAATGTGGGCGAGTCGATTGAACACATTATGGCAAGATGTCCAGCCCTATCAGAATCAGCCTACCTAGGTCGCCATAACCAAGTTGCAAAGTTAATACACCAACACCTGGCTTTGACGTACAAATTGATCGGTAAGGACACTCCCCCTTATTATAAATACTCTCCGCAAGAGGTTCTCGAGTCTACTGAACATCTGCTGTACTGGGATAGGCCTATTCTGACCGACAAAACGGTAGATTTCAATCGCCCGGATCTGCTGTTCATCGATAAAAAAGAAAAAACCGCTACCATTATCGATATCGCCGTACCACTGTCTCATAATTTAAGAAAAACTGAGATAGAAAAACAAAGAAAATATGGGAACCTAGGCTTGGAGATTAAGCGTCTATGGAAATTGTCCAAAATAACAATATACCCCATTGTTATATCAACCGAGGGGATAATAACAACTGACCTCACAGACACCTTCAAGGCCCTTAACATTCCTAGGAACATCTTCGTTGCCTGTCAGAGGGCGGTACTGCTGCAGACCTGCCACATCACCAGAAAATTCCTCAGTGGAAACTGTTAAAGGGACTACGATGAATTTTGTTTCTCTTTAGCGAAACTCGACCCTGGCAGCGCCAGAGAATGACTACTCGTTCATTTCTAACATATTAATATTAAGGGTAATTATAATATCGGAAACGTAAGAAAATAAAACTACGGACGTATTCCAATAAGAATGTGATCATTGATGGTCCATTTTAATTATAAGATCACCTTTTTTTTATTTAAAAAAAAAATAAAAAACGTATGTGTCCCCTCTTAATCGTCAATTTTATTGCAGTAATGATTGTGTTTATGACAATATACGTTGATTATTTAAAGACGGTTTTAGTCAAGTACTCCTCCCTAATATTCCGACTGGAAGACATTCCTTATATATCTAGCCAAGTAGTCTTTTTAAAAAAAAAAAAAAAAAAAATTTCCCATTCAGAACTTGTGGTCTATAGGGCAGAACGGCAAATGATGTAGAGATCTTCTGTTGTTGTGGCCTACAGTTAACGAGGGTGTCATGTGGCCAGCACAACGACCAACCGCCGTTACTTTTCTTCAAATTATGTCAGGAATTCATTAAAGCTGGGTGGACTCAGAGGCGCCCAAGGATCCCGAAATAAAAAATCCCTGTCTTCACCAGGATTCGAACCTGGGAATCCCGGTTCGGAAGCCAAGCGCTTTACGGCTCAGCCACAGCGCCTCCTGCGAGCAGACTTAACAGCTGGCATTTTAAATTGGCCGATCACTTTAAATAAGTGAGAATACAGAATGTTATGAAGCTAGAAAAACCTAGATGTGTAATACATATTGCATATACGGCTGGCCACTTCCCGCTTTGGCTTAATACGATTGAGTGTATTCTTTTAAAAAATACCTAATATAAGAAAACAAATATAAATCCGTTTAACTAATTTGAAGTTATTTTCATATTTTTTTGAAAAATTGCTGAATAGGAAACGTGTTGATTTCCTTTGTAATTATGTATTTCCAATATTAGTGTGCTTAAAATAATTTTACTTTATACTCACTAAAAAGTATTATAAAAGGGTATATCCTACTTGCATAAATTGCTATGCCACTTTTCTATTTGCATAAATTACTATGCCACATTGAAGCTGTTTCATTTGTACTTTAGATTGAAATGTGAACAAATGATAAAATGTTTCACCATACTTTTTTTTTTTAAACGCCTATGTTAGCTGTCAACTTCGGTACTTTTCGTGAGAGTTGTGTGCTTTTAAAGATGAGTAGATGTTAAAACGCGTTAACATGTTTAGTTGGTTAAGTATGTGTTAGAACGTGGAAGTTGAGAATCTAAGTGTCTAGGCACGAGTGGAAGGTTGGCAGGTATTGGCTCTCCCAAGCAGGTAGAGTTGGGGACATAGACGTACTCAGAATTCGTCAACATGTTCGAGAGACAATGAAGCCATGCCTACGTCCACGGGTGTAATCGTCACATTATAGTGTCTGTGGGCAATATGGATAATGATAGATTGTAGAGTGTCTGGCCGGCGCACTAACAGGGTTAGGGATAGGCTCCTTGAAATGTAACCAGTAAGTGGGCTGAGTGGAAAAAAAAAAGAAATCTATAAGATTCCGAACACATTTCAAATATGGATTGGAACTCGTATTGATTTAGAACATCCCTCTCTTCGTTCCCTGGCCATCGCATCGTATGTGAAGTATATGTTCCCTACCTTCGTTGTATATAATTCAAATGAAATGCATATAACTTTTAATTATTTAATTTAACCTCCATTTAAGTCTCGTTGGTCATATGGGGGAGAACTCTAGTTTGATAGTTATAATTTTACAAAGTATCAAAAATAAGTCTATGTACTAGACTTAGATTTAGAGCCAACATCGATTTTGAAAGGACTATCGCGTTCTTGTTGATCGTCCAAGGACTGATCCGAAGGCTCTTCGAGCCCTAAGTTTGAAAAAAAACCTGTCTGGACGCCTAACAGTAAAAAAAAACAAACCTGTGTGAACACAGTTCTGTTTGAGAGAGACCCGAGTCAATGCCTATGTAAAGCATTGCTGTTTCCAATGCCTTTGGTCCCGGACTCATGCTTGGCTGAACATGGCCGAAGGCCGAGGACACTGGGAGCCACTTGCCATTTATGCAACGTCCCTTGAGGAACGGTGCATGGATTTGTGACAGGTTTATGGGGACTCTTTGACAACTCCACGCCGTGCAATGGGTGGACTCTCGTCTACCCGTGGGCATCCCCTCGGGAGTCTATCGCGTTCTTGAATGGACTATCGCGTTCGGGAATTTCCGGATTTAAGGCATTATTGATCCAAGAGTTGAATAAAAATGTTTTTAAATTAAAAAAAAAAAGCGTAAATCTAATACAGTTTATGTCTAGGTTCTAGATCTAGAGGTAGATCGATATCTAGACAACATCTTTGTAGAGTTCTACGAAAAGGTACCAATAAATAACTGGTTTCTTATATAATGCCGCTGGTCTAATTGGTAGAATCTTTCGAGCAAAAAGCTGACGGTGTCAACATCATGAGTTCGATACCCAATTTGAGCTAAGAAAAAAATGAAATGAATTCTCTAATATAATTTATTTTATTTCACGCTATGTGATGGAGGTATTGTATCTATGTGAAAGATGTTTTTAATGTTTTTCTTGTTTCTTAATTAAAATAACCATACTGTTTAAAAAGTGGGATTAAAAAAAAACGAAACGATATGACAGTATAAAAAGTTGAAATCGATATATAGGCCTTTGTGAACGACGTAATTTGAAACACTTTTTTTGCGTTATTTTTATTGGATTTATTTTTTTTTTTGCAAGGGACACTTCAGCCACAAGACTGGTTCTAACCTATTTGTCGCCCTTCAATTGATTTAATGAAGTGAAAAAGGAACATGGAATTCTTGGCCCTGATAAATTATATCCATTGACATTTCCTCTTCACCCCAACTTTAATTTACACCCCCTCCCCTTTGTCCATGCTTTTTTTTTACCCAGACACCCTTGTGGCGTATAGAGTCACATTATTTTCGTGATGTTTAGAACCGTGAGCTTCTTGAGCGGTTCGCAGCATTCGGATTTCTTTCGTCTAGCTAGCGTAATCTGCTGAACAGACAAAAGAAGACATACAAAAAAAAAAGTGGGGGGTTCGCGAAGACGATCGGTGTTCCGTGAACTATGCAGTCAAGGCATTAGCCAATCCGTTACATAACTATTGGCCACGCTCTCCCCTCTGTGTAGTCTGTACCTATCTCTTGTAGTTGGATTAGGGAGTCGTCACAGCCACTTGTCTGTTCACTTACATTATAAGCCGTGAATGTTGTACATCATTGCTATCACTGTTGCTCAACATAATAATTCGTATCTCTAATTCCATGTGCTAGGACAAATTCATACAAGTACATCTTCTTCCCTAGTATTATGAGAGCATGGATCAGGCTGTCTGAATCAGCCTGAAAAAGCGATGATCAAGAAGAGTTTTTGTGTCTAACTAGATTAATACATGAATGCGTGCAGGACATAGTTATTTTGTGTTTAGTGTCACGTGTTTATTAAGTTTATTTAACTGACAGATCTTGATGCTATAAACTTGTGACATATGCGGGTTCGGAGGTGCCTTGATTATAGTTCAAACACTTTAACAAGTAATGAAGTAACAAAGTGCTGATATGTTTTCTTTAGTTTTAATCATTTAAAACTTGAACTTGAAACAATAAATGTATGTACAAAGATATATATAACAGATACAGGATTCAGTGAAATGTTCAATAAAATGAGTAAATATTTACTTTAAAAACTAGCGACTACTAAGTCTAACTTTCTAGCGCTCTCTCGTCTCAAGCTAACAGTCCGCCTTTTATATCTTTCTTTAGGATAAAGAACAGTGACAATTCAATACCCATCCTTGACTCCTTGACCCGTTTACATTTAATTTTCCTTTTAATTGTTTTTGTAATTTAACCTACGTTAATTATGTTTCCCTGCTGTAGCCTTGAACTAAGCTTTAATCGGCGTCTTTCTGGCATTAAAGCGTGAGTGCGCTGACCTGATTTGAAATAGGTACAATGTCCTCATTTTGTGAACAATGAGGTGTCACTAGGAACTGTGTTTGTAACTTAAGCTATGCTAATTTTGTTTCCCTGCTGTAGTCTTGAGCTAAGTTTTAATCGGCATCTTTCTGGCATTTAAGCGTGGGTACGCTGACCTGATTTGAGATAGGTACAATGTCCTCATTTGTAAACAATGAGGTGTCACTAGGGACGTGACATATACCCCCCTCTTCCTAAGCGGGACGCATGTTGAGTAAAACGGAACTGCAACCGCTCAATCTTATATATAATAATGTTACTAACGTACAATGATATTACAGATACTTCTTCCATGTATAAAAATCAGTTATAATATTCAATAAAATACAGTATTCTAGTTTTAGAATTCTTCACAATAATAACATATGTAAGCATAGCAAATGCAGAAAAAAATCAAGAAAAAAATTATTATTATAGTAATAAAGTGAATGACATATACATTTCATATATAATCATTTTTAGTCAATGTATGAATCAAATTTAAATCAAAACAAAAATGTACAAGTTTTGTTTCTGGTAGCTGTAATCTAAGTACACCTTGATAGGGTGTCTGCTAAGACGTTCATCTTCCCTGTTATGGTTTTTACAGTAAATTGGTAGTCTGTTAACATTAAACTCCATCGTGTTAGTCTGCTGTTAGCCAGTTTTCTAGTGTTTAGAAATTGGAGAGGAAAATGGTCTGTAAGTAGGTTGAATGGTTTGCCTAACAGATACTTGGTAAAGCGATTTATGGACCAAACTATCGCTAAACACTCTCTTTCAATTGTAGAGTATCTGGTTTCTGCTGGTAACAATTTCCTGCTAATATAGAACACGGGATGTAGTGTTCCATTGTGCTCTTGCATTAAACAGGCTCCGATCGCTTCGGAGGATGCGTCCGTCGCAAGGTGGAATGTTTTGTTTTGGTCTGGTAACTTGAGAATGGACTCGTGTGAAAAGGTGTCCTTGATTCTCGTTATAGTGTCTTCCAGTTCTTGTGAATGAAGTACTTTGTTTGGTTGACCTTTCTTGGTAAGGTTTGTCAAGGGCGATGTGAGAGTCGTGTAATTAGGAATGAAACATCGGTAGAAGTTACAAAGTCCTAGTATACTCCTGATTTGTTTCTTTGTCTTAGGCACTTGAATGTCTAATATTCTCTTGATGATGTCATCTTGAGGTTTTAAAGAGTTGTAGCTTACTTTGTAACCTAAAAATGTTACTTCATTCATGGCTAGTTCCATTTTGCTGGGTTTGATAGTGAAGCCATGTTGTCTTAGTTCATGAAAGATTTCTTTTAGTCTTTGCAAATGTTCTTCCCAACATTTGTGAAAGATACATATGTCGTCTATATATGAAACAGTATCTTTTCTTTGTCCGAATAGTCGGTGTATTGCTCTGTTGAATGTACTACTTGCATTGACTAAACCAAATGGCATGTAGTTCAATTGGAATAGTCCGCATGCAGTAGTGAAAGCTGTGTATGGTTTACTTTGTTCTTTCATTGGAATTTGGTAATATCCCCTTGAAAGATCTATTTTTGTAAAAAATTTTGCTTCAGCAAACTGTGTCATGAGATCTTCTGGATTTGGCATAGGGTAAGAGTCTAGGCAAGTAATTTTGTTGAGTTGCCTAAAGTCTACACACATTCTAGGTGTTGTAGCATTGTGTCGTTTCACAAGTACGATAGGTGCTGCGTAGGGCGAATTTGAATGTTCAATTATGCCTTGTTGTAGTAATTGGTTGATTTCTTTTTGTAGAAAGTCTCTATAATGTATTGGAACTGGATATGGTCTTTGTTTTGTTGGTTTGTCGCTAGTCAAATTGATCTCATGTTCGATAACTGATGTTTTGCCTGGAACGTCGGTAAAAATTGCTGAGTAATTCTTTAGTATTTCTGATACGTCTTGCTTTCTTTGACATGATAAATTGTTCAATTTTATGTCTTTCCATGATTCTGTTTGTGTTGATATTGGATTCGGGAGTATGAGTTCTTGTGTATCATTTGAATCACTTTCTTGAAGAACAGTCAAACATGTAATTGTGTCTTGCACTGTTTCATTTTCTTGCATTTCTTCATTATATTTATGAAGCATATTGATGTGATAGACTTTCTTTTTGTTGTTTATTTCAATTTCATAGTCTACGTCTGTGACTTTCTTGGTAACTAAAAATGGTCCTTGCCACTGAATAAAAAACTTGTTCTTTTTATCTGGCAATAATAGTCTCACTTTATCTCCTGGTTCTAATTTTCTCAAAGTTCTGCTTTCGTTGACTCGTCTTTGGGTAGCTATGTTGGCTTTTGCTGTTTCTTGTTTAGCTTTTTGACATGCTTGAATGACCATATTTCGAGTGTCTATGACATGTTGAAAAGCTGTTTTTGTTGCTGTTACTTTCTGTCTTGGTGCCATTAGTGATTCTTTTAGTGCTGCCATAGGTCCTCTCGGATTTGCACCGTAGAGCATTTCAAATGGAGAAAAACCTGTAGTTTCTTGTTGACTTTCTCGGTATGCAAAAAGTGCTGCTGGTATTAAAAGATCCCAATTTTGTGGGTTGTCATTGGCTATTTTTGATATGATTTGCTTCAAACTAGAATTCATACGTTCGCAGAGTCCGTTACTCTGTGGGTGGTAGGCCGTTGTAAATTTCATCCTTATTTTGTACATGTCCATGAATGCTTTCGTAATTTCCGCTGTAAATTGTCCCCCTCGGTCGCTTAGTATCACCTCTGGTAGTCCGGTTCTGGAGAAAATTTCTGACAAAGCTCTGGTAATGTCAATAGCTGTTATGTTGACTAATGGTATTGCTTCTGGCCATCTTGTACATGTATCAACTAAAGTAAGTATGTATTTATGCTTTCTTGCTGATTCAATTGGTATGGGTCCAATAATGTCAATGGCCACTTTCTGGAATGGTTTGTCTGTGAGTTCTACAGTTTGAAGCGGTGCTTGAGTGTGTCTACCTTTAGGTCCTTTCATTTGACAAATATGACATGTACTGACGAACTTCTTCACACCTTTCGTTATGCTTGGCCAATAGAAATGTTGTAGGATTCTTTTCTTTGTTCTGGATACCGCCATATGTCCAGAAAAAGGTTTGCTGTGTCCTGATTCAATTATTGTCTTTCTGTATGTTTGTGGTACGACTATTTGTTCAATGATTTCATTTTTGTTTTTGCTTCGTTTCATTAGCATTCCGTTGTCAAGATATGGTTCATTGTTTGATTCTGGATTTATATTGGTCTAAGCTTTCTTGTATAGTCTTGATAAAGTAGGATCTTTCTTTTGTTCTTCTTTAAATTCTTCATTGTTGAATTCAGGCGGGATGTTTGAATTGCTAGTCATTTCATTTTGATTAGTGGTTTCTTGGTCTGTAGTTTCTTTGGTTGCGTTGTCATTTTGTTGATTTGAGTTTGATTCATTCTGTAGATTTTCTGATTCAATGTTTTCTTTTGTCATTGATCTTGTAATGACTGCATTACATTCTTGGCTTACTTTTATGGCTTTCGACCAGTCTTGTAGGTCTCGTTGAGTGCAATCACGAACTCCTTTAATGTTGCCAATCAACAGATTTACAGGTAAATTGTCTGATACTAGTGCTTCTACATCACCACTGTAGAAAGGTGTTGTAATGTTAATTTCTGCTACAGGTAGATTGCTGACTGTACCATTGAAAGCTGTAGCCGCAACATATTTGCCTGTGTATTGATGAGTCTTGACGAATTTTGAATGTACGACCACAGACGTCGAACCTGTGTCTCGAATCACTTCCACTTTCTGGTTTCCAACTAAACCTGGATAGTATTCTAGACCTTTAGACTTTGTAACTATAGTCATTGTTGTGTGGTCAGATCTAGGTTTTCTGTTGTAGAATTTGTTTTGATTACCATAGTTTTGATTACCATAGTTTTGATTTCTTGTAGATTGTGGCTGGTACCTGGCTGCTTGTTTTTCTTTGGATCTGTCACTTAAGTTGTTTTGTTTCTTTCTACATTCGTTTGCGTAGTGACCTTTAAGATGACAGTAACTGCATTCTATGTCTCTGGTTTTACATTGTGAAGCATAATGTCCTTTGAAATTACAGCTTGTACATATTGGCGTTTTTTCTGGTCTTGAGAATCGTGGTGTTCTGGTTTCTTTGGTATAACAGATGAAATTCTCTTCTGCAGACTGTTGAATAGGTTTGTTTGGGTATGCTGCCCTGTATTGTCGTACTATTTGAGTCAAAGTTTGAATGTCTTTTGGTTGTCTTTCAATGATAAAGGATTGAATATCTTCTGAGTGTGCATGTGTAATGGCATCTATAATGACATGCTCTCTCAGATTTTCGTATGAATTTTCTATTTTTGACAAGGAGATCCACCTATCAAACCACATGGTCATGTTTGATATAAATATTAATGGATCATCTTCTTGTCGAGGCCTTTCTGTATAGAATTTTTTTCTGTATGCGTCTTGTGTAGCGCCATACTGTCTCAGGAGTGCTTCTTTGACATTGCTATAGTTGTCTAGTTCGTGCGCTGGAAGTTGAATGCAAATGTCAATGGCTTTACCCGTAAGAAGGCTCATGAGAGTTCTAGAGTATTGTTCTTTAGGTAGACCTGATGCTTTAGCTAGTTCTTCGAAACACATCAGATAAGAATCAATATTGTCTTTCGATTCTTGGAAATTGGCCATTTTTGACATTTGTTTATATTTGTCGAAACCTGCAGACTTATGTTGGGCATGCGCTGCTTCTTTATGTGCCTGAGCTAATTGTATGTCTTTTTCTTTGATAAGGCGTTCTTCTTCTTTCATTAGGCGTTCATGGTCCATCTCTTCTTTTCGTTGGGCTAATACTTTCTTTTCATGTTCTTCAAGTTCTTGCTTTGCCCATTGTAGTCTTTCTGGTTTAGGCATGGCTAATTCTTTGGCCATCTCAAGAAAATCTTGTAGTGTCAACATTTTGGCTGCCATGGTAATTCAGTAGCAAGTAGTTTTGTACTTGTTAAATGTTGATAGTTGAATATAAATGTAGCATAATATACTTCAATTAAAATGTTCTTTGGTTATTTAAGATACACAATAGTTCAGTGTTTTATCTTATAAATCGTCGTTATAAGATGATTTTTGTAGATGATTATTGATAAGATGATTATCACTTGTAGTTGCCTCTTGATTAGGCAATTTGAGAACAATTACTTGTCGCTAGTAAGTAAATATACAAGGCGATCTAAGTTGATAGATCAAGCCTGTAAAATGACGTAAGGTTGTACTGACCTTGTCATAAAGACATGTAGTAGACTTGAACGTGAAGTTTTCTTCGTAGTGATGAGAGGCTGAGTAGTGACGTAGAACTATCGTCTGTAGTTCTAGTTTGTTGCAACACAACTGTCAAAGAGTTGTTTCGATAGTTGCAGGTTGGTTATCGTGGCAGACGTCAAAGGTTGCCAGATGAAAGTATTGATCCTGTAGTAGTTATCACGTTGATGAATAAATTTGTTGTACATACAGCCGTCGGAGGTGTCAATTTATGTCACGTGTTTATTAAGTTTATTTAACTGACAGATCTTGATGCTATAAACTTGTGACATATGCGGGTTCGGAGGTGCCTTGATTATAGTTCAAACACTTTAACAAGTAATGAAGTAACAAAGTGCTGATATGTTTTCTTTAGTTTTAATCATTTAAAACTTGAACTTGAAACAATAAATGTATGTACAAAGATATATATAACAGATACAGGATTCAGTGAAATGTTCAATAAAATGAGTAAATATTTACTTTAAAAACTAGCGACTACTAAGTCTAACTTTCTAGCGCTCTCTCGTCTCAAGCTAACAGTCCGCCTTTTATATCTTTCTTTAGGATAAAGAACAGTGACAATTCAATACCCATCCTTGACTCCTTGACCCGTTTACATTTAATTTTCCTTTTAATTGTTTTTGTAATTTAACCTACGTTAATTATGTTTCCCTGCTGTAGCCTTGAACTAAGCTTTAATCGGCGTCTTTCTGGCATTAAAGCGTGAGTGCGCTGACCTGATTTGAAATAGGTACAATGTCCTCATTTTGTGAACAATGAGGTGTCACTAGGAACTGTGTTTGTAACTTAAGCTATGCTAATTTTGTTTCCCTGCTGTAGTCTTGAGCTAAGTTTTAATCGGCATCTTTCTGGCATTTAAGCGTGGGTACGCTGACCTGATTTGAGATAGGTACAATGTCCTCATTTGTAAACAATGAGGTGTCACTAGGGACGTGACATTTAGAATATATATTATACAGAGAGGGATAAATGCACACTGATAGAAAGTGACAGAAAAATACAAAAGTACCTACCATCCCAAAATTTTAATGTACATATTGTCTTCCATAAACAAAGATACACAAATATATACTCTCTCTCTCTCTCTCTCTCTCTCTCTCTCTCTCTATATATATATATATATATATATATATATATATATATATATATATATATATATATATATATATATATATATATATATTAGGCGTGCACCTGTTAGTACTTTTTAATATTCGGCCGGAGCCGGATATTGCTGAGTAGTAAAAGATGTTATTCGGACGGAGCCGGAGCCAAATACCTGAATGTCTTGTCTTTTAAATAGCTTGTGTTGCTAAACATTTGACAATACTGTTAAATAACATACCTATATTGGTGTTTTTTTTCTTTTATATACCTTATTGTTTTAAAATCTGTTAATGATTGATTTGTTCAAGCTTAACAGTATTTCTAAACAGATAGGCCAATCACAAAGTAATCTGTGTAGCATGAGCAATAAATATGCGCGTGTGTCTGTGTAAGTGTATACGTATATATCTGCACACATACAGTCACACACATATTTAGTGATGCTTTTGCGCACCAAATAAAAAAAGGACGGAATAGGTGCGCAATACATTAAAAGATAAAGGTCTATATAATGCATGGACGTAGCCAGGGGGGGGGGTTCTAGGGGTTCAACCCCCCCCCCCCCGAAATGAAATCTCCCCCCTGCGGGGGGGGGGACGGAATTAAGTGAATGATTTTTGCTTCCATTTTGTTTATTTTAGGTGAGATTTTAATACTAAATCATCACTTACCACAGCACAGCCGAGGCAGTTTTGAGTTAAAAACCCTCTACCAGGGGGTTTTGAGTTTAAATCCCCCTACCAGGGGGTTTTGAGATTTAAAAAACCCCTATCAGGGGGTTTTGAGATACAAATCCCTCTACCAGGGGGCTTTGAGTTTAAAACCCCCTACAGGGGGTTTTGAATTTTAAACCCCCTACCAGAGGTTTTTGCAGTTAAATCCCCCTCTTCTATAAAACAAAACAAAAAAAATGCAAACAACAATCCCCAAATTCCAACAACACAGTTGAGGAAGATTTTGATTTTAAACCCCCCTCCAAAATTTACGATAAACCCCATCTTCAAAATAAAAAAAAAAGCAAATTATACACTCAAAATTCTATGAGCGTAGCCAAAGGGGTTTTGAGTTTCAACCCCCTCCCCCTCCAGTTGGGGTTTGAAGCTAAAAAGTACCTCTTCAATATAAAAAAAAAGCAAATTACACACTATAAAATCTATGAGCGTAGCCAAAGGGGTTTTGAGTGTAAATCCCCCTCCTCCAGATGGCTTTTTCTTTAAAGTTTAAAACCCCTCCAGATGGTTTTGAGTTTAAAATTCCCCTGCAGAGCGTTTAGAGTTGAAAACCTCTCTCTTCAATATTATTTTAAAGCAAACTATAGTGACCAAATTCTTTAATCGTAGCTAAATGGGGTTTTGAATTAAAAACAAAAAAACTCCAGAGATTTCTTAGTTTAAAACCCCTCAACAGAAGATTTGACGAAAAAACTTTTCTTTTCGATATAAAATCTAAAGCGAAATACATGCATGTAGTAGTAGTCAAGAAAGGTTACAAATTTCTACCAGTGGCTTGGGCTCCATTAATAAAGTGTGAATAGTCTTCTGCCGAAATTGAAAATCCTTAAATGTATCTCAACAAAGATGGCTAAGACAGATTTTAGGAGTCAGTCATAGAGATCGGGGCTAAATTAAAGAAATCATATGCCGAACTGGGAGTCGAATCCTTAGTAAGGTTGTGACAGAGCGTCGCATGAGGTTTTGAGGAACATGTTCTCACACAAAATGAATTACGCAAAATAAGAGTTGCGGAAACAGCCGAACGGCGCGAGAGGGTCTGTCAGTAAGAATAGCACATTAGGTTTTTGAAATAAAACTTTTTAATAGCAAGATAATGCACTGTAGATACCTCAGAATATGCATATTGTTGGCTTTCAATACCAGAAATAGTGCCCGGCGGCGGGGCTTCGCCACGCGCTGGGGGAGCGCTGCGAACTCCCCCAGACCCCCTTGCTAGCAGGCCGGGAGTCTACAATAAACAATAAACGTCTTCCGAAAGGGTCAGAATGTAATAAAGATTAATTATGTACACATACACACTCACACACACACACACATATATATATATATATATATATATATATATGTGTGTGTGTGAGTGTGTATATATATATAATTTTTTTCCGCCGGGAGGGGGATTCACCTCCCCGAAAAAAAATCATGGCTACGCCCATGATATAATGAATTTAATAATGAACACTAAGCTTAGAACCTTCATAGTTTTAGCAGAGACAGAGACTCTATGAGATATGCCAGTGTGTACTTTATGTTTAGAATTCAATATCGCTCTTATATTGGTCACTCATAGTTTATTTATAGTTGAAAAGCTACTTGCATGTTTATTAATTATAGACTACCATAAATGGTAAATCTAAGCCGTAAGATATCCTATTGATATCCCACCTGCCACTTTATATATATATATATATATATACATCCCTTAGCAGGGCCTAGGCGAAGTCAATTTGGTGGCCTCATATGAAATAGAAAAATAAAAAATAAACAGCCAAAAACTAAAATTACGCAATGTATTTCAAACCTCGTGTATTTCAAACCTCGTGTATTTCAAACCTCGTGTATTTCAAACCTCGTGTATTTCAAACCTCGTGTATTTCAAACCTCGTGTATTTCAAACCTCGTGTATTTCAAACCTCGTGTATTTCAAACCTCGTGTATTTCAAACCTCGTGTATTTCAAACCTCGTGTATTTCAAACCTCGTGTATTTCAAACCTCGTGTATTTCAAACCTCGTGTATTTCAAACCTCGTGTATTTCAAACCTCGTGTATTTCAAACCTCGTGTATTTCAAACCTCGTGTATTTCAAACCTCGTGTATTTCAACAATAACATTGGGGACACCTTTACCTTCCTATCTAAAAAAAAAATTGTACCAAGACTTATTCAAAGCTCGTCAATCCAAGGCCTTAGGAGCCTGCCCAGTTTGCTTATGCATAAGGCCGGCCGCCCTGCCCTTAGGAGGGTCTGCGTCAGTGCTGAGAATGAAAATTAATTCTAAAAATGTCGTCATTGTGACAGCTTCACACCACCCTTGTAGAGTTTGTACTAACATAACTCCTCTGTTTTACGAAGTAAAAGTCTATTTGATGCTAAATTAATTGTTTAGGTTTGGAAGGTGTGTGTGTGTCTTTGTCGTGATTACCCCCCTTTTTACCTTTTACCTATCCCTTAGTCTGTTGACCCGTGCAAGATTTGTCGACCTTCTTTCTCCATTCCTATCTTTTGCCTTGGATAGAACCTCTTTCAATGGCAGACCCGTCCTTTTTTTTATGTTGTCTTCCCATCACTTTCTCTGTCTGCCTCTTCTTCTTTTCCTGGTACTGTTCCCTGAAGGAAGGTCTTTGCGAGCCCCGAAGACCTTGTAATATGGCCATAGAGTTTTAGTTTTCGTTTTTTTTTTACACTAGTTAGCGGGTCATCGTGGGGTCCAATCGCTAAGCTCTTCGTTTGTGATGCGGTCTATAAATGTTGTGTTTAACACATTGTTAAAGCTTAGTAGGCTATAAGTTGTCTTGAGCGCAGTGTGTGTAGTGTGTTACTGAAAAGCTGCAAATAGATTTGGCTGCTCGCGTGACAACACGTAACAAGTTAACTGACAAACTGTTCCTACCAATTGATCTTGGACCATGCCAATACCGTGCGGCCCTAAAGCTGTACATGTATATTTGATTAAGTACTTGAACCGGAATGTTTTTACTTGGCCAGAGCCCAGTTGGCGTCGAATGTTTTTTGAAACGATTAACTCTTAAGTATTCAATACAAACACAGTCCGTTATGTTAGTAGTATGGGCCGAATTGTTAAGGGTTAATACAATAGAAATGTTCTCAAGAAGATTACGAAAACAATTATTTTCATTAAAAAAAAAAGTTTATTTCGCGTTTATAAGTTTTTATAAGTTTCAACCAGTGAACCAAATCAAAACGCTATTAGGACTCAAATGAATAGAAAGAATTCCGGAGATTTACAACGAGTCTATAAGAAAGTCATTGACCTATCATAGTCCAAATAGTAATAATGTTAAAATCTTCGATTCCGAAGGTTAGGATTATATTCGTGCGTTCTGCAAACCCAGTTGCGATCTACATATTTACCATAAACAAATCTGATATCAGCCGATGGTCTATTTACATCTAATTTTTCTTCAGCTTTCAGCGCCTGTCGTCGTCGAGAGGCTTTTCTATGTTTCTCAACTGAGTGTTCCCTTACCTTCGTGACTCTTTAAAGATATCATCTGCAGCTGACTTTCTCTATACTAGTGAATGACTAAATGACTCCTGAGTTGGTATTTTTAGCGCTTCAGGGGTAAAAATGAATAAAAAAAACAACAACACATACTTCAAGGAAACTTACTCTTCAGCGTTTCATTTTAGAAAGAAAAACTAGGTTTATTGCCCTTGGTAAATCCCCCCCCCCCCCCCCCGGGACTGGTCATACCTCATTAGTCTCTCATGATGCTATCAGATCCTAAATGCAGTTCTTGCTTTGAGAAAGGCTTTTTGTGTCGCTGTTTAATTCATTTAAAAATCAATTGTAGTCGCGTTTTGTTTTTCTCCAGTTACAATGAAATCATTTCTCTCAAAGTTTAACTCGACTAAAATGATTTTTTTTAACGATATCTACTACATAAATAGATGGCGCATCGGTCCTGACAGTTGGAGATTGTTGATATAAACTTTGATTGGAATTCTGTTCTCGCACTTAATTAATGCAGTGTTTCCCAAACTGTGTTCCACGGAACTCTAGTGTTCTTTGAGGCCTGAATAGTTGTTCGACATTTTACTTAAACAATTATTAACTAGTAGGCTACCACGTGAATTAATCTTTAAAAAAATAAGCCAAGTGTTCCGATATAAACTCAGAAAGTGCAAAGTGTTCCGTTAAATAAAAAGTTTGGGAAACACTGTATTAGTGTTATCTTATATATATGTTTAGATTATACTTATATTTGTAAGGGTCTGTTTGTGTTCACAGGGGATGTAGGAGATATATAACTGTTAAGAGCAACATCTTATTGAATCTCTACACTACTTTCTTTAGGAACTTAATAACGAGGTTATGAATGATCGTCATCACTATGAAGTCACGATTCAGAAGACACAACATGTGAACGTGTCCTCTGGAGTTGTCTGAACCTAGAAACACACCTCAAAGAACATTGTCTCCATAATAGACCACTCTATTCAATATAAGCTGTGAAATAACAAGGGAGAGAACTCATAGTGTATAATAGACCACTCTATTCAATATAAGCTGTGAAATAACATGAGTGTGAAGGGAGAGAACTCATAGTGTATAATAGATCAAACTTTTTTCTACTCAAACCGATTGTTTGAAAATTGGTTTCAAGTTAAATCCGTCTACAACATTCCATCTTAAAATTGTCTTCTCTGCGCTAAAAAAGAGGCAAAGAAAGTGAAGGTCGAATTGAGAGTTATATATAAAAGAGCAATACAGAAGTCAGTATGTCTAAGTCCAAGAATGTCTACCAGGGGCTGAATGTTCAGAGGATCCACAGGTCAGAGCTGGACGATGCCAAGCTTCGAGACCTGGCCAGGGAAGATGCACGACTTAATGAAAATTTGAAAACAGTGGAACGTGCCAGGTAAGAATTTCAACAAAACTGAAACGTTTCTCCATCACTTAGTCGAAGTATTTCAATAATAATGCATGCATACAACTCAACAACAACGAAATTAAACCATAAATAATAGATAATGTCTTTTGTATTGCAGAGCAAACGGCAGTCTGTTACATAATAATGCCTTCATCACACTCTCTTTTTCTCTCTCATAATAGCTTAATGCATAACTAGATTTTGAAATTTCCATAGAGAGAAGAAAAAAAGAATCTTATCCAAGATTTGCAAAGCTAAATGCGTTCTTGTGATTGGAGGGCTTACTAGATATTTTAAGTGTAGCTTCCTTTTTTTTAAATTGTGTATACATTTATTTTTATTATAAGTGTATATGAAGATGTGTTGAAACTTATTTCCCCGCCCGTGACATGGTGCAATCCAGGCCCGTAGTGCATATACAAGTCACAGAGGTCTGGTTCCATTAAACACGACCATTGTTGTTTTTAGATGATGCAGTCTGCCACACACATTTAGGATAGTTATTCGACTCCTAAACCACAATAAGGTTGAAACCATTGCTGAAGACCTAATTTAGACTATTTTACACCTAAAACAGCTCATTTTTAACATGTTTAACTAATTAAGTTATTTGTTAGCTAATTTAAACTTTTTATTTCAATTAACTCTTTAATATCTGATGTAGTTCTTTGACTGTCAAATATACTTTGAAAAAAGAAAAGAAACTAAACTAGTTCAACTCTAAATCGACTTTTTAAAAAATCTACATTTTTATTTTCTCTCAAAATTGAGCCATTTAATTTCGAGATAGACGACATTGAATAATTCATTATTGACTTATTGAGCCATTTAATTTCGAGATAGACGACATTGAATAATTCATTATTGACTTATTGAGCCATTTAATTTCGAGATAGACGACATTGAATCATTCATTATTGACTTATTGAGCCATTTAATTTCGAAATAGACG